>NC_042619.1:152978925-153311925 GCF_901001135.1 Rhinatrema bivittatum
TTTCTCATAATGTGCTGGCTGTGACCCATCTTGAAATTCAGCAGTACAACAAAATGTTAGTGGTCTTTTGGTTGGCTGATGCCAATTTATTTTAAAGCAAAATTTCAAGTCAGCCAGTGCCATTAAGAGAAACAGCACTGATGGGGCAGGAATGACTGGGGTTCACCCTTGACCCGGAAGGAAGGGAACTCAGCATTGTGGCAAGTTAAGACAGAGTCTGGGAGGTGCACAGAGGAGGTAATTTTCAAAGGAGTGATGCTTTTAAATATAACATACTATTGTAGCAATTTTCAAAAGCCATTTACTCGAATAAAGTGCACTTACATGGGTAAATGCAATGGACAATTCAATGGCATATTTTATAGCAATTTTCAAAAGCCCACTTGAGTAAAGTACATTTACTCAAGTAAAACCCAGTTTTACTTGTGTAAATTGTTGTGCTGGAGGTGGACCCTTGGCCTGGTGCAGGATTGGTACGGCCCTCTGGTCAGACCCAGAGAGAGCCTGGCACCAGGAGAAGGAGCACACAAAGTGACAGAGGCTAACTGGAGTTTCACCAATAGCAATCCGGGGTTTATGCAGGTTGAGCTCTTGGGTACCAGGACCGCCTGGGCTTAGGTGGGCCTCAGAGGGTCTCCCGGAGAGGTAGTGGAGAGGTGTGCCCACCATGAGCAAATGTATGTGGCTAGGGTTGAAAGGAGAGACTGGACCCGAACAAGGATCACCGGAGACCTCAGGAAGGCAACAGGAAATGAAAGTCCTCCGGGTGAGATAGGCAGTGCCTAGTGGTCTAGTCTAAGGTAGGCCGCGGGCAGTGTCCAAGCAGACTGGTCTGGTTGTCACAGGAGGAGTGAACAGAGTATCCAAGTGGAGCGCAAGGGTCAAAGCCAGGGTATCCATCCGAGGATGGTCAGCCAAAGCAAGGGTCAGTTCCGAGATCAGTCCGAGCATAGTCAAGGCAAGCAAAGGTCAGTTCTAGGCAGTGGTCAGCATGGTCCAAAGGCAGGCAAAGATCAGTTCCAGGCAGTGGTCAAATGTGGTCAGGCAAGCAGAGGTCAGTACTTGGGATGCAAATTGTTTTTCTGATGATTTGAAATATTGGTACGATATTTCAAAATTCATCAGATATTGGAGCCCCCACGAAATAGATATGGAGCGGGCCATCCATAGCTCCTACCATGTGACAGGGGACGACCAATGGCACCAGTAGCCCCTGTCACATGGTAAGGGCAAAGGGCCATCGGCACCATTTGGTTTACTGGCAACCGGCGACCCGAGAGTGGGAGATCACTCTCGGGATCCCCAGTAGACCACCAGGTACTTTAAAAAGGTTTTGGGGGGTCGGGAAGGCTGCTGGACCACCAGGTACTTAAATAAAGTTTTGGGGGGCTCGGGAGAATCTATAGAATTTGATTTTATGGTTGGGGTGAGTTTATCGGTTTTGGGATTGGTCGCAGCCGATAAAAAAATAGCTACGATTCTGATCCCGATCACACGATTCCGAATGCGGACACGATTGCGGACCTGATTCACTTCCCTAGTCAGTACCGTGTATCAGTCCGAGAGGTACTATGAGAGTCGGAACGTGGAGCAGGAAAAGGACAGATGCTGGGACACAGAGATGACCATGGGAACACAGGAATGCAGGAGCACTGGAAAAAGACAGGGATACTCTTCCATATGTATATGTTCAACTTTTCCCTGTCAAGTGAATTCCTTGTAGCTGGACGAACATCGTCTCACAACTTGTTTAGACAGAAGTGGTGGAAATTGAAACAGTTCTTTGTTTTGGTATGTTTTATTACCACCCATGATACAGAACTTTCTGTAGGGAGAACTGGTGCTTAGTGGCCAGGATGTTATATATAGGAATTGTTATTTTCTAAATGCTATGTCCTGCCAAATCTGATAAATAAACGTCTATTTCTGAGGAGAATATACATTGTCTTGTCCCTAAAAGGATCGCAAGTAAGGTGGGAGGGCAGACGGCAGTGTCTTGTAGCAACAAGAATGTTGCACTCTGCTGCTCACGGGTCCTGACCATGAGCAGCCTCACTCACTCCACCATCCTGGCCTGATGCCGCCACAGGCTTCTTCCTTCTTTGTGGCTGAGGAGTCGCCAACGACGCCGCCGGTCCCCTGTTGTAGCAGTCTATGCCGCCTCAGACCGCTGCTGCCACTCCCTTGTGGCCTGACGCCACTGTACGTGGCAGGAGGGGCCGTTGCTCTTTCTTTGCGGCATGGAAGCTGCTGCCAGGATGCCTCTTCATGTGGCAAGGAGCCACCATCATTGCCACTGCCCGCAGCAGGGAGGCTGCCGCTGATTCTTCCTCTTTATGTGGCTGGGAAGCCGCCACCAACGGTCTTCTCTTCATGGGCCGAGTGCCGCCAACATTTCTTCTTGTGGCAGGGATGTTGCTGATGCTTCCTCTTTTGTCTCTGGGCCCTGCTTAGGCATGTGCACACACCTCTTCTCAATATTTAAAGGGCCAGCAGAGGGAAAAGCCCCACAGCTCCAACGGATGATGCCATTATTCTGTGCCATGTCCAGCCCTATAAAAGGGTTCTATTTCCACTCTTTGGGGCCTTTGCATCTGATCTTCATGGTCGTCCAAGCTTCTTCTGTCCCGTCAAGGTCCTCTATGGTCTCCTTGTGTTTAGATGGCTTTTCATTGGATGTTCCTGATCTTCTTCATTGGATGTTCCTGAATTTCCTGGTCTTGTTCCTCATTGGAGCTCTTCATCGCCTGTTCCATGTTCCTTATGTTCCAGTCCTGGTCCAGATGTCCCCATCTTTGGCTCTTCGTCCTGCTTCCAGGTTTCCTGCTCATCCACCTTTCCTGGCATGCCACTGTATTCGTCCATGACCAGCCCATGGGGGGCTGTGTAGGGCGTTTCATGGCACAAGGCCTGTCTTCACATCTGCAGCGCAAGTTTCTGGAAGGCCCTTGCTTTTAATGCCAAGGTCTGTTACTGAATCTGCGTTCTGAATCCTTGAATCCTATTCCTGGTCTTTGGAGTTCCTTGTTCCTGCTTCCATCCATGCCCTAGACTCAAGCCAGAACTTGCTCCGCTTCAGCGTGATCAGCGACCAGCCTCAGTAGGGTAGGACATGACTCGGTGCTGGTTCTCTTGAATCTTCATCATGTTTCCAGGTCCAAGTATTCACCTTCTTGTCTGGAGTCTGCTTCGCTTCCGCAGTGGTCCGCGAGCAGCCATGGGCGATTTTGTAGGGCATACTGCCTACACCCTCTACTAGTGTCTGAATCCTGAATCATCATCTGAGTCTTCCAAGTTCCTCGAATCCTTATCAGAGCCTTCCAAGTTCCTCAAGTTCCATATTTCATCATGTTCCTGCCCTTAGTCTCCGTCTGGACTCACGCACTCGTCATTCCCAAGCGGCGGGTCTGGAAGGGCTACCGAGTGGCCGGAAGGCTGCTCTTGAGTCCAGCATTGTGTTGCTGGGTCTCACCTGTGCATGAGGTCCAGTGGAGGTCTGAGCCTGCCTTGTTTCAGTTCCTTAGATGTTCACATCTCGATCTTGGTCCAGCCTTGTTCCAGCTCCAGCCTGTTCTTGGACACTCTCGCCTCCCATGGTGTGTGCTTTGGGGCTCCTCATGAGCCACACCATGGCCCAAGAGCTCACATCCCCCTAGAGAAAGTAACCATACCCCCGCATTCGCAACAGGATATGAAGGAGGTCACAACAAAGAGAAAGCGGAAGATGATCACTTTTTCCAGATAGCAACAGGAAATAAAATGAGATCAGTCATTGATGATGAAGGGATTCCTTTATTATATGTACAGAAATTAAAAATGAAATAAAATTGCCCTCGCCCAATTCAGGCTGAGTATCGCCCTAATGTTAGGCTGTGTCAGGGGCTGTAAAATATAATACAGAAAATACATAAAGTTTAATCAAATTATCATAAAATTAAATACAGACTAATTATATTTCATCAATATGGTACCAAAAGCCATGCATATCAAACACATAAAGAGTAAATAAATGACATATTCCCAATAAATGTAAAGAAGTAAAAAAAATGATAGATGAGGAAGAAGAAATAAAAAAAAGGCAGGGGGGAATTTTTACCTTATGGTTTAAGGTCAATATATAAAAACAAGACACAATGAGCTCCAATGATGGCTCTATGGTATCTCTTAGGGTTGTTTCTAAAAAAAAAAATGCATGGTCAAAGAGAGAAAAATATACAATTAGCATGTCTGATTAAACAAATGCAACAAGATAAGGAGTAGATAATAGCTTGGATCAAACAACTGCATTATTCATTGATATTCAATCTTAATAAAATACTGTAAGGATGATCATTGTCATTTATATAGAGTCGCAATTGCAGATCACTGATTATTTACCTAATCTCGGTGCCTCTAAAAAATATATTGCAGAGCAAAGTGTCAGTAAGCTGATTGAAACACAACATTATTTGATAAAAATGAACCTTGACATTCCAAGGGACCGATGCTATAATGTTCGCGGAAAGCGGGCGCTGACTTTTCAGCGCCCGCTTTCTTAACACATGCATGGCGCCTCCTTGCTAACGTGTCCCGCCGTGGCTGCCGGTTATGAAGACCGACGCTAGTAAACTCGGCCTCGGTTTTCATGACCTGCCTGTCTGCCAGTAATGAAAACGGCCACCCAATTTACCGGCGTCAGTCTTCATAACTCGACGTTCTGCCGAGTTATTTTATTTATTTTTTTTACTTTAAAAAAGATATATAGAAAAACAGTTTTTTCTGCTTTTCTGTTTTTCTTTTACCTGCACTCAGCTATTAACGCCTGCTCCAGGCAGGCGTTAATAGCTGAGTGTAAATGTGCTTCTGAGATGCACATTTATCTTTTTGCATGCGGAGTGAATGAGTAATAGGCTCATTCATATGCATTTGCATGTGATGAGCGCTATCTCATTCATTCCGCATCGGACGCGCCTTAAATAGGCGCTAATCCCCCTATTGCATTAGGGAGTGGATTAGTGCCTACTTATCCCATGTCCGACTGCAGTTATACAGTGCACTCGGCTGAACGCACTGTATTGCATCGGCCCCCAAGTGAAGAATAGGTGAGCCAATTTCTCACTAAATCTCGGTGCCACTAAAGGCTATAATGCAGAGCAAAGTGGCGGTAAGTCAACTACAGCATGGCACTGTTTGATATAGATAAGACTTAAAAATTAAAAATAAAAAAGTACTTCAATCTAGTCACATAATATAAAGAAAGTGTACGACTACCCTTATTATATTAAATACTTTAAAATATATCTTCTAGAGACGTAAATCAGTGTCCAGTCTTTGATGGAAATGTATTTATTTATTTAGAATTTTTATATACCGACATTCTCGATACAAATATCAAATCAGATTGGTTTCCATAAAACAAAACAGTCACGGTTGAGGCATTACATTAAACAGGGTGTCTGAAGATTAGAACAAAAATATTAGATAGTCATAAATAAATCGAACAGCATTAAATATACGTAACAAAATAAATAAATCAGGAAATAAATACAGTTCCTCACTCAGTCAAGATGCGAAAAAAATAAAAAGTTAATTAAACATAAAATACAAGGGGACACATCATTGTTATAGTAAAAACATCTGACTTACAATAACCTACCTTTAGTGAATAATTACAGCAAAAATGCTCGGACCGAAGTTGCTACCATTAAATAGAATCATGCAAAGAAACGCAAAGATGAGATTTGTACATTGTACTCTTGATCTAGCTTTGTGTACCTTTCATTACTCGAAATCACATCAAATCTTCACTGATGTGTACTGTGCTGTTCTTACCACTGACTATTCATGCAAAACTGGCCCTCAAAAACTAGGCCTCCACCAAAACCTTACCCCAATTTAATAGCTGCTCCTCTTACAGTGGAATAAATAGTTTACTTAAATGAAAGCGGTTTCTTGAAAATTACCCTAACCATGCCCCTTTTTTGCAGTTTTTGCTATATTTATAGCAAAATGATAAATCTAGGTCTTAATTGCTTATTAGATGTTTGCTTTTCACCTAACAGCTGAAAATTAGGCATAAACATGCCCACATTTTGAAAAAGTACCCTTGTTCTGATAAAGCAACATAGTAACATAAGAACATAAGAAATGCTATGATGGGTCAGATCAGGGTCCACTGAGCCCAGCATTCTGTTTACAGTTTGGACCATCATCATCACCATGACGAGGTGATCCAGCCAGGGTTCTCAAAGTGTGTTACAGAAAGAATGTAGTTATAATACAACACAGTAATTATGGAGCATCAGGCAGATCCCAAAAAGAGATCTGTTTCTTGTTATTCACTCCCAGAAATAACCAATAGCTTTTCTACAAGTCTACTTGGCTAATAATTGTTTATGGACTTTGACTTATCCTCCAGGAACTTGTACAAAACCTTTTTTAAACTGTACTATGCTAGATGCCTTGAGCATGTCCTCTGGCAACAGATACCCTGTCACATGGTAAGGGCAAAGGGCCAACGGTGCCATTTTTATTAGCGCAGCCGATGGCCCGAGACCGGGAGATCGCTCCCGGGACTTCCGCTAGATCACCAGGTATTTGTAAAAAGTTTTGGGGGGGGTTCGGGAGGGTGGGGAAAGCTAAGGGGTCAGTTTTAAAGGGTCGGGGTGGGTGTTGCGGTCTCCGCCGCTTTCCCCCTTGTTGCTGTACTCAGGGCTCACCTTCGATGCCGGGAACGCCGCTCCCGCGGCTCTGCTGGGCCTTTGGGGCGTCCGCCATTACTGGATCATCTCGCTGCTGCCACGAGCGCACGCGAGGACGCGCATTATGGACGCACGGTCACCGGAAGTCTGGCCCCGCCTGGACTAACTATGCCACGCCCCAAGCCTGATTTAACCGGCGTTCATCTGCCTTCTCATTGCCTTGCAACGAGGGTCGCTACTGTTAGAAGTTCTTAGTTGCGCTTCTGCTTCCCGGTTGACCTCAGCTTGTTCCTGACTCCGCTTTTGCCTGCCGCCTGCCTTTGACCTCCGCTTGTTCCTGACTCCGCTTCTGCCTGCCTCCTGCCTTTGACCTCAGCTTGTTCCCGACTTCGCTTTTGCCTGCCGCCTGCCACTGACCTCAGCGTGTTCCTGACTCCGCCTCTGCCTGCAGCCCGCCATTGACTTCAGCTTGTGCCCGACTCCGCTCCTGCTTGCCACCAGCCTCCGACCTTTGCCTGCACCTGAGACTGCTTCGACTGGCTGCCAGCCTGACTTGGGTTTGTCTCCCTTCTACTCACTGCTCAGTCTGGCTCTTTTGCACGCTACTGACTTCAGTCCTGCCTTCAGCAGGTCACAGCCTACGATACTCTACAGACTCTGTTCCTGTTACCTGTCTGCTCCACTCCGCGGCTTACTACAGACCCCGGGCCTGCTCTCTACTGCTTGTACAGCAGGCTACAGACTCTATCACTTCCCCGCTCTCACCGGGCCTTCCTGTTCCCTGCTGCTGAACTCTGTGGATTACTCTTGCCCAGGCCTCTTCTATAGAGACTGTTACTGTGCTCCTAAGTCCCAAGGTTCTAGGACCCTACGGGCTCCTCCTGGGGGGTTCCTGGTTCCCGGGTGAAGATCTGTGCCTGTGGCTCTTAAGTCCCAAGGTTCTAGGACCCTACGGGCTCCTCCTGGGGGGTTCCTGGTTCCCGGGTGAAGATCTGTGCCTGTGGCTCCGCCTCCCGAGCTACTCTACCCAGGGTAGTTTGGTTCAAGGGTTCACACCTGTACTGCAGCTTCCCAGACTGCAACAGTGGTTTTTTTATTTATCGGCTCGGGCGCAGCCGATAAACAAAAACACAATCGGGCCTCACTAAAAAAAATTAACGATGTGAATCAGAATCGGAACCAATTCCGGTTCCGATTCACATCTCTAATTCCCAATGCAATTTTATTACTGCTCTCTAGATTTAAAACTGCCGCTCCATATAGATAGTCACAGTGTATTTCTGAAAGCACAAAGCCATCATACCATTGCTGGTATGGGTGGAATTGCTACTCCATGCAGATTAACCAAAGCCTGTATATATTAATTAGTCACTGTCCACACAATTCTATTAGCAATGACCTCTCTTGGCCAGAGGACCCTTGGCTGTGGACTTCCTCTGATTTCAAATGGAGGTATTTTTTCATATTTAGCTAGGACTATGGTTTTTATCCTATAATATGCTAGGACAGGTGATGCTTATTTTTTATAAATGGCTTACTGCTGAAACTACTTGACTCAAACTCAGTGGTTCTATATGACTATGTGGGTCACTTTGTAATAGACAATGAATGGTTTGCTACCTTTTATTTTTCTTTATGAATTTTGGAGGTATTTCCCATTTTAAATTGTGTGCAACAGCTATAGATTTCAAGAAAGGAAGCCAACTACATGATGATTTTAGTGTGCATTTTCTATCATTTCTTGCCACATTATCTTTTTGGTGCAGAAAATGAAACTGCCAAAGGAACAATTTCCAGATGGATGATTTGAGGCCTGTCCTGGATTGTGATGCAAATGAACAAAATGAGTATCCTAGTCAAGCTATTCAAAATACAATGCAGCAGCACAAGAAGGACTAAGTACAATGGTATTGTGTAGATGAGGGACATAGTTCAAGCACACTTACCAAAGTCCATCCTTTATTTCCACAAACTAAATACTATAAAAATGGTACCCAAATCCCTAAACATACAAAGACTTTTAAACAGGTGTGCGTGTTTGTCAGTCTGCGCCCAGGGATGCGGCCATTTTATAACATGCACATGCATGTGTGCACAAGTTATTAAATAGCCTGACCATTAACACATGTGTATGCAATTTTAAGTGGACAAGTGCCTCTGCACGCCAATTCTGTTTCTACCACTTAAGTGGGGGGATTTTAAAAGATGCGCGTGCAGACACCATTGTCAGTTTTACCAATTCATTCCCACTTCGACCAGATAAGGAATAGAACTTCAAACCTCCCTAGTTTAATAGCCTCCTTCTCCCCTATTAATCCTGACCCGTAAAACCCTGCTAAACTATGTGTCTTTATTTTATAACTTGCAAGTCATCCATAGTAGAAGTAAAGTTACGTGACAGGGGACCTTTGGCATGTGCCTGTGCGTGTAAGTATGTATGTGCAGACTTCAATGTGAAATCCAGGAACGCCTGTGCTCCTACCCGGACCATGCCCCTCCCGCCCCTTTTTTGGAACTTTTCATTTGTGCGCATAGCAGTAAGTACACTTGTACCCAGGCGGCTTTAAAAAACTATGCATGGCGTGCGCTGGCCTGACTTGTGTGCATATCTCCTGGTTTTGGAATGTGCAGGCTTTTAAAATTTTCCTGTTAGCCCTTAAAATCCCTTATTAGAAGTCTCAATGATGGATGTTCCCTTATACCATTTTGTTTCTAATATAAAAAAAATCCAAACTCATTTCTGGTGGTACTTCAGCACTCCTGTGCCTGTTTTGGGGGTCATGTATAATTCATGTCGATGTATGAAGAAGTACTTAAACAATATTCTAACAAAATAAAAAAAATGAATTTATTCTGGCTAGAGACAGTCAAAGCAAAACAAACAAATAATTGCTCTATGATACAAGCATTAACTGGGGCATGTGTGACACCCGATCTAGCCATCCTTCTTCTGCATACTTGCAACTCATAGGGCATGTCATTGGGTATTATGGCCACAGCTGTTTATTCGATGCCTGAGAAGGGAATCCAGTTTGGGTTCTTATGCCCTAAAGGATACATTTTAAGAACCCGGTGCATGCAAAAGCCGGGAGATATGTGACATGGAGATATGTGTGTGGCCACGGCGAGCACATTTTGAAAATGGCTCGGCCAAGCATGTATCTCCCAGTATGCACAGAAGTGCCTGGTTGTTTAAAAGGGGTGGGCAGGGTGGGGATAGGGGCCAGCTGGCCAGTGCATGGAACTTACTTCATATCTCTTCAGATGAAATATTTCCCAAAACAAAAGAAAAAAAGTTAAGAAGAGAGGCTTTAGGGGTCAGGAAGGAGAGGGGGAAAGGTAGGCAGAGTAGGTAGAGGGTTGGGAGAAAACTGGGCAAAGGCCCGATTGCATTGGTATGCAATTCTTTTAAAATCCCCCCTTGCATGCACCAATATAAAATCAGCCACGCATGTGCACATGGGTAGCGGATTTTATAACATCGTGCATCAGCGCGCGTATGTTATAAAATCAGCGTATCCATGTGTGTGCACCGGGAACCGTGCGTGTCTTTTAAAATTTACCCAAGTGTAACCCATGGAGGTGCCATCAGGTCACGCCATGACCGCTTCCTGCCAGTTGCTCCAATGCCCTGCCTCAGAACGCAAAGCCTTGCCATTTCAATTTGTTATGATGGATGGCCCAACTGGGAAGGCTGCCATTCACTAGCCTACCAAACTCCTCTCTTGTCATGTAGTCTGACCTGCCAGGTATCTTCCAGGGCCAACCCCTGGACCAACCTCTATCATAGCCCCTGGGTCATCATTCCTATTTCAATGGCCATAACCAAAGTCATGCCTTCCTCCAAGCCTCAGGCCCCTCCCCTATACTAGATTTTGTCCTCCCTCCCCATTTTTCCCTATAAAATGTTCAAGCATCCTGGTGCGACAGAAGTCAGAAATCATTAATTAACTTGCAAATCTGTTGCTAAAATGGCCAGTTCTTTCTCCAGAGGATGAGTTGGTTATGTGATACCTCAGGTCCAGGGGTCATTAGTGAAACAGAGGAGAACCATAGGAGCTGGCAGGATTTAAATATCCCGCTGGCCCTGCCTTCCTGTAGATGTCATTGTGCTGGCCCTGCAGCCAATTAGGGGTTGGAAACACCCCTAGCACCTTCCGACAACATCAGCGCACCCTGTGGGATCTCAGTCCACGTCATTAGCAAGAACCTGGAAGAAAGGAGGGGCAGCAGCAATGCACTGGCTGTGTTGTCAATGCAGCTGGTACAATGAGGAGTAGGTGCATTGTTCTCGGAAGACCATCCCTCATCCTGTAGCCCTGAGGCTAAGTCCAGCAGTCTCTAAGTCAGGTTTATACCCCATTAGAGGAAATGCCCACAGGGTCACGCTATTATGCACCCATATATGCATTACTGACAATTCTGCTTAGGAATTTTTAAGAACTTCCTATTTTCTTTGATATCACCTTTATAATATTTTGCTTGTGGAAATCAAAGTTGGATTTTGGACTCTGCTATGTGATTATACCCCCATGGCTCTTCACTTCATTCCCATCCTCTAGCCTTTATGGATCCACAGTGTTTATCCCATGCCCCTTTGAAATCCTTCACTGTTTTAATCTTTACCACTCCTCCGGAAGGGCATTCCAGGCATCCACCACCCTCTCCATGAAGAAATACTTCCTGACATTGGTTCTGAGTCTTCCTGCCTGGAGCTTCAAGTCATGGCCCCTGGTTCTACTGATTTGTTTCCAATGGAAAAGGTTTGTTGTTGACAATGGATCATTAAATCCTTTCAAGTAACTGAAAGTCTGTATCATATCACCCCTGCTCCTCCTCTCATCCAGGGTATACATATTTAGGTACTTCAATCTCTCCTCATAAGTCATTTTATGAAGACCATCCACCTTTTTGGTTGCCCTTTTCTGGACTGCCTCCAACCTGTCCCTGTCCCTTTGGAGATACGGTCTCCAGAACTGAATACAGTACTCCAGGTGAGGCCTCACCAAGGCCCTGTACAAAGGGATCATCACTTCCTTTCTCTTACTAGATATTCCTCTCTCTATGCAGCCCAGCATTCTTCTGGCTTTAGCTATCGCCTTGTCACATTGTTTCGCCGACTTTAGATCGTTATACACTATCACCCCAAGGTCTCTCTCCTGCTCCATGCACATCAGCCCTTCACCCCCCATCAAATACAGTTCTTTCAGATTTCCACACCTCAAATGCTTGACTCTGCACTTCTTGGCATTGAATCTCAGCTGCCATGTCTTTGACCACTCTTCCAGCTTCCTTAAATCCCATCTCATTCTCTCCACTCCTTCTGGCATGTCCACTCTGTTGCAGATCTTAGTATCATCCGCAAAAAGGCAAACCTTACCTTCTATCCCATCCGCAATATCGCTCACAAAGATATTGAACAGGACCGGACCCAACACCAATCCTTGCGGCACTCCACTTATCACCGCTTTCTCTTCAGAGTAAGTTCCATTTACCATCACACATTGTCTTCTGTCTGTCAACCAGTTTGCAATCCAAGCCACCACCTCGGCACTCACTCCTAAGCTTCTCATTTTGTTCACAAACCTCCTGTGCGGGACCATATCAAAAGCTTTGCTGAAATCCAAGTAGATGACATTGAGCACTCTTCCTCGATCTAATTCCTTAGTCACCCAATCAAAAAAGTCAATCAGATTTATCTGAAAGGACCTTCCCCTGGTGAATCCATGCTATCTCTGGTCCAGCAATTCTTCTGACTGTAGATAGTTAACTATTCTTTCTTTCAACAGCGACTCCAATTCTTTTCCTACCACCGAAGTGAGGCTAACCGGCATATAGTTTCTAGCCTCCTCCCTGCTCCCACTCTTGTGAAGCGAGACCACCACCACTCTTCTCCAAACACTCGGCACCACTCCCGTTTGTAGGGATCTATTGAACAGGTCACACAGCGGACCCGCCAGCACACCTCTGAGCTTCCTCAGTATCCTTGGATGAACCTCATCAGGCCCCATGGTTTTGTCCACTTTTAGTTTACCTAGCTCTTCCCATACATTCTCTTCTGTAAATGGAGTTATATCTACTCCACTCCCCTCCAGTTTTTTGTTACCTAGTGACGGCCCTTCTCCAGTGTCCTCTTTAGTGAACACCAAACTGAAGTATTCAAACTGAAAGTTTCTCTTGCAACAATTCTGCATATTCCCCACAGACTGCAAGAGTTCAGTGATTTCACAGATGAGGATAAGTAATAGATGTGGGCTGGCAGAAAAATATAGCTTTTGTTTCTGTTTCATTTCTTTTTTTTAATGGTTTTTGTTTTGCTAAATTTTAGTGGACAACTATTTAATTTTAATGCACACCAAAATTAAAAAGTGTGTGGTACTTCATATCAGTGTGTATTATTTATTTATTTATTTGAAGGTTATATTCCATGCCCTCTACATTGTAGAGTTTTCAGTATGGATTACAACAATTCCAACTTAAAACAGCAAATAACAATACAGTTTCTTAAAATGTACACAAATTCATAAAAACATGGCCATCACTCAAAAGATTCCCTTAACAGTATTGACTTTTCTGAAATCCCTTACATCAGTTTGATAATTGAGTTGATCAGGAAGTGTATTCCTCAAAACAGTGGTCACATAGGAAAAAGCCCTTGCTTTGTTTTCTGTAAGCGGCAGGGCTTATTTTCTGGTACCCTCAACAATGCTTTATTTTCTGACCATCATTACGATTGGGTCTATGTCATTCCAGCTTCTTATGAAAAGCACATCTATCACCTGATACTATAAATGTATGCACTATAGTAATGATCTTAAATTTTGATCTCAGCTTCATTGGCAACCAATGCATTTCTCTTAGGGATAGATTTTTAAACGTACATCCATGTTATAAAATCCAGGTGGGGTTGAATAATGCAATTTTCACGCAGCGACGCATCATGGCTTTCCCCAGTTCCCTCCCAGATCACTCCAATTAAGGAACGGACTAGGAGGGATCTTCCCTACGCCCCTGCCCATATAACCTCCCTCTTCCCCTGTCTTCCTCGACCCTTTAAAAGGCCCTACCTTTTTTTTTCTTTGTTTTACAACTTATGCTGGCAGGATGCCGGCACACGATCCCCCAGCACAGCAGCAAATGGCCGCTGTACTGGCTGCCTCAGCTCTGCCCTTCCCCATCCCCTGGACTGCCCCGCCCCACCCCCAGACAGCTTGTGAGGCCTGGCTCTTGTGCGCATAACAGGGGTATTTTAAACCCTATTATGCACACGGTTGGGCCCCTTCTAAAATGCTCATGGCGTACTCATGGCCGGGCCTCGTGCATAACCCTTGGATTTTACACAGGGGGGGGGGGGGTTTGAAAATGTGGCCATTAATGCGGGCTGAAAATGTTCACTCTTATGTAGTCCGATAAGAATATGTGCAGCAGCATGTTGGATCAACTGCAACACGTGAAGCAGTTTATTAGGCAAACCTACATAAAGAGAATTGCAATAGTCCAGCTGACCCAAAACTAAGAATTGGAGTGCAGTCCTAAACATTTCCTTTGGCAAAATCTGCTTAAATGGTTTTATTAACTTCAACTTTAAAAGGAAGATTGAACTACCCAACGAACATGTGAATGAAAAATAACATGAAAATCCTACAGGGTTTCCAGATTTTTTACCTCAGTTAATACAGTTAAGTCAATGTCCTCAACTTCGATTAGAAGAACTGCTGGAATTAATGTAAATGGGCCTACCTACAGCTCCTTCATCTTTGCTAAGTTCAATATTAACTCATTTTTTGCTAACCAATGTTTTACCCTCATAATACACTTTTGAAAAAAAGAACACTGGGAACCTATTGTCCCCATCACAAGGAACTAAAACTGCACATCATCTGCATAGATAAAATATGTAAGACCCAATTCCTTTAACAGCTCCCCCAATGGGGCAAGGAAAAGGCTGAATAGAGTAAATGACAGTGCAGATCCATGTGGCACAGACAGATCTACATTATACAAAATGGAGGTGAATTCACCAAATTGTATCCGCTGCTTTTTCCCACTTGAAAAAAAGCCAAACTCTTCCCATGATACCTAAAGCCTCTAATCTGGACAGCAACATAATATGATTGACTGTGTCAGATGCAGATGACACATCAAGTTGTTCCAGAATATCCACCCTACCCTGATCCAAATGGCATAACAAGGTGTCCATCAATGAAATTAACAACAGTTCAGTATTATGCCATTTTTGAAAACCACATTGCAGGTAAAATGTGAACACCCACACTCTTACCCCAATGTAGGGAGACCAGTCTTCTTCAAGCCCATTTGCATTTTACCCCCAGAAATGATTTGAAAATTATTCTCTTAACCCAATTTTCATCATTTATTTTTCACGACTCATCATTATAACAGAATGATGAGTCGCAAAAAATAAAGGGGCTGAAGGGCGATATGGAGCCGGTGGCTGCATCGCAGCAGTTCGTTTTCACCTGCCATGGTTGCGGCCCTGCTGCCAACTATCACCCCTATAGCGCGAATAGAAAATCTGTAGGTAATTCTGGCGCTACTGTAGTAGTACCGGTATCTAAATTTTATTAACCCCGCCCAAACCCTCAACCTAACGTCTCACCTTTCGTGTGCATTATTACGTGAGATAATGCTGAAATGCACGTGATAACGGCCTATTACATTTTGATGAATGACTCTGCTACCTCCCTACTAGCTGGCAAAATTGTTTCCTCCTTTCTCTCAGATGTGATTAAAGACTTAGAGAGAAACAGTAAACTCATTGGATGAAAAAAGACTAAGATACATATTCAGAAGCATTTAGTTGGCTAACTCAGAAATTATCTAGCTAACGGACAGATTTTAAAAGGGCTATGCCTGTAAAAATCGGAGCTTATGTGCATGGCTGGGCCTTGCATGCACTGCACACATTTTACAACAGGCCCAGCCATGCAAATAAGCCCCGTTATGTGCCAAAGTGCCAGGCCCTGCAAAAGGGGAGGGCTGGGGGGCATGGTCTGCGCAGGGAAGGGGGTGGGCCCAGACAGCATGTGCTGGCAGCCAGCTGGTGTGTGGAGATTACTTCTGCTCCTGGGGAGCATTAAGTATTGAAATAAAAGAATTAGGGCTAGGAATGGTAAGTTTAGGGGTCGGGGAAGAGAGGGGAGGGGAGGAGAGGAGAGGGGAGGGGAAGAAATAGGAAGGGTGGTGTTAGGGGTAGGAAAGATCCCTCCCAGTCTGCTCCTTAATTGGAGCAGACTGGGAGGGAACTGGAGGAGGCCCAGTTGTGTGGCGGAGCAGGCCACCTACCCATGCAGACATGAAAATCCAGCACACATGTGCACGAGGGACCCGTATTTGTAATGTGTGTGCACTGAAGCACATGTTGTAACATCGGTGCTTCCATGTGCATGCGCGCTCCTTTTAAAATTGACCCCTAAATATTTGGGTGCTTATTTGCCTAATTTAGTTGGATAACTTTTTATCCAGCTAAAATTTTGCCAGAGAAGTCAGGGGCATTCTTGGAGCATAACTGGGAGGAGCTAAGTTAGCAGGATAAGTTATCTGGCTAGCTCTAGTCTGGCTAACTCTAGTATCTGGCTAACTGTAGTATCTGGCTAGCTCTAGTCTGGCTAACTTTAAGATAGCTAGATATATTCAATGGTGTGGCTATGCTGTAGAATATATAGACTAAGGAGGTAATTTGAAAATGAGTTACACATATAAATGTAGCATACTATTGTAGCAATTTTAAAAAGCCATTTATGTGCATAAAAGTGCAGATTTTAAATGCCCGGAATGCGTAAATTCCTGCCTTTATGCCCATGGCCAGGCCTTATGCGCACTAGACAAATCTTCCAAGAGGCCAGGCCCTGCACGTAAAGGCCGGTATATGCTCAAGTGCCGGGCCTCTTGGAAGGGGCAGGCCGAAGGGGGTGTTTTGGGCAGGGAAGGGAGGGGAGGCGAGCCGGGACAGCGCCATTGTTCACTCCTCCGATGCGCGCAACTTACTTCAGCTGGGGAGCTGAAGTAAGTTGGTGGATAAAGGTAAAAAAACCAAAACATTTTAAAATTGGGGATTGGTAAGGAGAGGGGAAGGGGAAGGGGAAGGGAGGGTAGAGTATTGGGGATGGAAGTTCCCTCCCAGTCCGCTCCTTAATTGGAGAAGACTGGGAAGGAACTGGGGAAAACCGTAATGTGCTGCCACGCAAAAGTACCTTAAAAGTACCCCCCCCTTGCGCACATATTATAAAATCGTGCATCCATGTGTGTGTGCACATATTTTTTTTAAATCTACACCAACGTGCACTTGCATGTGAATATCCTATGGATAATTCAATAGTATATATTGTAGCACATTTCACAAGCCCACTTCCATGGATAAAGTGTTTTTACAAGTGTAAAATCTAATTTTAAGTGTGTAAATGCTTTTTAAAATCGCATCCTAATTTAGCTGGATAAGTTTATCTTTTTAACTTGCTGAGCCTGTTATAGGAGTCTTTGTTTAGTGGACCCTTGGGCCGACCTGCTGGAGATGGGGAAAGATGGTCAAAGTTTCTAGTGAGTAGCAGGCCGGGAGGCAGATGTTCAGGCAGGATGTAGATGCTCTTCACCCTGGACGCTGGTACTCTCCCGGGAGGAGCCCGTAGGAGCCCAAACGCTGGGACTTAGGTGGCTTCACCCTTGGAAGCTGAAGCCCCCTCGGGAGGAGCCCATAGGGGCCCAAACGCTGGGACTTAGGCGGGTTGTGGATCAGAACATGTAACTGGAACCAGACTAAGAAAGTAGCAATACTGTAACTGGGTTCGGGTTCTGGAACCAGACAGGAACTGTAGCGAGACTTGGGTACTGGAACCAGGCAAGAACTGTGGCAGGATTCGGGTACTGGGACCAGGCAAGAACTGTAGCAGGATTCAGGTACTGGAACCAGGCTGTTACGCTTGGGCTCCGGTCAGGAGTCATGAACACCACCCAGCAGGGTGGCTCCAGGTGGAGAGAGACAGGAATGGCTAGAAACAGTGTCTGGTTCCAGGCTGGGTCAGGGCAGGCAGCAAGTAGCAGTGTCTCGGTTCAGGCTGGGTCAGGGCAGGCGGCAAGTAGCAGTGTCTGGGTTCAGGCTGGGTCAGGGCAGGCGGCAAGTAGCAGTGTCTGGGTCTAGGCTGGGTCAGGGCAGGCAGCAAGTAGCAGTGTCTGGGTTCAGGCTGGGTCAGGGCAAGGCAGGTCAGAAGGCCCGTAGGCCGCACACACACAGAAGGCCCGTAGGCCACACACAGTAAGCAAGGCAAGGCAGAGAAGGCCCGTAGGCCACACACACACAGAAGGCCCGTAGGCCACACACCGTAAGCAGGGCAAGGCAGGTCAGAAGGCCCATAGGCCACACACACACACACAGAAGGCCCGTAGGCCACACACCGAAAGCAGAGCAGGCAGGTCAGAAGGCCCGTAGGCCACACATACACACGGAAGGCCCGTAGGCCACACACTGTAGTCAGGGCAAGGCAGGTCAGAAGGCCCGTAGGCCACACACACACACACAGAAGGCCCGTAGGCCACACACCGTAAGCAGAGCAGGCAGGTCAGAAGGCCCGTAGGCCAGGTAAGAAAAGCGAGGAAGAAGGCCCGAAGGCCGCGCAAGGCAAGGAAAGGCCCGAAGGCCGCGCAGGGCAAGGAAAGGCCCGAAGGTCGCGCAGGGCAAGGAAAGGCCCGAAGGCCGCGCAAGGCAAGGAAAGGCCCGAAGGCCGCGCAAGGCTAGAGCAGGGAGCCCAGGTGAGCTCGATGCCGAAGCACCGAGGGAACAGTCAGGCAGGGTTATAAGGGCCAACCCAGAACATAGAGTGGACAGGGGAGATGGCCTGGGCCTGTCAGGAGAGCCAGCACTAGAGGGACCCCTGGTGTTGAGGCGGTTGCACTGCAGCCAAAACTGTAACAGTACCCCCTCCGCAAGGCCTCCCCCTCCTCCTGGGTCCCATCTTAGCAGGGGGTACTCAAAAATGAAATCAGACCCCTCCGAGGGCAGCAACAGCTGGAGCAATTCAACAGGCTCAGATGGCTGAGTCAGAAAGTCTGTTAGTGGTACCGGTTTGAGCCCCTCCGGGGGTGGCAGCAGGACCGGTTTAGCAGGCTCGTCTCGGGGTAATGCAGCAGGCTCGGGCCCCTCTCGGGATGAAACAGCAGGCTGGAACACCTCTCCGGGCATTGTAGCAGGTTCGGACCCCTCTCGGGGCGATGAAGCAGGCTCGGACCCTTCTCGGGGCGATGAAGCAGGATTGGACCCCTCTCGGGGCGATGAAGCAGGCTCGGACCCCTCTTGGGGCGATGAAGCAGGCTCGGACCCCTCTCGGGGCGATGAAGCAGGCTGGAACACCTCTCCGGGCGTTGTAGCAGGTTTGGACCCCTCTCGGGGCGATGAAGCAGGCTCGAACACCTCTCCGGGCATTGTAGGAGGTTCGGACCCCTCTCGGGGCGATGAAGCAGGCTCGGACCCTTCTCGGGGCGATGAAGCAGGCTTGGACCCCTCTCAGGGCGATGAAGCAGGCTCGGACCCCTCTCGGGGCGATGAAGCAGGCTCGAACACCTCTCTGGGCGTTGTAGCAGGTTCGGACCCCTCTCGGGGCGATGAAGCAGGCTTGAACACCTCTCCGGGCATTATAGCAGGTTCGGACCCCTCTCGGGGCGATGAAGCAGGCTCGAACACCTCTCCAGGCGTTGTAGCAGGTTCGGACCCCTCTCGGGGCGATGAAGCAGGCTCGAACACCTCTCCGGGCGTTGTAGCAGGTTCGGACCCCTCTCGGGGCGATGAAGCAGGCCCGGACCCTTCTCGGGGCGATGAAGCATGCTCGGACCCCTCTCGGGGCGATGAAGCAGGCTCGGACCCCTCTCGGGGCGATGAAGCAGGCTCGAACACCTCTCCGGGCATTTTAGCAGGTTCGGACCCCTCTCGGGGCGATAAAGCAGGCTCGAACACCTCTCCGGGCATTGTAGCAGGTTCGGACCCCTCTCGGGGCGATGCAGCAGGCTTGGCCCCCTCTTGGGGTGATGCAGCAGGCTTGGATCCTCCTCGGGGCGATGCAGCAGGCTTGGCCCCCTCTTGGGGTGATGCAGCAGGCTCGGTCCCCTCTTGGGGTGATGTAGCAGGCTCGGCCCCCTCTTGGGGTGGTGCAGCAGGCTTGGATCCCTTTTGGGGTGATGCAGCAGGCTCGGCCCCCTCTTGGGGCGATGCAGCAGGCTTGGATCCTCCTCGGGGCGATGCAGCAGGCTTGGCCCCCTCTTGGTGTGATGCAGCAGGCTTGGCCCCCTCTTGGGGTGATGTAGCAGGCTCGGCCCCCTCTTGGGGTGATGCAGCAGGCTTGGATCCCTCTTGGGGCGATGTAGCAGGCTCGGACCCCTCTTGGGGTGATGCAGCAGGCTCGGACCCCTCTTGGGGAGATGTAGCAGGCTCGGCCCCCTCTTGGGGTGATGTAGCAGGCTTGGCCCCCTCTTGGGGCAATGCAGCAGGCTTGGATCCCTCTTGGGGCGATGCAGCAGGCTTGGCCCCCTCTTGGAGTGATGCAGCAGGCTTGGATCCCTCTTGGGGCAATGCAGCAGGCTTGGCCCCCTGTTGGGGCGATGCAGCAGGCTCGGCCCCCTCTTGGGGCGATGCAGCAGGCTTGGATCCTCCTCGGGGCGATGCAGCAGGCTTGGCCCCCCTCTTGGGGTGATGCAGCAGGCTTGGCCCCCTCTTGGGGCGATGCAGCAGGCTCGGCCCCCTCTTGGGGCGATGCAGCAGGCTTGGATCCTCCTCGGGGCGATGCAGCAGGCTTGGCCCCCTCTTGGGGTGATGCAGCAGGCTTTGCCCCCTCTTGGGGCGTTGCAGCAGGCTCGGCCCCCTCTTGGGGCGATGCAGCAGGCTTGGATCCTCCTCGGGGCGATGCAGCAGGCTTGGCCCCCTCTTGGGGTGATGCAGCAGGCTTGGCCCCCTCTTGGGGTGATGCAACAGGCTCAGATGGCAGAGCAGCAAGGTTAGAAGCAGTGCACATAGAAGACACAGGTTGCACTGCTGTGGGCTTGATACCTCGAGCCAAACTCTGAGGCTCCTTATTTTGTTTCTGGAGGAGCAGTTTAGAGAAGGCACAGGCAGTTCTAGGACGTCTAGGGAATGTGCTCGTTAGTGTCTCAACAGCAGCTGTGGGAAGCAGAGCCCTGCTAGAGTTAATCAACTCTCTCCGTTTGAGAGAAACCTGTTCCTGAGCCTCTAGCACTGGTGTCACAGAAGCCTTCTTTGCCAGGTAAGTCCTGGGTTTTTCTATCCACAAACTGCCAGCTAAAATGTCTGTTTTAGTGGAGCCAGAAGCAGAATGCCGGTTAGGAGAGCTGATTGTTTTTTCTAATGGAACAGCTGATCCTAAAGCAGAACAACGGGGGCAGGGTTTGCCTGGTGGTAACAGACACAGAAGACAGGAGCATTTCCACCACCCTGGTTTAGGATTTAAACAATTTAAACATTCCTGATAGACTGAGACGTTCCTCTTATGACAACCACTGCATACCCAGTGTTCTTGGTCTGAGAGTTGACAGGCAAGACAGTTCTTGTAACTGGGATAATTCAAAGTCTGGCAACAAGCACAGACATAAAAACTTGGAGGCTGAGGCATAATGTGAGTAGAAGGAAAAAGAAAAAATTGGCTCACCGGTAATACCAAGACCTACCTCTTCACCTGGAAATTTGGTGGCTTCGGCATACTGTTATGCTTGGGCTCTGGTCAGGAGTCGTGAACACCACCCAGCAGGGTGGCTCCAGGTGGAGAGAGACAGGAATGGCTAGAAACAGTGTCTGGTTCCAGGCTGGGTCAAAGCAGGCAGCAAGTAGCAGTGACTCGGTTCAGGCTGGGTCAGGGCAGGCGGCAAGTAGCAGTGTCTGGGTTCAGGCTGGGTCAGGGCAGGCGGCAAGTAGCAGTGTCTGGGTCTAGGCTGGGTCAGGGCAGGCGGCAAGTAGCAGTGTCTGGGTTCAGGCTGGGTCAGGGCAAGGCAGGTCAGAAGGCCCGTAGGCCACACACACAGAAGGCCCGTAGGCCACACACAGTAAGCAAATCAAGGCAGAGAAGGCCCGTAGGCCACACACACACAGAAGGCCCGTAGGCCACACACCGTAGTCAGGGCAAGGCAGGTCAGAAGGCCCGTAGGCCACACACACACACACAGAAGGCCCGTAGGCCACACACCGTAAGCAGAGCAGGCAGGTCAGAAGGCCCTAGGCCACACATACACAGAAGGCCCATAGGCCACACACCGTAAGCAGAGCAGGCAGGTCAGAAGGCCCGTAGGCCAGGTAAGAAAAGCGAGGAAGAAGGCCCGAAGGCCGCGCAAGGCAAGGAAAGGCCCGAAGGCCGCGCAGGGCAAGGAAAGGCCCGAAGGCCGCGCAAGGCAAGGAAAGGCCCGAAGGCCGCGCAAGGCTAGAGCAGGGAGCCCAGGTGAGCTCGATGCCGAAGCACCGAGGGAACTGTCAGGCAGGGTTATAAGGGCCAACCCAGAACATAGAGTGGACCGGGGAGATGGCCTGGGCCTGTCAGGAGAGCCAGCACTAGAGGGACCCCTGGTGGTGAGGCGGTTGCACTGCAGCCAAAACTGTAACACAGGCAAGAACTTTAGCAGGCGGACTGGGGCCAACCGGGTACTGTAGCAGGCTGGCGGGAACCAAACCGGTACTGAGCAGGCAGGCACGAACCAGCAGGTACTGTAGCAAGCAAGCAGGAACCAGCAGGTACTGTAGCAAGAGAGCAGGAACCAGCAGGTACTGTAGCAAGCAAGCACGAACCAGCAGGTACTGTAGCAAGTGAGCAGGAACCAGCAGGTACTGTAGCAAGCAAGCATGAACCAGCAGGTACTGTAGCAGGAACGGAGCGACGAAGCAAGGCAAGTCACTCCGGGGCACAGTGCAACAGGAAACCAGGAGGCTAACCCGTTGCAAGGCAAAGACTGGATGGCCGCGGCCGGCTTATCAAGGCCATGGTGTCTGACATCAGAAGTTGGGCGGAGTCACCACTGGCGGGAAATGGCCTAGAAAAGCGCCCAAGTGGCGTGCGCACGCGCCTAGGAGCCGGGCGTCCATGGGAGGGCTTGCAGTGGCACATCCATAGTGAGACCGCACCTTGAATACTGTGTACAATTCTGGTCGCCCCATCTCAAAAAAGATATAATTGCGATGGAGAAGGTACAGAGAAGGGCTACCAAAATGATAAAGGGAATGGAACAACTCCCCTATGAGGAAAGACTAAAGAGGTTAGGACTTTTCAGCTTGGAGAAGAGACGACTGAGGGGGGATATGATAGAGGTGTTTAAAATCATGAGAGGTCTAGAACGGGTAGATGTGAATCGGTTATTTACTCTTTCGGATAGTAGAAAGACTAGGGGGCAGTCCATGAAGTTAGCATGGGGCACATTTAAAACTAATCGGAGAAAGTTCTTTTTTACTCAACGCACAATTAAACTCTGGAATTTGTTGCCAGAGAATGTGGTTCGTGCAGTTAGTATAGCTGTGTTTAAAAAAGGATTGGATAAGTTCTTGGAGGAGAAGTCCATTACCTGCTATTAAGTTCACTTAGAGAATAGCCACTGCCATTAGCAATGGTTACATGGAATAGACTTAGTTTTTGGGTACTTGCCAGGTTCTTATGGCCTGGATTGGCCACTGTTGGAAACAGAATGCTGGGCTTGATGGACCCTTGGTCTGATCCAGTATGGCATTTTCTTATGTTCTTATGTTCTTATCCCCAGCGGGCACGCCGCCAACCAGGCTGCAATCCAGGCCTCTGGAAGCGGGAGGAGGTCCGGGAACCCGGAGGTAAGGGCCTGCTGCGGTGCTCGCGGCCAGAACCGCAACAGAGCCACATAGTGGCAAAAATTGGACCTCTGTATATTTATTGGGGAAAGGCAGTAAAAGTTATGCACAATCTTTATGATGAGTTAATTTTGGGTCAAAGAATGCCAGAATTTATAATCAGGGTATATGGATGATTAATAAAATTGTTTGTGGTAATGTTTTAGCTCCAAAACAATCCACTGAACATCTGCAATTGCATGCCTTAATAGCCCCTGTGGTTATATTTCCTGATGATAACCAAACCTCTATTTCAGCCTTAATGCTTGAGTTGTTCACAGTGAAACTGAAAACCACTTATAATAGCATAATCAGAAAAACGTATCTGGAAAATTGGCCATGCTCTCACTTACTCAGGACATTCAATATAGGTGAACTTCAGATAAATCAAACATGAACCTTGTCTCATATACTATCCCAAGGGGTTATAAACTATTTAATGATAGGAATGAAACTCAACCTTCTGAGACTTTTAGTCTGATGTATCTGATTAGGGAACTATTTGAATTATTCTCTTAGCATTGCCTTGATTATAAGCCTTGGGCATCCAATAATGATGTAGAAATAAAAACCCATGGATTAACATTTGGTTTACTTTGTAGGCTTACTTGACCTATTTGGACTTGATCATATCAACTTCTAAATTAAAACTTTATCTTCTAATACCAACATCTACAAAAAAAATAGAGATTTCAGTATTTGATATTATCCATTTAAAGGGACTATTACCACAAGAATGACAGAAAAACATTTAAGATATCTGACTGATAGTAACTATGGCAAATTATTTTGGATTTAACATTTCTTAGAAATATTATTGAAGATAATCTGAGAAATATGAAGTAATTTATAAAGATAAATAAAATTGACTATCAGAAATAGTATGTTAGTTTATTAAAAACAAAACAGCTTTCTCTTTTTATATACATAATACACCACAGGTCTCTTATATGCAACCTTTTTTTCAGTAGTAGCACAGTACTTCATCAAATATGTTTACTGCTTTAAATATTTTTTCTGTCCTGACAGTGTTTAGTCTTCAGAAGGAAAGCCTAGTTTTTTCTAGCTATAACTACAGATAAGACTTCAGAACAGCTTTTCATTAAATATAATGGACGATATAGCACTGAGTATCATTGAGAGGACAAGATAGCATCACAGCCTAGTTTATATGTAAGATAAAATAGCAGTAGAGAGGCAGCTAGGCAAAGTTGTTGCTCTTTACTTGTAATCCCTTAAAATATGTCAATGAAAAAAATGTCTAGTATATATGTTCATAGGGACCAACTACAAAGAAAACACTAACCATAGCAATTGGTCTCACAAACTTTCTTCCTTAAAATCTGATTCTTCTTCCTTGGGTCTGATTCTTTGCCTTTATTCATGATATAACTCAAAACTCTAGCCTTTTCTTTCTTATGGTTTTGATGTGTTACCTACCTTGTAAGTTTGCAGGTTTGGTATTTCTGCCTACAGTGATCAGCAAGCTGCTATTTTAAAACGGTCTTTGAAATGTTATTCCGTTTTGATTTGAGGATCTCACTTGTTGAAGATTCTGGAAAAGAAAATACTTTCAACATTGATTTAAAGTCCCAGATGAAAAATGCTAGCAGAGGAGAATTCTCTCTCTTAAAAATGGTGATTCACTTTCTATTACTACAAGAAATAGGCATATCTAATTAGAATTCAAAATACCCTCAGATCTCTAAGTCGCCAAATAATGTGTAACTGTGTAGTCAAACTTAGTGTGAAAATATAATCTTCTACAAATGGAATTTTATGTTAACTACTCCTCAGTTCTATTTCAGATCAACATGTAAGTAAGAAATCTCCCATGGCTTCAGTAGCAACAATCATTAGAAGTAGCCAGTTAAACCAGTAAGCAGCAGGAGTTGAATTATTACCTATATAAACTGAAGTAGAGTTTAGTGTTCTAATGAAGTCTATAGTTCAAGAAGGCATGCTGGCAACTGATTGCTGAAACCAAAAATTGAGTTTCTGATTATGCATGGATACCTGACCTTTAGTCAAACAACTCTGAATATTGGAGCACTATGGGGTATCTAAACAAAAGTAATTAGAATGTTAGAATGACATGTATATCATAAAGTATTTCAAAGGCAATGGGTCAACTTATAAAATCCCATTATGTGCAAACAAAAAGAACTCTATTTGAAGTATACATCTCGCATTAAATGATCAGTCAATGCATTGCTTTTCATTGTATTGTTAACATTCATCTATTTATAGAATGTATGAATAACAGTTTTACTCTAATCTGTCCTATGAACCAACAAGAACGTACTTTGAAAGAGAACACTTTGTGCTTTTGTTTATCATTATTCAGCTACAAATGGCTGTTTGCAATTTGCAAATCAGTTCAAATTTTACTGACTTTACATTTTCTAAAAGATTTATGAGCAAAAACGTGGCATATATCGTTCCAATTTTCGAAAGCACTGGCATCTGACTATCCACCTCTACCATTCCTTTGCAGTGGTAAAATTTACTGGGGTAAATATATAACCAAAAATGTACGAGTTCAGCATGCCAAAGCTGGGAGATATGTGTGTCTCTCAGGCTGGTGCGTGCTGCGCAGATTTTTAAAAACAAGTGGCAGGGTGCAGGTGTGCTCTGGGTGGGGCATGGGCGTTCCAGGATTTTAACATTAAAACAGTGCATAACTATTTGTGTGTACGAGTGCAATCCGGGATCCTTATCCGTGAATCTTTCCTTCTGCTATGGATGGCGTGTGACTAGTATAATTAAAAAAAAAACAAGGCTACTTAGCGAGGATTTTATTATATTCATGATGGTCTTTCCTTTGATGCTGGTCAATTAAGGAATTTCCTGGGACAATTTTCCATACATTTTTTATTAGTAGCTCTGTTTGGCTTTTAAAATCATTTTTATACTTCAGATTTTACTAACGGTATTACATGGACCTTCTCACCTGTTGCTAGGTAAGACATCACTAGGTAGCTAGGGATACAGCTTCAGAATCTTCTCCATTTCCATAGCAATTCCCACTTTTTTGCGATGGTCTGGAAAAATCCAATAGTTTAGGGGTGGCCGGAATGTACCAAATCATCAATAATCATTCATTTTTAATTAGCTGATGGCATATTTCCTATAATAGAAAAATATATTTTCTATCTATTCCTATATTTTTTTTTCCTACTTTTTAAACCTTTTAATGGATGTTAAGCCCTCACCATCTTAATTTTATTTTAAAATTAGAAATTTCAATACAATTTCTAAAAGCTGTGCTAGATTAACAGGAGAGCCTCTACAGTGGCAGCAACAGTGGCAGCAACAGTCAGGACCCTGGCCACGGCTCTGAAACAATGCCTCACTTCCCAGCCAGGCTTCCTCTCTGCATTCTGTACCTCCCGCTACCACTGTATTTTGAGCCCTAACTCCCGGGACGATCATGGCTCTCATTTACATTTCACTCACAAAAACAGTAGGTTTCAGTGGTCAAAATTATCACTTTTCAAAAAATAACCACATATAGGGGTACATTTTAAAAGACAGCGCGCGTGCGTACTTTTGTTCGCGCATCAGGCGCAAACAAAATTACGCTGGATTTTATAAGATACACGCGTATCCGCGCTTATCTTATAAAATCCGGGGTCAGCGCGCTCAAGGGGGTGCACATTTGTGCAACTTGCACAAGCCGAGCCCTGCGCGCATTGCCCATTCCCTCCGAGGCCGCTCCGAAATCGGACCGGCCTTGGAGGGAACTTTCCTTCCACCCCCCGGCAGCTTCCCCTCCCTAACCCACCCCCCGGCCCTATCTAGACCCACCCCCTACCTTTATCCGAAAAGTTACTACTGCCTCCGGGCAGTAGTAACTTACACGCGCTGGCGCGGCAGGCCCCGAAACAGGCCGCTATGTCGGGGCACTCGGCCACGCCCCCGGACCGCCCACATGCTCACGATCCGACACCACGCCCCCTGGCCACGCCCCCAACCACCCTTTTTTGTAAGCCCCGGGACTTACGCGCGTCCTGGGGCTCAGCGCGTGCAGGGGGGGTTTTAAAAGGGTTACGCGCATACCTTATGTGCGTAACCCTTTTAAAATCTGGCCCATATAGCAATGCTATATAAATAGTTATTTTTTGGCAGTGTTCGATGGCAGTGGTGAACAAAGCCCCAATGATGCAATCTGACACCCATTCCACTGTGGGTCTTCCTCTCTGCCATTTTCTTTCATCAGGACCCTTCCCAGCCTCCTTGTCGTTCTCTCCATTGGCAGCACAAGTCAGGTGGGAGTTGGGGCCGGTGACAATCATTTACGGGTGCAAATTTCTTTCCCTCTTGGTGGGCACGCCTGTCACCGTGAATGTTGCAATCCATCCCTGCAGCCTGCAAAGCAGAAGAGCAAGCCCAAACATCATAGACTTCTGTGCCTATTTATAACTATTTTGAGTTTGTCCTGCCTTGGCTAATAGTCCCTTTTTTGAGGAGAAGATTCTGCAGTGCATCACTTGCCTGTCAGGAACTGTCTCCAGTTTTCAGTGACATTTTGAGATTTTTTATTCCACCCTGGGTGAGACTGTGGTTAAGTGCTGGGGAGGGATACACCCCTAATTCAGAGACCAGGGTTGAGAAGACTTGTGTACATTTTCCTCTGAAATGGAAAGGCAGCAATGACTCTTCGCTTCAGTTGACAAAAAGTGTTTTGGACTTTGAAAGTGTTTCACCTTTTTGATTTGTGAGGAGGCTTAGTGCCACCTATCCTCACAATAAAGTTGGGTTATATTAGCCTGTATTTACAGTACAGATATTTCCTCCAAAGATGTCACACCAGAAGTAGTCTATGGAGCAGAGATAAGAATTTTTTTGAGACCCCCATCTGAATCTCTACCCTTGGGACACAGGACACAAACTGGAGAAGAGTGGGACTCGTGTGGACCTCAGGTGCAATTTTAAGACTTTGGTGATCCATCAAAGGCTTAGGGATTTTCCTGCCTATCTGTAATACCTTATCCTCTCACTCCCTGAGGCATAAGTTCCAACACAATATTAGGTATTGATGATATATACAAAGAGGAAATGAAGAAGAGTCTGCATTGTTAATGCCCCAGTATGATTACAGATGTCAATTGATTGGAAATGTATTTATTCTGAAGAATCAGTAAATTTATTTTGAACACTCAGTATTTATTTATTTTAAAACTTTTCTATACCGTCGCTAAGTTATATACCATCGCAACGGTTTATAAATAGGCACATAGACTAAGGTAAGTAAAAGTAGGATATTGTACATTCTAACAGGTGCCAATAAAGTTTGGTTACAATTTCATAAATAAAATCATTATTTGAGTAATGTTGGTCAAGTCCAGGTATATTATTGAGTTACTATCGCTTTGAAATATTACTTCATAAATGTAGGTTTGATTAAATTCATTCTCATCTGCATTACCTTGTACTTTCATTCTCTCTCTACCCTCCTCACTCTTTAGTGAAGGCTTTTTTAAAGAGCCATGTGTTTAGATTTTTCTTAAAAATTTTGAGATTATTCTATAATCTGAGTTTTGAGATTATTCTGTAATCTGAGTTCAGGGGGCATCGTGTTCCATAGTATGGGCCCAGCCAATGATAAAGCCCTTTCTCTTACTTGGGTTAATTTTGCTGACTTTACTGAAGGGATTGTTAGTAGTGCTTTGTTTGCTGAGTGGAGGTTTCTTTGTGGAACGTGTACTCGTAAGGCTGTGTTTAGCCAGTCTGCTTCTTTATCATATATTAGTTTGTGTATGGTGCATAAGGCTTTGTATTTTATCCTGTATTCGATGGGTATCCAATGTAAGTCTGCTAGAGTTTCGGTTATATGGTCCCTCCTCTTTTTTCCCATTAGTATTCTGGCTGCAGTATTTTGAAGTATCTGGAGTGGTCTTATCGATGTGCTTGGGAGTCCTAGTAAGAGTGTGTTGCAGTAGTCAGTGCTAGAAAAGATAAGTGTTTGCAATACTGTTCTGAAGAGGGCAGGTGTGAGTAATGGTTTCAATCTTCCGAGGACCATAAGTTTTGCATAGCCTTCTCTTACTTTTATAGATATGGATTGCTTCAGGTTGATTTCTGGGTCCATTATTACTCCCAGATTCCTTACTTTTTCGGCTAGCTCAATTTTTTGGTTATTTCTTAGGGTTATCGGTGTTTGAATGATTTTAGTATGCTTTCTCTCAAGGTGAAGGAATTCAGTTTTGTCAATGTTGATAACCAGTTCCATCTGGTTTAGTAGTTGTTTAATTATGTCTAGGTACATGTTAGCTAGACTTAGGGGTAGATTTTCAGACGAGCGCGAACAGCCTACTTTTGTTTGCGCTCCAGGCGCAAACAAAAGTACGCTAGATTTTAGTAGATACGCGCGTAGTCGCGCGTATCGGCTAAAATCCTGGATCGGCGCGCGCAAGGCTATCGATTTCGTATAGCCTGCGCGCGCCGAGCCGTGCAGCCTACCCCCGTTCCCCTCCTAGGCCGCTCCGAATCGGAGCGGCCTAGAAGGGAACTTTCCTTTGCCCTCCCCTCACCTTCCCCTCCCTTCCCCTACCTAACCCACCCCGCCCGGCCCTGTCTAAACCCCCATCCTACCTTTGTCAGGGGATTTACGCCTCCCGGAGGGAGGCGTAAATCCCCGCGCGCCAGCGGGCCTCCTGCGCGCCGGGCCGCGACCTGGGGGCGGGTACGGAGGGCGCGGCCACGCCCCCGGGCCGTAGCCACGCCCCCGTAGCCGCCCCCAAAACGCTTGCCGACACGCCCCCCGAAACACCGCGACGACCGGGGGGCCCGCCCCCCCCCGACACGCCCCCCTTCCGAGAACCCCGGGACTTACGCGAGTCCCGGGGCTCTGCGCGCGCCAGGAGGCCTATGTAAAATAGGCTTCCCGGCGCGCAGGGCCCTGCTCGCGTAAATCCGCCCGGTTTTGGGCGGATTTACACGAGCAGGGCTCTGAAAATCCGCCCCTTAATGTTTTTTCAATTGTGTCGTCTATTGGTAGAATTAATTGAATGTCGTCTGCGTAAATGTAATGCATTATCCCTAGGCCTGCCAGCAGATGACATAAGGGTAGCATAATATATGTTAAAGAGGGTAGCAGACAGCGCTGAACCCTGAGGGTACTCCTATTTCAAGTTTAAATTTTCTGATAATGTGTTTTTTATCTGGACTTGAAAGAACCTGTTGTTTAGGTAGGATCTGAACCCTCTCTGGTCCCTGAAGCACAGCAACACTTAAAGAGTGCAGGGGGCACACAAAGTGAAAGAGATTTCATTACACTGCCTGGGGCTAGAAGGACATCCTTCCCCCCATAGAAATGACTCACCTATTGGGTCAAACAGAGCGGAGAATATGCCTGTAGAGATAACCCCCAAAAATAGGTTAGTCAGCCAGCAGGACTTACTGTGGCTGACATGGAGGTGCAGGATTGGAAAAGAGACAAGGCAAGGGTGGAGTCAGAGGCAGGTGTAGAACTGGGGCTGGAACAGGGTACAGGTAAGCGTGGAGATCTGGAACAGACTGGAACACTGGAACAGACAGAACAGACTGACTTGGACAAAACAAGGACAGGACAAAACAAAACAAGGAACACAAAAGCCCAAAGTCAACAGACTAGAAAGCAGGCCTGAGAAGGCCACCAGGCAAGACTATACTAGAAGACCAGCAAGGCTAAGGCAGAAGGCCTAAGAATAGTCCATGGCAGGATAGGGCCAAGCAGAGAGCCAAGGAGCCTCAATAACAAGGCAGTGATCAAGGTCTGAAGCAGGGTTAAATAGGTTGGAGTCATGGAATCACAGAGACTATGACTGAAGCAACAGTAGAAGCAGCTCCACAGGGACCTCTGGTGGTTGGGAAGCTGCATTATAGGCAGAATAACAACACCAAAGTAAATTCAGGCAAAATGTTTGTTTTGTAACTCACCAATTTTTTGCAATTCTTAAGGTAAGTGACCTATATTCCCAAGAAACAATGGGACAGATTTTAAAAGCCTTATGCGCGTAGGGGGGTTATGTGCGCCGAGCCTATTTTGCATAGGCCCAATGATGCACGCAAGCCCCGGGACGCGCATATGTCCTGGGGATTTGCGAAGGGGCGGGACAGGCAAGGGACCTCCGGCACAGCGGCTGCGCCGGGGGATTGTGTGCCGGCAATTGGCCGGCAGGCGCAACTTCCAAAATAAAGGTTAGGGGGGGTTTAGGTAGGGCTGGGGGGTGGTTTAGTTAGGGGAAGGGAGAGGAAGATGGGGGGGGAGTGGAAGGAAAGTTCTCTCCGAGGCTGCTCTGATTTCGGAGCGGCCTCAGAGGGAACAAGGAAAGCCATTGGGGCTCCCCTAGGGCTAAGCGTGCGCAAGGCACACAAGTGTGCACCCCCTTGTGCGCGCCGACCCCAAATTTTATGACATGCGTGCGCACAAATTACGCCCGCTCATAGGTACTAAAATCTGGCCCAATGATTCTACTACAGATAGTTGCTGATGCTTTTTATACTGCCATTTTACTATGCTTGTTATTTTTATGCTTTTCTTCCAGAGGAAGAAAAAAGGTGTGTAAAAGATGTGCTGCACTTCAATTTGCAGACCATTTGAATCAGTCTTTAATTGTTGCACATACCAAAGCATTAATTCCTATAACTAAACCTAGAGTTAATATTTATTTCTGCTGTCAGAGGTGAGAAATAAGTCTGGGACTAAGATACTAGTGCGTAGGAGGACATATGCCTTAGATATATAAATATTAAACTGGGAGTATGATGAGGTACTTAGATCTATTGTCAGTGATTTCATTGTCAACACTTGTTTGGGAAGCTCTATAATTTCTACACAAGACAATAGAGAATCAAACAGGCTTTCTATTTGGACATCCCCTCCCACCCCTCCCACCAACCTTCACTCTGTACTTGCCACTGTAATCATATGGAGGAATTCAGAATATCTGGGATCCCTTGTTGTGACATTGACTTCTAAGCTTCATGCTTCCCATCCTCAGAGAAAATTGCCATTTACCTACATTTTTTCTCAGAGATTTGTTTGCCTGTTAATTTGGGCCATAAATAATGGGAACAAAAGTGCCCCCCCCAAAAAAAAAAAAAAAAAAACACCGCCACCTTCTCCCCCCTCACAAACCAAATCTATGAAACAATGAAATTCAGATTCAAAAAGTGATTGCACTTTATTAAAATATGTTTTCACTATTTGCTATATAGCTTTTGGGAAAAACTGGAATTTTTATCCAAAGGATTTTATGATGACAGGCCATTATCAGCAAAGTATAGTTTAAAATTCTTGCAAAATTCCAATGACCAAAACAATTTCAACCATTCTACTAAGTGTGGTCCAGAATGTACTTGTTAAAAATTGGTAGGAAATGCAGTACTATTATGGATTAAAATAGGAATATGGATTGAAATTAGCATTATCATAAACATTATTTCATCCATATAAAATTATATATTACTTGTTATATTTCTTTTGCAGTATATATGAAACATACAATATTTTGCAATGTGCAATTTTTGAATGAAAGAGATCAATAAGTAGAAAACCAGTAAGCTTTCTCGGTAATTAGGGCCTGAGATCACATGCAATGTACATTAATATTTAAGTGATAGTCCCCCAGGTAATGAACTCCATTCCAGATCATTGTTGCCTAGTCAAAATACACTTAAAAAAAAAAAACAGAAGACAAAACACATTTATAGAGGGTCAGTTTTCAGAGGCACTTTCAAAGTAACATCACTTACTAAAACTTGCCATTTTTCTTTTGATTATTGTTTCAGCTGGACCTGAGGGTTACTTTTCTCAGCTGGTTGACTGGTGGAAACTTTCAGTGATATAATAGACTACCCTGGATGTTCATGTCTTATGCCTTATGTTTAGCTTGTTTCTGGCTCAGGATTTAATGACTAAAAGGAAGAGAGAGGTTTTATTGCAAGTACCAAAAAATTGTGAACAATGCCATTTTAACCCTATCACTTCTGGACAACAAAAGTGGGTCACAGAGAACTTACCATCAAGATGGCATTCAAAGCAAACATTTTATATTTGGAGTTTTGCTTATGCTTTACCCTTGATTTGGATTGCCAGCTCTGGTTGCAGTATCATTAGAATAGAGTAAATAAATTACATTTAATGAATAAAACTGGAAAGTGGGGGGGAAGGGGAACTGTTAAATAGTGTGATTTGGATTAACCTGATTTTTGTACTGGGTCCAGCTGTTTTATTGTAGTTTCATGAGTGAGTCCCAGAAGGAAAAGGTGAGGAAGAGATATTGATTCCATAAATGCTGAATGAAAATAATCAGTTCATCCAACATTTTTATTTAAACTGTTCATATTTGACTTCAGTATTGCTCTACTGCATAGTTTTAAATGTTAGTATTTATCCAACTCAAAATATTTATTAATGTACTGAATAGACAGGGGGCTAGATTTGAATACCTACGCGCGGGCGTAGATTTTTGCACGCAACCCGGCACGCACAAATCTACACCCAATTTTATAACATGCGCGTGCAGCTGCGTGCATGTTATAAAATCCGGGGTCAGCGAGCGCAAGGGGGTACACACTTGTGCACCACCGAGTCCTAGGGGAGCCCAGATGGCTTTTCCTGTTCCCTCCGCCCCCCCATCTTTCCCTCCCTTCCCCTACCTAACCCGCCCCAGCCCCAGCCCTACCTAAACCCCCAACCTTTATTCCATAAGTTGCGCCTGCCTCCAGGCAGGCGTAGTTGCGGGCGCTGGCTGAGTGTCGGTGCGTGATTCCCCACCTCGGTCCCACCCCCACCCCATCCCTTTCACAAAGCCCGGGACATACGTGCGTCCCGGGGCTTGTGTGCATCACCGGTCCTATGCAAAATAGGCTCGGCGTGCTGTAGGGCTTTTAAAATCTGCCCCAGGGTGTCTTCTATATTCAGAAACTCAGAATAACTAATCATTTTGAGGTTGATTCAGTCCTGCAAATGTGGATCTTTATTTAGCTGAATAGCTGGTGATCATAGAGTTTTCCTAAATATCAAAAGGTAGATTTTTAGAGGTGTGTGCGGTCGTACATGTGTGTGCGTTTGCTGGTGTGTGCACATCGACCCACCAATTTTATAAAATGCTACCAGTGTGCCCATGCATGCACGATTTTACATTAACATGCACATGTACACGTGAATCCTGTCTCTATCATGTAAGGGAGAGAATTTTAGTAGGTACACGTGGCAACGCAAGAGATCCATTTCCTGTTCCCTCCCACTTCACCCCTGATCTTCCTAATCTCCTACCTAACCTGCCTCCTTTTTATCCTACCATTCCCAACCACTAAAAACCCCACTGACTACCCTAGATTTTTTTGTTTTTATACTTACCCGCATTCCATAGCAGCAGCAGGTTAAGCAGTCCTTGTATCCCAGTGTGCTTTTGTGCACTGATAGCCCTGTCCCATCCCACCCATGCCCCGCCCCCAGCCCACCTCTTTTTAAGAAATCCTTCTCAATGCGTGTAGCAGGAGATATGCACGTGACTGCGGGCATCTTAAAATATGTGTGGTCCAGTGACATGCATATCTCCTGAATTGGCCGCCCATAGGGCTTTTAAAATTTGGCATAAAGAGAGTAATTTTCAAAGATATTTAAGTTATGAAAAGCATTTTACCTGCATAAATTGCCTGCTTGATAATTGCCCCTTCCCCCTTCCCCCCCCGCTCCCTCCTGTTTGTACTGTGCAAAGTCTATGGGTAAAATGCACCTGCAGACTTTGCAGCAATGCGAGCAGTTTGAAAGTCACTTCCCCCTATTTCATAAAAAGAAATATCTGGCTGCCCATTTGTACTTTCTGAATACTCTAAAAATTATTCAGTAGGGCCCAAATAAAGACACTGAGATTCTAACTTTTGTAACTAGACTCCTAAATTTGTCTTTTTGAAAATTTGCTAGAGCTGGGTGACTAAATTTAGCTTCTATAGTAACTAGGCCCCTAAATTTAGAGGCCTAAAAAGTAGGTGGCTACAAATATTGACTAATTAGGTCATTTATTGTAAGTGGGGAAAATGTTGAGACAGAAAATGAATCTTTATTAGAGTCTCATAGTAGACATCTATTTATACCACTATAGGAGGGTCATCTAATAACTCGAGGTGAGGTTTGGGTGGTGGACTAGACTTTTTGGGCCAATTTTACATGCACAGTCATACCTACAAACAGCATAGTACACATCAGTGAAGATTGGATATGATTTGGAATGAGGAAAGATACACAAAGATGAGATTTCTCCAATGTTCTCTCGCCCTAGCTTGATGCATCTCTACCTGGGTACTATTAAACTAGGGCAAAAGAACTTTGGAGAAATATTGCAAATTCCATTTTGGGCATACTGCACAGCTTAATGCCAGGAAAAAAATGTGGTTATTTCTGGCATTAAAAATGTGCGTTATGCTATCTCACTCTGCTCTAATGCCCTTCATTTTCATTTACCCCTCCCCTTTGAATAAATTTTAAAAATTTTGCATTTACATCTTGCGATGCAATAAACAACACAAGCGTTATGGTGTTATCGCAGGCTTTAGGGCCCTGATGCCCGCGATAATGCCATAATGCACTTTGATGAATGACCCTGCATGTTTGGTTGAAAACAGATTCCTAGCTTAGGAGGCTAAATATAGAGCTCATTTGTTTTTTCTAAATATAAGCCTCAATGTGTTTGCAGTGAATATCTATTATTGTGTTCGGCATCTGTTTCCACCTACAAAAGATTATTCACCTACATAAGTATGCAGCCTTTATCAGCCTCCCCAAGGCCTTTATGCAGAATATATTGACTCCTTTTTGGTGCAGAAGTAAGTTTAGATGGCTTCTTTTTTGCCTGCCTACTTCCCATTCTTTCTAATGGGGCAAAATGCAGTATGTTTTTATTTTCCTCTCATCAAAAATCATGGGAACAAACTTTTGCCACCCTCGTATTCTATCCGATTGATTCAAATGAGAAAAAAGTGTCAGGAAAAATATGGAAAAAAGTATTCTATCAGATCCAGTTCTTGCAGGTTTTAAAGAAAAAGTGCTACTCTTGTGACAGAACATTGCAACACTTTATTTATAAGCAGATTTGATGGGGCTTACCTACTGGGAAAGCATCCCAACACATTCACTAACACATGCCCCCTCCCCTCCAGCATTCATATATCATCCTCATATTTATTCTTATCCACCTACACTACTGGGACCTACACTATACACAAGCACTCTTGCTCCATCGATCAGTAACATCAATCAATCTGTCTCACACACCACAAAACCTATAAAAAAAAAAGGCAGAGGAGACCAAAGTTAGACAAAATTGAAAGGATGTCTGCAAAACATTTATTAAAAAAAAAAAAAAAAAAAAAAAAATATATATATATATATATACACACACGCACACACACAGTGCTGAGAAAAAAACTGTGAACCCCTAGGAGAGAGCAGTTTTAAACTAGATGATGGAGGAAGGCTGACAGTCAGTCAGGAGCACATGGTTCAGAATGATGTATTTTTGATAGATACTAACACAACAGGGGCTTCCCAATACAAAGGTGGCAATAAATGCAAAAATGGCCCAGGTGCAATTAAGTAATGAGCAGACAGAGCCGAACAGTTCTAAATGACCCCCTCTTAACTGTTAAGCAAGTTGTTAATTCAAACAAAAAAAAAAACATAAATTGAAATGTCTATACAAATGTTAGAAGTTTAAAAAATAAGTTCGGAGAGCACTGTGCGGAGTGAATAGCACCGAATGAAGAAACAGATATAATTGGCATCTCAGAGACCTAGTTGAAAAAAAAATAAACATTTGGATGCTGTAAATCCACAGTACAAATTATATCACAGTCAGACCCATACAGTAAAATCTGCGGGAGAGCTGGCGTTCCAAGGCGAGTGCCCACTCTCCCAACGTGTGCTCAGGCACCTCTCCTGGGCGAGTGATTCAGTATTTAAATTAGGGCCCGCGCTAATAAGGAGCACCTCTTTATTGGCAGAAGTGGTGGCTGACAGCGGGTCAAACCTGCTGACAGCCACAGGCTCGGATAACGGACACCGGCAAAATTGACATCTGTTTTCCTACCCATGGGCAGATTTTTTTTTTTTTTTAAGATTAATTTTTTTATATTTTATTTTTGGGGCCTCCAACTTAATATCGCTATGATATTAAGTCGGAAGGTGTACAGAAAAGCAGTTTTTTCTGCTATTTTGCTTTCTGTATTGCGGGTGACTACCTAATAGGCACATCAACATGCATTTGCATGTGATGAGTGCTATTAGTTTCGGAGGGGGGGGGGTTGGCCACACATTTTCCATGCGCTATTACCCCTTTTTGTATAAGGGGTAAAAATAGCGCATGGAAAACGCGTGGCCAAACGGGGGCTAATGGTGCGCTCGGCCGAGCACACCATGCTGTATTGGCCTGAATGATAAGATGGATCAAATTGTTGGAGGGATGGCACTATATATTAAAAAGGGAATTGAGTCAAAAAGGATACCGTTTCTGCAGGAAACAAATACATGCTAGAATCCTAATGGAAAGAAATTCCATATGAAAAAGGGAATAAAATAGCATTGGGGCCGATGCAATACAGGAGCGTGGAAAGCGGCGCTGAACAGTCAGTGCCCGCTCTCTTAACGTGCACATGGTACCCCAATGGGGGGCCCCATGCGATATTTAAATTAGGGGGTCGCGTTAGCAAGGATGCACTAGGGTCGCTTGCAACCCTAGAGCATACTTGCTAACCTGAACCCAGACATTTCATAAGTGGAAAGGGGCAAACAGTGCTGGGGAGATACCCCAAGGCACTACAACTTCCATTTTTAAATATTAGCAAGTTGGTCCTGTGGTCATGCTAATGCTTAACACTCATTCAGGAAAAGGTGCTAAGTTAGTGACCCAAAGACCCATGCAATAATTGGCATGATGCTTAGTGCATAAAGTGATAATGATCATTTGATCATTCTCACCCCTATTTGCATATATTTTTGCCTATTTGTATATATCTGCACATTCTAAAGGTTCACAGCTGAGTTTACCCTGCAAGTTAAAGTTTTTGTGCATTTTATGAAATTTTGCATGCATGCTAAGCTTGAGTTCTTAGGCCCTTTATATAACCTACAAATTCACATAGTGAAGTATGACTAAGGGGCATCATTCAAACATGTACTACAGTGCTGGCAGAATTGCTTTCATGCTTCTTCAGCTAATAAATATGGGGACCCTCCAGAATGTTAAGAAATAATTCCAGAGAGATTGAAGGGGTTGTCAGGTGTGATGTGGCAATCCGGGTTTCTTTTTCTTGAGGCGTGGGTCTGCCCTTGATCTTGATGGGAGGTCTGCTCCTGCTACAGTTGTAGGGGAAATAAAATACCATATGCTAACCACTCTTTCATCTTTGGGATGGTTAGCACAGGTTTTTCAAAATTAACTGGTCCAAATAATTTGAAAAAGGAATACAGGAAAAATTTGGCTGACTAAAAACCTCAGTATGAAAAGAGAGCTTCCTTCAGAACAGACTGGAGAGCCAGCTCATGGGATAAGTACCCTCAGAAATAAGGGGCACTCTTCTATCCTGTGGTGGAGGCTGTTGGTTAGTGGGGTGAGCAGCATAAGTGGGGTTTCAGTTTGAAACATTCAGCTATAAAAGGTGGATACATGTTAGGCAATTATTCTTTGTCCAGTTCAATAAGCACAAAGGCAAGTGTCCTTCCTGACAGGTGGGTGATCCTTCTGGGGAAGGAGTGGTTCAAGAAGGCATGCTGATTCATTGGGGAGCCATTGGTGTTTTCTCTGGATGAGTGGCAGTTGTGGTTTTGGGCCCTTTGCTACATCAGGATATGTGGTGCTAGTTATAGAACTACATTTTTTTCATATGACCAGTCTTGAGTTTGGCTTGGTCATTTGAGTTGTGGTGAGGGCTGGAAGAAGTCAGGTACGCAGTGGTCAGTGAGTAGATGGTGAAGGCAGTGGGTAGGATGTGGGAGATAGTGTAGCTGTGTCCTGGGGCCTTGCTGGGTTCACGGACATCAGGCTGATCAATAAGGGGAGCACTGGAGGCCAGCGTGTAGGGGTGTGGTGATGCAGTTCATCTGGATGTGGCTGTTAATATATGGGGGGAAAGGCTAGAAACATATATGGTAGCATTATTGGGGCCTGATGAGGGTGCAGCTAAATCGCTCTGCCTCTGGGGCATAGGTTCCTGTTCATGCTTGGGTCACAAGCATGTTGCTGCTTGCTGGGGAACATTTAGCTTTGTTGAATGCAGGACTGGGTAGGACAGTATAGGCTCAGTTTGTTGACATTCTGTGGTATTTAGCAGCAGCTAAACAACAGGTGCTTTGTCACATAGTAGGTGCTGCCAGTTAGATTTATAGGGGATTTACAGGGGATATGATGTGTGGTTTGATCTGGGGAGGGGGGCGCTGTTGTTATGGCTAATAGGCAGAAGGCATGTGTATGCCAATGTTGCTGGAGCCTGTTTAGGGCACAGCATGCTTCCACTGCTCTGAAAGCATGGATTCCTGTGCATGTTTGGGTCATAGGCATGCTGGGATTTCCAGGAGATGGTTGGCCTGGCTGTCTGTAGGTCCTGGGCACAGATTTATTGGGTTATGGGGGAGGAAGCATAGGAGTCAGGAATGCAGATTGCCCATTTTTGAGCAGAAGTGCATTAGTACATCTGCAGCAGGGCCTTGTTAGCAGTTGGAGCAGATAGAGGGTTAGGCAGGGGTTAGTAGTGGGAATCAGAGAGTCAAGGGTGTTATTTCATACAGAGGAGGGGCTTGTAGTTGAGGATGTTTCGGGTTGCAAGGTAGGTGAGAGTGTTTATGGGCTCACAGAAGTGGTAAATGGATTGGGGATCCATTCCCCAGCATGGCCATTAGTTTGGATACCATCCACCTCAGGCCATGAAACAGCTAGTGAGAGAGGGAAATGGTCCATTGCTATTCAGTGGGTATGGCAGTCATTTTCACGTTCTGAGGTTTGGAGTTTCTACTCACATGGCACACACCCCCTATAGCCCTGGGTTTTCAGATTGGTAGAAAGGGGTTGGAAGCACTTCACACTCAGACTAGGGTGTGTTTCATCCAGGCCTGTGAGGGGTGGAACAGGAAAGTTAGTTTTGCATCAGAATCTCTCAGTATGCTTTGGGTAGTGCATTGGATTCAAGTTGGGGGGCTTAAAAAAGGGGAGGGAATGAATTTCAGGGTGAAAGCAGGAGGGGTTGTAGGAAGGTGAATATGATGCATGATTTGGACTGGAGTCTAGGCTGAGTCATCAGGAGGATAGAATGTCGGGGTGCAGGGCAGTTCTGTTGGGTTGATTTGGAGACTCAATAGTTGGTGGTATTATCTGTTTGTTTTTTATTGCAGGATGCAGTCACCTTGGTCCAGAACTGCTTGTTGCATTACCATGTGTTGCGACCGTCACTGCCCGATGGCTTCACTCTACCTACCTTTCCTTTTCTGTGACTCCTCCTGCTCTTCATGGATGCCTGGCTGCCGCGGCATCCATCTGCCATCCTCTCCGGTGTCCCCGGACCGGCTTGGGCGTTGCCTCCCACCATGCTCTTCAGGTACCTTAGGGTGCATGCGACGCACAATATGGGTGTGCATTCGTTTTGAACGCATATGTAAAACGCAACATAATTTTTTTTTTAACTTAAAAAAGTGATGAGGCGAAAACGATCGGATTTCCAACGTATTCAACATAGCTATGTTGAATACGTTGGAAATCGCGATTGTTGATCCTAAATAAAAATTTAAACCCCTCACCCTCCTTAATCCCCCCCCCCCAAGACTTACCAAAACACCCTGGTGGTCGAGCGGGGAGTCAGGACGCCATTTCTGTATTCCTTTGCGAGGAGCACGTGACGTCGGCGTCACGTCGGAGTGACGCGGACGTCACGTGATTCCCCGCGTGTTCGCTCCGGGACCCTCGTTGGACACAACCAGAACTTTGAGCGTCCTGACTCCCCGCTCGACCACCAGGGAGTTTTGGTAAGTCTTGGGGGGGGATTAAGGAGGGTGAGGGGTTTAAATTTTTATTTAGGGAATCGGTGCACGTATGGACATAGACTCAACTTATAGAATTCTACATATGTCCATATTGACCTAAATTTATCCCCCCTTTCGACTTATGGACTTATGAACATAAACTTTCTGTCTGCACATCCCTAACGCACAACCACCATTCTTATTTCCTTATTGGTGCGTTCCTCAGGCGCGTCCCCCTGTGATGACGTCACGCTGCTCTGATATTTAAGCCTATTGTTTATTACTAGCCGTTGAGTTAGCAAGGGTAATCTTACAGAAGGTATTCACTCTCCGTACCAAGCTACTCTGCCTTCCAACTTCCATTGGAATCTTTCTGCTAATGGGGTACCTGCTCCTCGGGGGCCTCTTTGTTTCTTTCAGGTCACTATCAGGTTACTGGTACTCGCTCCTCGAGGGCTCATGTTCCCTGATCCACTGCCTGCATCTGTCTCCTCTTCTACTTGGAATAATTCGCTACAGACACCATCAGTGAGCACTACTATCATCTAGTCCTCAGAGCTGTCTCCCTGGAACCAGGTACTCGCTCATCGAGGGCCTGCCCCCGTTCCTGCACCAGTGACATCTCCTACATGGAACAGCTGGGGGTGTATTTTGCCAACAAGCCTCTCTACCTCCAGGGATCTGGTACTCGCTCCTCAAGGGCCAGCTCTCCCTATCTCGGGGTTTCTCCATATTTGGGACACTGTGAATGTTCTATTGTACTCACTTTCTCAGTTCTCTCCGCTACAGCACTGCTACCGGAGAAACCGCTGTTCCAGCACCCTGGAGAATACTAGCCCAGCCGGGCTACATCATCTACTCACTACTGCCACCTCTGTTGGTTTCTCAAACTGTCTAAAGAAAGAACTATCTGTGTTTGTGTGTCCAGAGCTGAGCCTGACCTGTGGCCCCTCACGGTACTTCCCCCCGTGGGTGTGGTCAGCTGCCACAGTGTCCAAGGGTCCACACAAAACTCACTAACTATAACAGATTGCTAACTCCATGATCCGGCACAGCTCAATGCCTTGCAGGCCATTCCTGGCCTGGCCCTGCGCATTGCTGAACAACAGGATGCATTGGAGAAAAACAGACCATATCACTCCCATACTCCAGGACCTCCATTGGCTCCCCATCGCCTTCCGTTCCCAGTACAAAACACTCACCATCCTCCATAACACTCTATACAATAACAACTCACCCTGGCTTGAAAATATGCCACAATTCCGCCAAGCTAATCGCCCCACGAGAAACTCCCTTGCTGGCACTCTCCAAATCCCCTCACTTAAAATTGGGCACCTTACTACTACCAGGGATAGAGCCTTCTCTATTGCGGGCCCCACACTTTGGAATTCCCTCCCCGTCAACCTCCGCCTAGAACCATCCCTGAGCCACTTCAAAAAAGGAATCAAAACATGGCTCTTTAGACAGGCATACCCCAACTCCTCTCAATCCTAATTTTGTCCTACGAACCACCTCAGCTCACGCTCAGCCTTTATACCACCCCTTCCTGCTTCCTTTCCTTGCATTCCTAGCCCCCCATTACCCCTCCCTCTCACCCCCTAGCAACCCCTCCCTCAAAGTACCCGTGCCTTACTGTACCCCTCTTCACTCTACCCCACCCACCCCTCTCCCCCTGCTCCCTCCCTCCTTTCTCCCCCCCCACTAGCTTTTAACTATACATATGTGCACTTGCCTCCTCATACTGTAAATAAGCCCTCATATGCTAATTTCTCAAGTGTACATGCCTCGTTTAATTTGTTTATAAGTTCTTTTGCATATTTAACCCTAACTTGAATGCAAAAAAGTTGTAATTCTGCTGTTGACTCTCTTCCTTTGTATTTTGCATATTACCCAGTTAGCCCCTCCCTTGTTCATTGTAATTTCCCTTCTCAGTTACTTGTAAACCGACATGATGTGTCCTACGAATGCCGGTATAAAAAAAGTGTTAAATAAATAAATAAATAAATAAATAAATAAACTTCTGCATTTCATCAGCTGCACGCACAGAAGAATAAAAGCACTGCTTCCAGTAATGAAGGTCAGTTACCTGAAGTAACTATAAAGACTATGGTACCTCTGGCTGCTCCAGTTCGTTTCTCTGGAGAGATTAAAAAAACTAGAGGTTTCCTAAATCAGTGGTGTATGCATTTTGCATTACAGCCTTCTCACTTCCCCACAGCCTACGCCAAGACTACTTATATTCTATCTTATCTTGATGGAAGGGCCTTCTCTTGGCCTCAACATTGTGGGAACATAAGAATCCAATTCTGCAGGATATTGAGAGATTTTTGGATTTGTTTAAATCCATTTTTGATGATCCGGCTTGAGTGCCTGTTGCTGGTTCTGCCCTGGTAGACCTGAAGCAAGGCAACCAACCACTGGCTGATTTTGCAATAGAGTTCAAGACTTTTGCTACCAAATTATGCTGGGATTCTAAATGTCTGAAAACCCTCTTCTTCAGAGGACTGGATACTCGCTTGAAAGATGAGCTGGCCACTCGTGAGACACCTGAATCACTGGATGAACTTGTGGCTTTGGCCACTAGAATTGACCACCGGCTTCGTGATAAGGTAAAAGAACTCAAGCCTAGTAAAGGACCAGTTCTGAAGGAGGTTCGTGCTAAACCTGCACTTCAGATGGTTCAGCAATACCTGTCGCCAGTGGAGAGGAACCAATGCAACTTGGTCGGAGTCACCTGACTACAAAAGAGAGAAGACATTGAAAGAGGCAGGGCCTGTGTATGTACTGTGGACAAGCTGGTCACGATTTCCCGACATGCCCAATATGCTTGGGAAATGGACGGGCCTAAGTCCTGCAGGAGGTCTGTTCTTAGGCCTTACTATGCCCTCTCCTCCACTCTCTCTCCCAGTCTCCCTGATCTGCCTACCGTCCAAAATTCAAACTCTTGCCCTGGTGGATTCAGGAGCAGGAGGCAACTTTATACTTTGACACCTAGTGGAACATTTGTGGATTCCTCTCATCACTTTGAAGATTCCATTGCTCTTATCATCTATCCTTGGAGAGCCTTTGCCTGGTGACGTGACCCGTCACACCGAACCGGTAACCCTCCGCACTGGAGTCCTCTATACTGAGTCAATTTCCTTCTTTGTGTTAGAGAAGGCCCTGCACCCTATCGTTCTGGGGTAACCCTGGTTGCAATCGCATCAACCTCAATTCGACTGGGCCACCTTGAAACTCTCCCGCTGGGGCCCAGGTTGTCATGGTAAGTGCCTTAAGGTTTCTCCTGTTCTCTGCATGCCTACAAATCCAGTGATGCCAGGACTGCCGCCTCAGTACACATCATTCGCTGATGTGTTCTCCAAAGAAGCTGCTGACATCCTTTCTCCACACAGATCTTATGACTGTGCCATAAGGCTGAAACCAAACACTGAACATCCTAAAGGATGTGTCTATCCACTCTCTGTAATAGAGAATAAGGCTATGTTTGAGTACATCGAGGAGAAGTTACAGAAAGGATTCACTCCGACGTGACGCCGACGTCACGTGGTCCACCGCGGTTCCGCTCCCGGACCCCTCGTTGGACCCAAACTGAACTTTTGGCCAGCTTGGGGAGTTTTGGTAAGTCTTGGGGGGGGGGGGGGTTAAGGAGGGTGAGGGGTTTTAAATTTTTATTTAGGATCAACAATCGCAATTTCCAACGTATTCAACATAGCTATGTTGAATAAGTTGGAAATCCGATCGTTTTCGCCTCATCACTTTTTTAAGTTAAAAAAAAAAATTATGTTGCGTTTTACATATGCGTTGAAAACGAATACACACCCCTATTGGGCAGTTCCTCTTCACCCTTTGCAGCAGGCACAAAGGCAACTCTACATTCCTTCCAATTGTTTCTTGGTGTGCTGTTGCTTGGACATGTCACAGCATGGTGCAGGAGACCTAAGCACATTTCTTGGTTTTATGCTGGGGACATTGCATAAGTGGGAAGTTAATCTTGCAATTTTGGAATTGAGGGAGGCTACAGTGGTGCAAGCTATTTTCCAAGGAACCTCTCCTGCTTGAAGGAGACAAGGGAAGGTCTCTACTAAATGCAGAGGTCCACTGGATGGTGTCTGAGGCCCAGGAGAGTTGTAGGTGGTCCCCGCTGGGATGTGGTATGGGAACACCCAGGTATCAGGATGGGGGTGGAGCAGGTGTTCTTTATTATGGCTTGGATCATGTGTAATACAATAAAGTTATGGCCATGTTTAATGAAAAAACATTGTCTAGGTTGTTTTTGTTATGTGAGTGTGAAGGACATGGGAAGTGCAGAAGAGCCAAGAGTCTCAGCTACCCATATTAGTTCATTGTGGAAATCTTGAAAACCCAACTTGGTTGTAGCCCTCAAGGATCAAGTGTAGAGATCCCTCTTTTAGACCTTCCAAAAATTTTGAATATATAAAAGTAGAAGACATGGAATGCAAATGTGATATGGCATATTAGAGGAAGTAAAGCAAGTGACACCAATACGTGTAGCATGCTCTGGAACAAACCAAAATATCCAGAACCCTTGTATGAATTTTGACTTCTTTCGTATGCTACTTATTCTCTTTCCTATCCTCCTCCCTAGAATTATTCCTGTTACCATGCCAAAATCATTCTTCTCGTCTATTTCTTTAAACCAGAGTTGGCTCCTCCTTCCTAAGTGTTGGCTTTTGATTTATATTGTAACTATGATAAACACAGTAGCAGTAATGTGGTCACTGCAATTGACCTGAAGTAGGGGTTGACATCTTTGGGACTTTCAGGTCTTCTGTTACTGGTGAGCCCTTTGCTATTCCCAGGCCCTATTTCCAGCTCTTTGGATATGATCCTGAATTTGGCACATGCAGAAGACATGAAAATTGGTAGCTTGTATGATGACAACAAATATAGATATGAGACACCTTTGTAAATCATCACTAAGGGTTTGATTCATCAAAGTGTTTTCCCAATAGCATAATATTGAGAAAAAAAAAAAAAGCATTAGTGAATTGATCTCCTAACTGTCATTGATAATTGGAAAAGCTAATACATGAGAGTCACTGTAGGGATATCATAACTGACTGCTTTTACTTATTGTGATGTATAGCTCTGTTGCTGGATGACAAATATCCAGATATGCCTGCAAAGTATGAATTATGAATCTACTACACTTATAATATTGAGAAAACCAGCTGAGTGTAAGTGTTACTTGTAATTTAAAGCAAATTTTCTCTTTCCCAGATTGAGTTAAAGGCAAACCCCTGCCAGTTTAGACTGTAATCATGTATACTATGGAAAGCAATAGAAACATAAACAAATAATAATGAAAGATATTTTTTAAAGATATTATATACTTTTTAACATAACACAGAGAGAGACATTTTGTTTATACTGATGATTGCATTGGGCTAAATTGCAAATGTTCTGTGTCAAAAGCACAATGTATGTATGGCCATATTGCCGTATTGCAAAATGGCGCTGGCCGTATGGCCGTAAGGCCGGTGCCATTTTGCAATACGGCAATACGATTTGAGTGCAGGAGGTCGCTTCCGGACCCCCGCTGGACTTTTGGCAAGTCTTGTGAGGGTCAGGAGGCCCCACCAAGCTGGCCAAAAGTCCCTGGGGGTCCAGCGGGGGTCCGGGAGCGATCTCCTGCGCTCGTGATGTCGGGGGACAGGAACCAAAATGGCGCCGGCGCTACCTTTGCCCTGTCATATGACAGGGCAAAGGTAGCGCCGGCGCCATTTCTATTAACGCACCCGTGGCCCGAGAGTGGAAGATCTCACCGGGACCCCCCCACTGGACCCCAGGTAATTTAATACATTTTGGGGGGGTTCAGGAGGGTGGGGGATTTATTTTAAAGGGTCGGGTGGGTTTTAGGGTTGTTTTAGTGTGCTGGTTTTCCCGCCCTCCCCCTTCTCCTCCCCCTTCCCCCGATTTACGATTTTTGACGATAAATCGGGGGAATTCCTATTGTATATCGCCTCTAACGATTTTTGACGATTTAAAATATATCGGACAACATTTTAAATCGTCAAAAAATGATTCACATCCCTAATTAATAGCAGGTAATGGACTTCTCCAATAACTTATCCAATCCTTTTTTAAACTCAGCTATGCTAACTGCACTAACCACATCCTCTGGCAACAAATTCCAAAGTTTAATTGTGCGTTGACTGAAAAAGAACTTTCTCCGATTAGTTTTAAATGTGCCACATACTAACTTCATGGAGTGCCCCCTAGTCTATTATCTGAAAAAGTAAATAACCGATTCACATCTTCCCATTCTAGACCTCTCATGATTATAAACAGCTCTATCATATCCCCCCTCAGCTGTCTCTTCTCCAAGCTTAAAAGTCCTAACCTCTTTAGTCTTTCCTCATAGGGGAGCTGTTCCATTCCCCTTTTCATTTTGGTCGCCCTTCTCTTTTCCTTCCCCATCACAAGCACATCTTTTTTGAGATGCGGCGACCAGAATTGTACACAGTATTCAAGGTGCGGTCTCACCATGGAGCGATACAGATATGCTTTTCAATATATATATAAATGAACTGGAAAGGAATACGGCGAGTGAGGTTATCAAATTTGCGGATGATACAAAATTATTCAGAGTAGTTAAATCACAAGTGGATTGTGATACATTATAGGAAGACCTTGCAAGACTGGAAGATCCAAATGGCAAATGAAATTTAATGTGGACAAGTGCAAGGTGTTGCATATAGGGAAAAATAACCCTTGCTGTAGTTATACGATGTTAGGTTCCATATTAGGAGCTTCCACCCAGGAAAAAGATCTAGGCATCATAATGGATATACTTTAAAATTGTCGGCTCAGTGTGCTGCAGCAGTCAAAAAAGCAAACAGAATGTTAGGAATTATTAGGAAGGGAATAGTTAATAAAACGGAAAATGTCATAATGCCTCTCGTCACTCCATGGTGAGCCAAGAGGGTCAAATTATTGCAGTGTGAATATTCAGATAAGTGTCTTTGAAGTAACTTGTAAGCATGTAAGGAACATTCTCAAAACACCTTAAAACAGGAATTAGCAAACGTTTTGAGCATCAGCCCCACCTTCCATCCATACAAATGATGTAACCCAACCAAACTTGGGTTACATCATGTCAAAAGTTCAAACCAACTAATCGGTTGTAGAACTGTTTGCCATATAGCAGGCAATTATGTGCCAGCCATAAGCTCAAAATTCCAGTTTTGAATCTCTTCAGGTTGCTGAGAAGAGCACTCCGATATACACAAACACAAAGACAGAAAAATACCATATCCAGACAGGCACTGGGGCTCCCCTAGTTTTGGCGTGCGCAAGGTACACAAGTGGGCACCCCCTTGCGCGTGCCGACTCCCATTATTGTGCATTAACTCCCGTTAGCGCGCACTACCAAAAATCATTAGTTTTTGTTACTTTTTGTTATTTTTGTTAGTGCATGCTAATGGGAGTTAGCGTGGAATAATGGGAGTTAGTGCGCTCTAACTCCTTTTGGAATGCACAAAGACAAAAAATGATTTTTCAGGAAAAAAAATGCCTATCTGCGGGAATATGAACTCGAAATTGGAAACGATCAGGCACCCGATGCACATCTCTAATCACCACACATTTCTTCGTTTATCCTCACAATCTAGCCTGCCCTTCCTTTCAGTGATGTATCTGAAAAGTCATGTCACCTCAATTTCCCTCTTTAGCTATCTTTTCTTCTACTCATGTTCTTCCCATATGTTCTTCCCATAAACTTAGTACTTTCACCATCTTGTTTAGTTTTACTACATATTTCCTATTCTGCTCTTTCTGAGATACCTTGTATCTGAAGTGATCACCTATGGATATTAGAAAAGCTTTCTTCCTCCCTAAGTATCAAGTACAGTATCACCCCTTTCCCTTATGGCTTCCATTATAGTTTGTCGTAGGATAGCCCCTTATAGAGCGTCTATAATCTCTCTACTTCTAATGAGTTCCTTCAATCCACATTTAGCAGATTAAAATATCTTACAGATGAAATATCCCCTTTAATTCTTACCTTTTGGATGTCTGACCACCCTCCCCAATCTGGCTATATCAGAGGTGTGTAGACTACACCAGCGTAGATGGTAGGGATGTGCAGCCAAAAAAATTTCATTGCATTCATGATACATATTCGTCGAGGGTTATTTCCGTTGCATTCAGACGTATGGAGAATCCCATACGTCGATATGTGAATTTGTTTTCCGGTTCCCATTAAAGTCAATGGGGGAAGGATTTCCAGGCTATTTTTGGCTGCAGAATTGGGGTTTTATTATCAATTTTCATGAAACTTCTGGGGAGCAATCATCACAACAACAAAAGAGCTCCAAGGTACTTAGACTGTGGCAAAGTGGCACCAAAGTGGCATGAATAGCCTAAGGCACTGTAAAGGTGCAAAGGGGTACCAGAAGTGGCAAGAGTGCTTTAACAGAGGCACAAAGCAGCAGTGAGAATGTCAAAAGCACACCACAGCTTACCGAGGTGATGTTATTAATGTGCCGCGGTATATAAAAAATCACGAAATAAATAAATAAATAAATAAAAAAGAGAGCACCAATAGCAGATGCATGAACCATTGAAGGCAGCATGACAGGCAAAGCGGCAAGACAAGTGGCATTGACATCCAACAGCACAATGAAGGGGGAACATAGCAAGCAGATAGACTAGCACCAACACACTGAGGAACCATGAGAGTGGCAAGAACACCACAAGGAGTTAAGTAAGTCATCTGGTGTATGGCAGCAAAGCAGAGTGGCAGAAAGCTGTTAGGGGCAAGACAGGCTGGCAGAGTAGAGGTAGTCTGGTCCCTGTGGTTTTGATAGGGGAAAGAGAGGCTGGCCCAGGAGAGAGTTCCCTTTCCTTTGTGCAGGAAAGGACTCCCTAGAACGGGTTCACCCCTAGAGTGGGGTGTCTCCATTGGCATCTAGTGAATACCGTTGGCGTCTAGTGAATACCATTGGTGTCTAGTGTATACCGTTGGCGTCTAGTGAATTCCGTTAGCGTCTAGTGAATACCGACATACTTACGCACTTCAGCTGATGACGAAGGAACTTGAAGAGCTCTCAGAAATAAGAATACTGCTACTCAAGTCCAAATCTGCAATATCAACCTATGTTGACTTTGTACCGTACAGTGCCTCTGTAAACAATGGGAACACAGAGAATGAGCTAGAGTACAACTATCACCAGTTTTCTATAGCACTAGAAACATTAATGTAGCAACAAAGAAACAGCTTGGGAAAATGGCCCATATTATGAAGGTCATGAAAACTATATCCTAGCTCCAAGTTGGACAGACAGGCACAGCGTTAGAGGTCGAGCCCTGGTAGGGACATAAGGTCTGGATGAACAGGCACAGCAATGGAGGTCAAACACTTGTAGGAACACGAGGCCCGGATTGACAGGCAAAGCAGTCGAGGACAGAGGTCAATCCCACCTAGGGACACAAGGCCAGGATGAACAGGCACAGCAATCGAGGTCAAACACTTGAAGGAACACAAGGCCTGGATGAACAGGCACAGCAATCGAGGTCAAACACTTGAAGGAACACAAGGCCCGGACTGACAGGCAAAGCAGTCAAGGACAGAGGTCAATCCCACCTAGGGACATAAAGCCTGGATGAACAGGCACAGCAATTGAAGTCACACACTTATAGGAACACAAGGCCTGGACTGACAGGCAAAGCAGTCGAGGTCAAACACTTGTAGGAACAAAAGGCCTGGACTGACAGGCAAAGCAATCGAGGTCAAACACTTGTAGGAACACAAGGCCTGGACTGACAGGCAAAACAGTCGAGGTCAAACCCTTGTAGGAACACAAGGCCTGGACTGACAGGCAAAGCAGTCAAGATCAAACACTTGTAGGAACACAAGGCTCGGACTGACAGGCAAAGCAGTCGAGGACAGAGGTCAATCCCACCTAGGGACACAAGGCCTGGATGAATAGGCACAGCAATCGAGGTCAAACACTTGAAGGAACACAAGACCTGGATGAACAGGCATAGCAATCGAGGTCAAACACTTGAAGGAACACAAGGCCCGGACTGACAGGCAAAGCAGTCGAGGACAGGTCAATCCCACCTAGAGACACAAGGCTAGGATGAACAGGCACAGCAATCGAGGTCAAACACTTAAAGGAACACAAGGCCTGGATGAACAGGCACAGCAATCAAGGACAAACACTTGAAGGAACACAAGGCCTGGATGAACAGGCAAAGCAGTGAAGGACAGAGGTCAATCCCACCTAGGGACACAAGGCCTGGATGAACAGGCACAGCAATCGAGGTCAAACACTTGAAGGAACACAAGGCCTGGATGAACAGGCACAGCAATCGAGGTCAAACACTTGAAGGAACACAAGGCCCGGAATGACAGGCAAAGCAGTCGAGGTCAAACATTTGTAGAAACACAAGGCCTGGACAGACAGGCAAAGCAGTCGAGGTCAAACACTTGTAGGAACACAAGGCCTGGAGTGACAGGCAAAGCAGTCGAGGTCAAACACTTATAGGAACACAAGGTCTGGACTCAGGCAAAGCAGTTGAGGTCAAACACTTGTAGGAACACAAGGTCTGGACTGACAGGCAAAGCAGTCGAGGTCAAACACTTGTAGGAACACAAGGCCTGGACTGACAGGCAAAGCAGTAGAGGTCAAACCCTTGTAGGAACACAAGGCCTGGACTGACAGGCAAAGCAATCGAGGACAGAAGTCAATCCCACCTAGGGACATAAGGCCCAGACTGACAGGCAAAGCAGTCGAGGACAGAGGTCAATCCCACCTAGGGACATAAGGCCTGGATAAACAGGTACAGCAATCGAAGTCAAACACTTGTAGGAACACAAGGCTCGGACTGACAGGCAAAGCAATCGAGGACAGAGGTCAATCCCACCTAGGGACACAAGGCCTGGATGAACAGGCACAGCAATCGAGGTCAAACACTTGAAGGAACACAAGGCCAGGATGAACAGGCACAGCAATCGAGGTCTAACACTTGAAGGAACACAAGGCCCGGACTGACAGGCAAAGCAGTCGAGGACAGAAGTCAATCCCATCTAGGGACATAAGGATTGGACTGACAGGCAAAGCAGTCGAGGTCAAACACTTGTAGGAACACAAGGCCTGGACAGACAGGCAAAGCAGTTGAGGTCAAACACTTGTAGGAACACAAGGCCTGGACTGACAGGCAAAGCAGTCGTGGTCAAACACTTGTAGGAACAGAAGGCCTGGACAGACAGGCAAAGCAGTCGAGGACAGAGGTCAATCCCACCTAGGGACATAAGGCCTGGATGAACAGGCACAGCAATCGAGGTCAAACACTTGAAGGAACACAAGGCCAGGACTGACAGGCAAAGCAGTCGTGGACAGAGGTCAATCCCACCTAGGGACATAAGGACTGGACTGACAGGCAAAGCAGTCGAGGTCAAGCACTTGTAGGAACACAAGGCCTGGACTGACAGGCAAAGCAGTCGAGGTCAAACACTTGTAGGAACACAAGGCCTGTACTGACAGGTAAAGCAGTCGAGGTCGAACACTTTTAGGAACACAAGGCCTGGACTGACAGCCAAAGCAGTCAAGGACAGAAGTCAATCCCACCTAGGGACATAAGGACTGGACTGACAGGCAAAGCAGTCGAGGTCAAACACTTGTAGGAACACAAGGCCTGGATGAACAGGCACAGCAATCGAGGTCAAACTCTTGAAGGAACACAAGGCCTGAACTGACAGGCAAAGCAGTCGAGGACAGAGGTCAATCCCACCTAGGGACATAAGGCCAGGATGAACAGGCACAGCAATCAAAGTCAAACACTTGTAGGAACACAAGGCCTGGACTGACAGGCAAAGCAGCCGAGGTCAAATACTTGTAGGAACACAAGGCCTGGACAGTTGACGGTCAGGCACAGCGTTTCATGTCAGGTACATGTGCTGCAGTGCTTATATTATCTGGAGCATAGGAGGCAATTGGAGCTGCTGCAAGGCTTTGAATTGCTTTTATTCATCTTGCCATTCACAGGGAAAATTTGGAAACCCAATCAAAAGGCAAGTTTACTTTCAAAAATACTAGCATTTCTATCAACTCTGGTGCGAGCCTTGAGCGGTGAGGGCTCATGATATCCCCTGTCATTGAAAAGACACGTTCACTGGGCACACTGGTTGCTGGACATGACAGACATCGCTGAGCCACTTGGCTAGGTGTGGCCAGACAGTGGACTTGTGTGCCCAATATGCCAGCGGATTTGTCTGCATTTTCTCTGTCGGATCTGAGAGATACCATGTCACTAACAGCTGTGCTGCTGTCTCCTGTGCTTGGGCGGGCTCAGAGTCACTCAATCCAGCTGCTTTTTCTCTCGCTTGTTGCACAACTGATGAATCTTTATGGGCAACATGCCTTGGGCATTCTGACGTGGAGGAGGAGGTACTATCTGTCGCTGACACAGTTCTGCTCCTGCTTGGGCTAGCAGCACAACTCTCTGATGTGCCTGCTGTTTCCACCTCTGCTTCAAGCCTAATCTGTCTCCGCCTATGGCGCTCCTGTTCACGGACCTTTGCTAACAGCAGCTCCTTCACAAATGACAGACAATTGGACTGTATGGCGAGTTTACCTTTCACACGGGGATCACAGACAGAGGCAAGCATGTATGTGCGGTCGTCTGTTAAAGGCCTTAATCTGTCTTTCACCTGCTGCTGCAAAACGTCCAGACACTGCAGCACCTCAGCTGTCATTCCCTCTTCCTGTTTAAAGGCCTCCAAATGTTCATGCAGGAAATTAACTGTAGGGATGATGTCAGCCAAGATGGCACTTCTGGAACTCAGCTCCTCTGTGACATCCTTGAAGAGCTGCAGGATTTTTACCAGCTGACTCATGACTAACCAATCATGATGCCCTAGGGGATTCTGCATACCTATGTCCATTGTACCAGAAAGTTCATGAAGGGGTGTCTGCATCTCCAGTAACCTCTCCAGCATCATAAAGGTGGAATTCCACCGGGTGACAATGTCTTGAATGAGACGCTTGTGAGGCATATCCAAATCAGTCTGCTTTTGTCGGAGAACCTGCCCCGCCTTGACACTTCTGTGGAAGTGTGCTGCTATGTTCCTGCACTTCTGTATTAACCTATGCAGGTATTCATTCTCTTTGTCATTGGACTCCAAGCCCAGAGCTGACTTCACTACCAGGTGCAGAGTGTGTGCAAAACATCGGATGTTCTTAAACCGCCCATCGGTTATTGCCTTAACCATGTTTGCACCATTGTCTGTGACAAAGAACCCTGCCTGTGTTTTCCTGTCTTGCTGGTGTAGTTGCCAGCCCTCCAGCGTCTGTCTGATACATGCTAAAATATTGGCTGCGGTGTGGACCTGATCCGTCAGGTGGGTGTGCAGTAAAGCCCACCTCCACCCTGATACTTCTTCAGTAATAGAGCTGCTGGCTGCCCCTGCCTCAGCCATTTCCCACCAGTGTGCTGTCAGAGAGAAGTAAGAGTGTGCAGCATTCATGGCGGACAAGATATCGCAGGTGAAATGCACTCTTCCGTCTGCCTTAGCTAGCAGTGCTTGCATGCGACAGCAACATAGCTTGTACAGGCTGGGGATGACCTTTCTACTAAATGTGGATCTGCACGAGATTTTGTAATTTGGAAATACGACCTTCAAAAAATGCTTGAAACCCACATTCTGTACTAGCTGCAAGGGCTGGTCATCAAGGGCAATCATTTCCCTAATGGTCCTGGTTACAACTTTTGAGGCTGCCTGCCTCCTACCCCGGGATAGTGTTACCGCATTCCACCCCATTTCCTCCATGGTGGATTGTCACTTCTGCCACATGTCAGGGGGTTGCTGGCCTGCCGCCTGACTGCTAGAAGGGGATGAGGGCGTGGGCTGACTCTGCTGCTTTCCTACCACTGCACACTGGTTGGAAGGGGTCCCCCGACTGGAACTGCCACCATCCCCAGATGGCAGTAATCTTGTTGGGTGTTGCCTCTTCATATGATGGTTCATGCCAAAGTTAGATAGATGTCCCATTTGCTTGCCTCTGCTAATATCCCTGGCACAGTAATTATACCTAGCATAACGCGGGTCTTCCGTCACTTTAAAGTGTTTCCAGATCAGAGATGTCTTTCGTGATCCTCCCCTCTCTAACACCTTGGGGGTGGATGCTGGCACTTGAGTTAAGGTAGTGGGTGCACCCTGAAAAGCAATGCCAGAGGTGGCATCAGTCACCCTCTGTGCCTGTACTGACTGCTCTTCCTCCTCCTCGTTATCACTGTCATCTCTCCCCTGCTGCACATTTGTGGAGGCTAAGACAGGACTAACTGATTCTACCGAAGATTTGTCATCTATTACTTCTTCCGTTTCTGATGAGAATCCCACACAAGAAGATTCTTCATCTGAATCAGAAGCAAACAGTGACTGCGCTACCTTATCAACGCTAAGTGTTAGTCGAGACTTATGTCCCCCTGCTGCTTTTGGGTGTCTACATTTTGTCTGGCATGACTCTGCCTCCCCTTCCCTCACCTCCAAAACTACAGGGCCAGAAACAAGTGGTGGCGATGGCAATGTATCATGGTCAGATTTCATTTTTTTTTGGCATGGAACTGCCATCCCCTACAGAGAGTTTAGAGTACGACAGTTGCCTTTTTAGCTTTACTGGTGGTGTTGCACTAGTGTCTTTTGAGGTGCCTCCTCTGCCAGTTCCAATCACTCGATTACATCTCTCTTTCCCTGACATTATGGATTTAATGTGACTGAGTAGTAACACTGCCCACTGTCACGGTGCCTGGCTTGCACTAATGTGTGTGGTGTGCACACAGAAGCTGCTTGCTTGTAAGCACAAAAGAGGCAGACTCCCTGGGCACTTGACTGCACAGACCCAACCAAATACTTTGGATCAGTCTGTTTAAACTACCCACTGCCCACTGTCACGGTGCCTGGCTGTGCACTAATGTGTGTGGCGTGCACACAGAAGCTGCTTGCCTTTCCTGTGAGTCACTGTGACTCACAGGAAAGGGTCAGACAGGTTGACATGGATACGGAATGCAGCGTATCCGCGCTGACATTTTCTGAGCTGCACTGAATGCAGCCAATAGCGCTGTCATTCAGTGCTCTCTGTTGATTTTACTGATGAGCCAGCACTATATAAACATCAGCACGAAGAGCCACGCACTTATTTCCAGCGATGCTGTGGGGAGGTGGGCTGGGTGGAAGAGAGAGGAGGCTGAACTAAGAGAGATAGTCTACTAGTAAAGAAAATTATTCTTTGTTTTGCTGCAGTGCCAGGGTCAGCTACAGCTAGTCCTGTTTCTTTCAAGCTGTTTATTTTGGTCATCTCTGACTGAGAAGAGAAGCTGTGCTAGGTCAGCTAGCACTGACCACCATTTAGGGTGTTGGGCTGGCTTGGAGAGATATATTATTTTCAATTTCATCCATTTTTCTGGAGTGACAAAAATTCCTGCTTTTTTTTAATTCCAATTACTTAGTCTCTCAGTGCACTGGGCTTCACTGGGCAGTTTAACAGGCTGGGTCTGTGCATTCAAATGCCCAGGGAGTCTGCCTCTTTTGTGCTTTAATTCGCCGCTGGGCACACCGAATTAAACAGAAAATACGTTAAATACGTGGGGAGTTGTGATGCGTTTCGCCTCCCCATGTATTTAATGAATAGGACAAAATACATTGCGGATCGCCAATACGTCAAAAATGGATGCACACCCCTAGTAGATGGAAGTTACTTCTTCCTTTTCCAACATAACCCGTGCTGCTTCCTCCTTTCCCCATGTCCTCTAGTTTTAACTTGCTTTGATATTTTATTTTTTGAAAAGAGCTACTCCTTCCTTTTTTCTGCCAATCATATATATATATATATATATATGGATTGTCTACAGCACCTGCCTATTTCCACAACTGGTGAATTATAATTATTACTTTTTATAATTTTTATATTTCTATGGAACCCTCAAGGTTCATTTTACTCTATAAATCTCTGAATAATAATTCCAGTCATTATGACTTTCTTGCAGGATCATAAAGAATATTGAGCAGCAGGCCTAACTTCTACTCACTTTCTGCACATCCTCTTACAAAGCAACATAGACTCAGCCTCCCTCAATATGGTTTCTGGAAGCAAGGAACGTTATGATTGGTAGTGAAGTATTTTTCAGTTTTGCCTTAGTCTCCCAAATCTCCATTCTGTATGCCCATAGAGAGAACTCATTATATCAGCTGCATGTTACTGTATTTTTATAAATCTATCCGCAAACTGGATTTAAAATGTTTATTAAAACATTGCATCAAAACAGAAGCTCTGTTAAAAGTTTCTGTTTCTATGTTCTGTTTTAGTTTCAATTAATTTCTGCTTAGTTCCCTACTCAGTTCAAAAGAGTGAAGCAAGAGTGAAAGAGCTGTAAAACTAATTAAATTAAGAAATGTGTTATTTACTGTGAAAACTAACAATCACAGGTAGGACCTATATTTATTCTTCAACAATAGATGTAATTTCCTCCCTAGGGAAAATATTTAGGGACTCATTTATCACAGGTCATAGCCATGCTAATGTTTAGTAGCTGCATTTGATTTGCCCTATACTACATAGATTTATTTCCACATGATAAATTTATCTGGTGCTAAAATACTCATGCTGGCTCAGCAGGGTGCAATTTAGCACTAGTTCTAGCATGATTAGGGTCCTTGTTTAGATTATTAGCCAATTTGTTTTTATCACCATGTGAATATCAAAGAAACCTGTTACTGTTGCTATCCAGAAAATAAAATAAAAAGCCTTCAATCAATAGCTTGGAGTAAGAGTGAAAAATAACAATATCTATATCTATATCTATCTATCTATCTATCTATCTATCTATCTATCTATCTATCTAGATAGATAGATAGATATACATATATATACATATATATATAGATAGATAGATATAGATATATATGATTACCTAAGGATGATATATATATGAAACAAAAAATAAAATCTACTGTACTAGGAACACTAATGAATAACTTTGTTATAGAAACCTTTTATTTTGTATACAATTTGTATTTCTATAAAAAGGGAAATTTTAGCAACATACCAAAATTTACAAAACTAAACAATTACACAAAAAAGCATACATATTAATGATTTAAATATTCATGATAGAAACTTAGCATGTTTCAAATAAGAACATTCAAAAAATATCATAGGCATATTATGTCTTGCTTATTTCTTTTACAGAAATTATACAATATCAGTGTCACAGCACTTAATGCATGAATCTTTTCAGATCTTTAGCCTTGCAGCCTTATATCAGTCTCAGAAGAAATTAGGTGTCAGTTGAAACAAAAGACAGTCAGTGAACAGTCAAACCCAGAACATCGGAACCCCTATATATATATATATTATTTAAAACTATATATATATATATATATATATATATATATATATATATATATATATATATATATATATATATATATTGTATCTCATTCCAATTGCCTTTCGCTTTATTCTGATTTTTTGTTAATTTCCACATCTTTCGTCTTCTTTTGGCATATGTATACATTTGTGGTCAGCAACACAGAAATATGTCCCAACAGCAACCAATTAAGATATCCATTGTAAAATCAAAACTTACATATATCTAATTTTATGCTCAAGAGGTTCTCATGGTAATTAGATCATCATAAGTGCTCATCAGAGAAACAATGAATGCCTATAAATGCACTGTACTATAAGCAGTTTTGAAATGCAAAAGTCAACTTGTCTTTATCTTATATTATACATATATGTTATGAAAAACTTTCCTTTGTCACAATCAATGACCTCATGTGGGAGTTGATCTACACTTATAATTCTGTGTTCATCAGTATATTGGTTTTACCTTTCAATTATGGATATTATATGAAATGGAGATTACTTGGAATATTAACACTGCCTAGCTGTTAATTAACAGTAGAACAAATAACAAAATATGTGTTGCTTATTTTCTTCTTGGCTTGATTTGCTGGTCATAATTAACACACTTTTTTCTTCTTCTTTATATGTGATTATTTATAGCTTCTTTCACCTATGACAACAGTTGTTATAAGCCTGAGAAATGTACCACATAACAATGTAAGCTTAATTTATTGATTTTATTATAAAGTCAGTGATGAAATGAGATATTGATGATGTATATGTTTATCAAATGTAGAATTTTTGAATTTCATCATGGTAAAAGACAGAAACTGCTCAAGATACAGGTGAGTCCTCAGTCAGGAGCCTTGGAGTGTAAATCAAAATGGGGCAGATTTTCAAAGGGTTACGCATTTATCATATGCACGTAACCCCCCAAAAGCTGCCCCAAGCTGCCCCTGCGCGTGCCGAGCCTATCTTGCATAGGCTCGGCGGCGTGTGCAAGCCCCGGGATGCGCGTATGTCTTGGGGTTTCGAAAAAGGGATGGCGCACCGGCTGCGCAAGTTACACCTGCCTCGGGCAGGCGTAACTTCTGAAATAAAGGTAGGGGGGACTAGTTAGGGCTGGAGGGTGGGTTAGATAGGGGAAGGGAGGGGAAGGTGGGGGGGAGCCATAGAACAGTTCCCTCCGAGGCCGCTCCGATTTCGGAGCGGCCTCGGAGGGAACGGAGGCAGCCTGCGTGGCTCAGCATGCGCAAGTTGCACAATTGTGCACCCCCTTGCGCACGCCAACCCTGAATTTTATAACATGCACGGCAGCGCACACATGTTATAAAATCGGGCGTAGATTTGTTTGCGCCAGGTTGCGCGAACAAATCTGCGCCCGCGCACAGGTTTTAAAATCTGCCCCAGTGGGCGTATGCTGGCTATCAGAGTTAATTAACTACGGCATGACCCCAGCAGAAAACGTCAATTGGCATAGAAGAGCTGATGAAAGAAGAAACAGGAGGATCTCTGAGGTCTAGGCCTCAATTTTGGGCCTGGGACTGGGCTGAAGCCCAAGTATCAGAACCAAGCCTCCATGCAGGATCCTGTTGTTGGGCCTGGGCCGTTGGGAACTGGTGTCCAGGCCAAGACACAGCATCAGACTGGGGCTGAGGTCCAAGCATCAAGACCCAGGCTTCAGGTTGGGCCCTTTTGTCAGACCTAGGTCTGGGCCAAGACCCAGGCCTCAGAACCCAGCCTCTGTGTCGGGTGTCAATGTGAAGCCTGGGTCCAGGTCGAGGCCCTGGCATCAGTACCAGGCCTTTGGGCTATGCTACAGTATTAGGACTGGGCACTGGTTCTTGCTTAGTCTGAAGCCCATGTGGCCCATGTGGCCTCGGAGCTAAGGCACATCATCAGGCCTGGACCCAGACCCTGACACAGGCCAAGGCTCAGTCATGAGGAATTCGCCTCCAGACTGGGCTTCAGCATTGGGACTAGTTTCTGACCTGAAGTCCTGGAGTTGGAACTTGGCCTCCTGGCTAGTCTAGGCCATGGCATCGAACCTATTTCCAGGCTCCTGCTTATTCTAAGACTGAGACTTTCCATAGGCCAAGGCTGAAGTCATGGTGACCAGCTTTGACCTATGCAAGACTGAGACTTCAGCCTGTGCCTAGACCTTAACTGCAGCATCGGGCTTGGACCTGGGCTCTGGCCTAGGTCAAAGCCTCGGCCTTGCATAGATCAAGGCCAAGTTCTCAGGGATCTACTAGGGCCTTGGACTTCACAATGCTGATGCTTCTGCCTGGGCCTCACCAGAAGATTTCTACCATACTGGGTAAGTGGAGACTGAGGGGGGGATCCTAGCCCTGGAATTTTTCTGAGTGGGGTCATTTTTTTTTATTTTTTTTTAAAGTTTGATTATTTTTCACATGAATGAAATTAATCAAATGTTCTACAAACTTGACAGATACAAAATAGCAAGAATTTTAAGTGGAGGCCCCAGTCCTTTGGAATTCTTTACCATATGAGATACAGATGATTTTTTTTTCATAAGACATTTATAGGAGGCATATGCATTTGTAAATAAATAAATAAGAATCAACTTTTTAAAATTTAAGAGGGAAATTTTGAAAATTACATGGGGTTGCAAATGTAAAATTAGCATATGCACCTGTAAGTAACATATGCAGTGTCATGAATAAATATTGACGGGGGGGGAAAAAGAGGAAGTTCAGAAGCATTTTGGGGATGATGTACCACACATATATGTATTTTATTCATTATTATCATCCATGAACACAATAGCCATGAAGGATTTGCATTACTAGACTATGACTGAGCTTTGGAGGAAAGAATGATATCTTTTGAGATACTGAGGCTCATACATACTGTATGACCATGCAGGTGTGAACTGAGCAGGGTCATAAATGCGGCCAGTAGTTACAGTCAAGTGCGGGATAATTAAACTATGTGGATGTGTGATGGCGATTCAACCAGAACGGCCACACTTTTGGCTCGATACTGTAAGGCCGCGGTAGAAACAGTGCGGCAGTGTCAGGCGCACCCTTCCTCCCCGCACGCACAGTTCTCTTGACCTAGCGCCTGATACTCTCTTTTAATTGCATGCAAATGCATGCCGCGGCTGTGAAGCGTTAGGGAAGGGTTATGCCCGCGCAACCCATTTTACTGTATAGGCGCTTAATACAGCGCCTATACAGTAACCTGGGTGCGCTGGTACCTGTCATTTCAAATGTCATTTGAAATGACAGGCACCAGGAAGTGTAAAAAACAAAATTTTTAAATACCTGTCGGAGGGCCGCGTGGGTCCAGGCGGCCGGCGGGCGGCGGGATCCGGGGGGCAGGTGGTCGCGTGTTAAATCTAGGCCGCGGGCGGGTGGGCGCCTGTTCCAGGCGGCGGCGGCAGGGGCGGGTGGACGCGCATTAGTTTCAGACGGCCGGGGGCGGGTGGTCGCGTGTTAAATCTAGGCCGGGTCTCACAGACGCGCATTCATCCAGGCGGAGGAGCCGGCGGCGAAAGCCACCGGCTCCTCCGCCTGGATGAATGCGCGCCTGTGCGACCCCTGCGATTCGGTGCTCAAGGCAGTCACATGCCGTGACATTGGGCGTCGTGACGTCACGCCTTCATCCAGGCTGAGGAGCCGGCGGCTTTCGCCGCCGGCTCCTCCGCCTGGATGAGTGAATGAATGCGCGCCTGTGCGACCCTGTGATTCGGCGCTCAAGGCAGTCACATGCCGTGATGTCGGGCGTCATGACGTCACGCCTTGAGCGCCGAATCGCAGGGGTCGCACAGGCGCGCATTCATTCATCCAGGTGGAGGAGCCAGCTGCTTTCGCCGCCGGCTTCTCCGCCTGGATGAATGCGCGTCTGTGCGACCCGGCCTAGATTTAACACGCGACCACCCGCCCCCCGGCCGTCTGAAACTAACGCACGTCCACCCGCCCCCGCTGCCGCCGCCTGGAAGAGGCGCCCACCCTGCCCGCGGCCTAGATTTAACACGTGACCACCCGCCCCCCGGCTCCCGCCGCCAGCCGCCTGGACCCACGCGGCCCTCCGACAGGTATTTAAAAATTTTTATTTTTTTTTCTGACAGGTTTTATGTGTCCCACAGCATTACATTTTCTCGATCATCTCTGTATCGCTTTTTTTTTTATTGTGTTTTATTGTTTTTGAGTATCTTAAGCGGTGTCGATGGATTTGTTACTAGACTCAGAGTCCTAACACCTACTAGGGGGAGGCGGTAAACTAACACGTTAAGGCCGCGGCAAAACAGCGGGTTACTAAGGAGATAATATCAGCGCCCGTTACAGTATCGGAGGGGAATAGCTAATTCCTTCATTATACAGCTAATTCGTTCATTTACACATCATATACATGCTGCGTGTGGAAAGGGTTATGTGTCTATTTTACGAAGTGCTAAGGACGCGTGAAACTGGAGACTGGATCGCTGGATCGCCTTACTCGTCTGTATTGTGCGCTCCCAGCACGTTACAGACGGGGAATCTTTAACCGCACGTTACTGTATCGACCTGTTTATGAGCTTGAGTACCCATGGTCCTGATGTCTAAGAAGAAATAGGTGGGTTTCAAACTGATTCACAACCTCTCCTGTAGCAGTGATAAAGACACATCAGGCAGGATTCGTGGTGAAGCACGTCCCCGGGAAGGTCACCTCTCCTCCTTCTTCCCCGGGGCTCCCTTTTATTGTTCACAATTTCCATCATAAAGCATGGCATGCAGATTTGTCAGAACATCATTGGTCTTTGCAAATACATACATCATACATTGGATGTTTTAACGACATTCCATAAATGTCCTTCCTGGCCTTTGTGCTGACTACGCGTAAGCTAGCAGGCCAGGAGGGTAAAGGTTCACAAGCTGGACATTGACACAGTTTAATTAAGCTGTGTTAAACTAGCTGACTATGTGTGAGGAAGTAGGCACCAAGCAATTTCGGTTTGACACAGTGAGATCTATTCCTGGGGCAAGCTGTCTGGAGCAGGTTGTTTATGAGACAGGTTCCTGTCTCAGAATAGTGGCAGGATGGAGCTTGCACAATCTCTGCAGCCTCCAGTGTAAGGAGAAAAGGGAAGTAGAGTTAACCCCTGAAATACTCCTTCAGGGCCTAAGTCTACGATACCACATCTCATCCTTTTGTTTTTATTTTTATTAAGCAGCATAAAGAAAATCTTTGTATCCATGCTTGAGACCCAATCTGGGGCTTGCTGTGCTTGGCATATATAGGCTGGAGATAGGGAAGGGGAGATATGGCGGCAAGAGCTGAGCCTGCGTGGTGTGCCAACTGCCACTGAGCTCTTGATTCCCCATATCACCTAGAGCTTATATAGCGTGGTGTGCCAACCACTGCAGGGCACATGATTCCCTATTAAGCAGCACAAAGGACATCTTTACATCCGGGTGAAAAGCAAGGTCTAAGCATAGACACAAGATTTGGTATGCATTGAATACAGCCGCATAAGGAAATGAGTAAGCCAATTATCATGATCACAATAGGAATAATTTGTTTGAGACCACCGGTATCAGGAAGCCAGGACCATAGCCATTCCCAGGGAGATACCGGTGTTCTATCTGAGAGTGGTGCATCTGAAATCATGGCCTCTATCTGCTCTATGGTATGTGTGAGATTTGCTTTATAATTTGATATATATATACAGCAATGAGAATAGTCTTTCTGAGACCTGGAGCCAGGAGATGTTGTGAAATTGTGCATGTGTTCAGTGATGGTTGCATTAAGGAAGGAGTATTTTCTAGTCATGATGTGGTGCAGAATGAATGTTTGATTGCAATATGGGTATTTCCCTACCCTGAGCCCTGTGATACTGTCATTATTATATTCCAACAAAAACAGCGTTCATTTGTACCTTACTATCCAAATGCATTATTGTAATTGACTGGTGAATTTATAAAGACCCTTCTATAAGTCCATGGGTAAGTAGTCCATCCTGATAGGTTAAAAGAAACTGCATGCATCAATAGTCCTTTTCTGGAATGGGTTGGAAGGTGCATGCAAACCCAGCAATCTGTTTGGTTCAATAGTTGTGATAAAGTCTGTGCATCGGTAATGTACATATTGGATTGCCAATAGTTCTTGTTCAGACATCCCCATGGCAGGAGAGATGAAGCTAAATATGAGGATACAGAACACAATTGTTAATGAGTTGGCATTCAGGCAAGAAGAGGCAGCTAATAAGAAGTTCTCTGGAGTTTTCTCAAGGCCTTGCTGTTCCAAGAGTTGTGCAGATTGGTGGGATAGGGCTTTGATCTATCTCCAGGTCATCAGGGGCTGCTTTTTGCGGGGAGTCCGGTCTCTGACCGTCTGTGGGCTGTGGAGGCTCAGGGAGAAGTTTGGGATCGGGTTTTGTGGATCCAGACACCTTTCCATCTTTCCACGGCTTCATACAATGGATTGGCACCCAAATTGGACCTGTGGGAGTAAGCACAGCAACATGCCCGGGAACGGGACCATGCCAGACAGTATTAGGTAATATTCTTATACAAAATTGACGGTTGTGGGTGACTAACTTTAGTCCCATAATGATTATCCACGGCTGTGGTCTGATTTGAATTTGATATGTTTAGATGATTTAAAGTGAACAATACTTTGTTCAGCCAGTCCTGTTTAGGGGGAAGTCCAATGGCAAAGTCCAAAGGCATTTCCCGCTTTCCGTTTGTTTGTGTTTATGCTCCAGGAAGAGAAGAAGCAACAGTACAAACATACTGGCTATCAGAAATAATGTTTAAATCAGCATTGATAAAAATTGCAAAGGTAGAATGACTGCAGCTAGTTCTGTTTTTTGTGCTGACTGCTGCAGCAAGATTAATAAAATTTAATGATGTCATAGTCAATCTTACAGCAAGGTGTATCAATTTTTCATTCATCAAGGCTTAAATTGTGATAGGTGTTTCTTGTGACGTCGGGTACCTAATATAGGAAGAGAAACTGAAATTCAAATTAATTGAGAAGATTTCATCATGACTATAATTTTACTATTACTAATCTTATATAAAATGTTTTCCCACTTTATTAGTATTAAAACAATGAAGCAGAAATAAAATTAGATCAAAGATCAAAAATCAAAAAGTGGTTGAAAAATGTTTGAAAAATGTTAAAATAAGCTGCAAAGTAAAGTATTCATCTTCACATCTCTCATGACAGGAAGACTGTCCATCTGGAAAATATTAAAATCTGGCACACAGCAAAAAATTATTAAGGTAATGATTAATGTGAAATTTTTACTTTCTTAACTTTGGAGAATAAATTCTATTATACAATTTAATAAAATCAATTTGGATTTGCAAGAAAAGACTTGGGAGGGATTGCTTTAGATGTAGCAACCTCTATCAGTAAAAATTAAAGGTTCAGAATTCTGAATAAAATTTAGAAAAAGAAAATAAAACTGAAGTTTCCTTAAGACAGGAGGGTCATAGACCACTAGTATTCAAAGAATTATTAAGATAACAAAAACAATATGGTATATCTGGTAGTAACATCTGATAGAATAGCACAGTGCCTCCTAGTGGATGCACTATCATCACTGTATAGATGTCAACCTGGAGTAAATTCAATCAATAAGATTCTGAGCTGAAGTATAATGTGTAATACTAAATGATTAGAATAATTGGAACTTAAACATCAATCAATTAATTATCAAATAAGTAGAACTTAAATATGTTCTGTTTAAACAAAAGTAAATCTGTTTTCCCTTTTTTTTTTTCCTTCTGTTCGCTCAGCACTGAACTGACGAGCACTTCCCTAAAAATCAGTGCTGTGTCTGCTAAACGCCAAAGCAACTGTTACTTCCTCTTTTTCTTTTTTCCTCTAAGATTCAGTTCAATTAATTATTTGGTGAAAGTGTCCTTTCAGATTTCAGTAGCTTCTAAATTTTAACACTAGTAAATATCCTTGTCAGTAACCGCAGTTCAGTATTAACGAAGTTTGAAAGTATTAATGTATAAAGTATGTGTTGTGATAAAGAAATGTATCAGAGATACAGAAATTAGGAAGAGAAACTGCAGTACTAAGTTCAGTTTTTTTCTTTTCAAAAGTTCTCCCTCCCCACCACGAGTGACAACCAAGAGTTAACAACAGAATGACAGGGTGAGGGGAAGGAACAGTGTTTTTCAAGAGAAAATAAACAGAGGAAAGAGAACTCCAGTAAATGAATCAGTCCTTCAAGTGTAGAGGAACTGAGAATATTAAACTAAAATCCTTATACAAGGAAATAAGTGACACTGGCAAGGATTTGCTGATCTTTTGTAAACAGATTCTATCTTAACCTACTTTGTTCTAAAAAAATACAAATTCTGTGCACTGGTAATGTAATCAATTGCTATGAAATATAAGGTTCAGAGTAACGAGGTCATTTTAAATGTGGTCCAATTTTTAACTTTGTCCCAATTTCAGCACAGTTGCAACGTAAGGCCCTATATGCACTGAATCTTTTTCTGATGTGTGAGACGCCGCTGTCATTTCCTGTGGGGAAATGTGCCCAAAATAATCAGGTTTCCTGTAACGGAATATCAAAGTCCATGATAAACACTCTTTCCAAGTCCGTTTTTTGTTTGTTCAATTACTTGGTGTATTCTGGTCTGTAATAGAGCATTGTATTGTCTTATTAGATCATTTGTCTCACTTTGACATTTTTTTTGTGTATAACGCAACTGGGACATCAGAAGTGTGGCTATTTGATCCGAGGTCATATATGCTAATTTCTTGGAAGACCTGAGGGCAAAATTACTGCTTACGGCACTCCGAGCGGTGTTCTGTTCAATTGTAGTCAGGGATCCCTCTAGAGGACAGACTCTCATTTGAGGGCTAAAGGCAAGTGTCCAGCCATGAAATGAATCAACCCAAATGGTGACATAAAAATATGAACGTTCTAATTTGGCGTCTTGTGCTGCCAGGAGACCAGTGGCAGCCGAAGGTACAGTGACTATTTCAACTTCCTTACTACTCTCTGTGTCTTTCTCATTGCTGTCAAGCAGTTCAGGAGTCGGTGACAACTCAGGAAGCTCAGGGGGCAGTGACAGCTCAGGATACAGGGAATTTATGGGTGTTGAAAGAGCTTTAGGGTAAGGCGGAGAGAGGCTAGCTTCTCTGTTTTCAGTGTCTTTAGTTTCCTGAGGTTTTTTCTCTGTAAGGTTTCCCTTTTGTTGTTCCTGGGGAAAACTAATTTGAACTGTACCACAAGGGCCAAGTTGTGGCTCGACTGTGCTTATGGGCTGTTTTTCTGAATAAGGCTGGGAGGTCTGAATGGGCTGTGTCACGGGTTCTGGCATGGGAAGCTGAGGATACAGCAAAGTTGCTGTTCCTGAGGGATTTTGCAGATATGGTAGGGGATGAGTGTGTGTAGTAGCTGTGCTGACAGGCAGTCTGTCTGCTTCTTTACTGTCTGTGTCTAAGGACACATGAACTGGAAGTGGTGCCTTGAGATTTTTAGTCCTGATGTGTTCTAGAGCCTCTGTACATTTTTGCCAAAGCAATAACTGCCTTATAGGAGCTCGCGGAGATGTATGAAGGCTATTACCTATCTGCACCCAATGATCAACATTCAGGGTTCCAGATTCCGGGTACCAGGGACATCGGCAAGCTATTTCTTTTATCAATTTTTCCATGTCCCCCAATTTGATATGTGCTATTTCTCCCTTGGTGACGAAATAATGATTCTTCACAATTTTCCTCAGCTCTTCCGCATGCGTTTGCTGCTGAACTGAAATTTTACCTCCCATGCTCACGAATGTTTGGGAACAGACTTACTGAGAAAAAAAACTTAAAAAATACTTACACTTGCAAGAGCAGGTCTGCTGAATACAGTGCACACCTTGGCTTTTGTCCAGCCGAATGAGCAGGGAGTTGTCACGTCTCGGGTCACTCCTTGGATCAAGACTTAAATCACGTCGGGCTCACCAGATGTAGCAGTGATAAAGACACATCAGGCAGGATTCGTGGTGAAGCACGTCCCCGGGAAGGTCACCTCTCCTCCTTCTTCCCCGGGGCTCTCTTTTATTGTTCACAATTTCCATCATAAAGCATGGCATGCAGATTTGTCAGAACATCATTGGTCTTTGCAAATACATACATCATACATTGGATGTTTAAGCGACATTCCATAAATGTCCTTCCTGGCCTTTGTGCTGACTACGCGTAAGCTAGCAGGCCAGGAGGGTAAAGGTTCACAAGCTGGACATTGAGACAGTTTAATTAAGCTGTGTTAAACTAGCTGACTATGTGTGAGGAAGTAGGCACCAAGCAGTTTCGGTTTGACACAGTGAGATCTATTCCTGGGGCAAGCTGTCTGGAGCAGGTTGTTTATGAGACAGGTTCCTGTCTCAGAATAGTGGCAGGATGGAGCTGGCACAATTTCTGCAGCCTCCAGTGTAAGGAGAAAAGGGAGGTAGAGTTAACCCCTGAAATACTCCTTCAGGGCCTAAGTCTACGATACCACACTCTCCAACTTAAAGAGTTTCTAGCACATTCAGTCTAATTGCATCTTGTGTAGCCATAATATTTCTTTGCTGCCAGGGTTTCAGTATGTGAGTGTATTTCATTCTGACAAATGCACACCTAAGCAATGTTCCTGTGGCATCCATGGGGTTCCCCATTTACACAGAGCTTTCCAATATTTCATGCATTAGCCTGTGAAATGTATGTACCATGGGTCTTAAATTGCTGGTAGGCATGAGTTAGTGCTGAAAGTTCCTAGGCATTGTCCTCACTCTGGGAGGTGGTGGCAGAACTGCTGCTGGATAAGCCTCTAAATTGACTATTGTGGTCTGTGGGACCCAGGCCTCAGAGAAAATCAACACACTGCCAATTGCAGTCATTCACTGAACACTTGTATGAAAATTTCAAGATTTGTGCAGGTTGACACTGGCAACACTTGCTGTTACAAAATGATGATATGTATTAGGGGTGTCTACCCTTAACCGGTTGAATATGGTCAGCTGGGAAATATTTTGGTCAAAGAGATATCACAGTGGCGTCCTCTTTGTTCCTATGTGTGCAGTGTTCTGGGATGGTTAGTTGTTTTAGAGGAAGTTGAGTTAATTAAAAACTATGGGGCGGATTTTCAGAGCCCTGCTCGCCTAAATCCGCCCAAAACCGGGCGGATTTAGGCGAGCAGGGCCCTGCGCGCCGGTGAGCCTATTTTACATAGGCCTACCGGCACGCGCAGAGCCCCGGGACTCGCGTAAGTCCCGGGGTTCTCCGAGGGGGGCGTGTCGGGGGCGGGCCCGGTCGTCGCGGCGTTTCGGGGGCGTGTCGGCAGCGTTTTGGGGGCGGGTACGGGGCGTGGCCACGGCTCGGGGTGGTCCGGGGGCGTTGCCGCGCCCTCCGTACCCGCCCCCAGGTCGCGGCCTGGCGCGCAGGAGGCCCGCTCACGCGCGGGGATTTACTTCTCCCTCCGGGAGGCGTAAATCCCCGGAGAAAGGTAAGGGGGGGGTGTAGACAGGGCCGGGCGGGTGGGTTAGGTAGAGGAAGGGAGGGGAAGGTGAGGGGAGGGCGTTAGAGGATTCCCTCCAAGGCCGCTCCAATTTCGGAGCGGCCTTGGAGGGAACGGGGGTAGGCTGCGCGGCTCGGCGCGCGCCGGCTATACAAAATCGATAGCCTTGCGCGCGCCGATCCAGGTTTTTAGCAGATACGCACGGCTCCGCACGTATCTACTAAAATCCAGCGTACTTTTGTTTGCGCCTGGAGCGCAAACAAAAGTAGGCCTATTCGCGGAGTCTGAAAATCCGCCCCTATCTGTGCAGCATGGACAAGCAGCAATTGAGTCCAACTGCATCACCCTGCTACTGCATTTTCATTTTCTTATGACTTAGATCATTATACTCACCTATATATAATAAATACCCAAACTGTATGATTATTCCTTGCCTGTGAATGCATTTTGTCCCCCATGGTGTGGGGTGACCAACAGCATCACTTATTTATAGTAATCTATTTTGACTGGATGGCATATACTTGTTTGAAATTGGGTCAGAACTTTCCTCATGATAAACTGTTTCAGAGTGTACAGCATCTACCTGCCTGACATAGGTTAGTTTGCCACAAAAGGGATGGCTCTCCTGTTCAAGTGACAAAGGATCAGCTGCAGGATCAGGTAACTGTAATTGTTATAAGCCCTCAGATTAGTGTTGGGGGAGCCCAACAAGCAACCTGGGTCCCATAGTGGGGATGCCTGATCCTTAGGAGGATGTATGATTGAGTAGTGTCATCTGCAACAAGCCTCCTGGGGTCATCTGATGCCTGGACTCTAAGCTTCAATGAGGCGTCAGGCCAATGACTTCAGATTCAACCGTTTCACAGACCTGGAGGGCTGACAGTCCTGTTTGAATGGAGAGAGAGTTGTCCAGAAGGCCTGAACCTACATCCCCTTCATGGTGGACTCCCAGTCCTGAAAGGAATACAATCCTGCTTGAATGGAGTAGACTGAATGGCAGATTCAGACCTTCCTAAATGTTCTCATTATAAATAAAGGGGGCCTCTGATACAAGGACTAGACTCCCTTGCCAGGGTTCTGGTAACTTGCCCCTGACCACAGAGTGCTGCACCATGGTCTGTGTCCCTTACCTCATGGTTATGGGCCCAGCACTGTGTCATGTGAACTGCTGGCGCCTCCCAGCATTACTTCTTGTGTTCTGCACCTCTGCTAAATTCTGCTAATCTGAGTCAGGTCACATAGGAACTCACCAGCTTTATAGAGCCACTGCTCATGATTTCTTGTGTTGCAGACTGATAACAGTATTCCTCTAAAATAGAAGGAAGCTTACTCCTCTGGGCAGATGCCTGAGCAACAGGTCCTGATTCTTCATTCCTCTGTGTCTGGCTGTTTCTGATTCCAATTACAAATTGAAACCCTGTCTGGTTCCTGTCCTTGCATCTGTTTGCAGCCTGCCCTGATCCTTGCTTGTCTCCTGCTTCTGTATGGACCCCACATACCTCAACCTTGCCTGACCTATCACGTCTCTGCCTCATAGAAACATAGAAACAACGGCAGAAGAAGACCAAACAGTCCATCCAGTCTGCCCAGCAAGCTTTCACACTTTTTTTTTTTCTCATACTTATCTGTTACTCTTGGACCTTATTAGTAATGTTTTGGTTCTAGTTACCTTCCACCCCCGCCATTGATGGAGAGAACAGTGCTGGAGCTGCATCTAAGTGAAGTATATAGCTTAATTGGTTAGGGGTAGTAACTGCCGCAATAAGCAAGCTACTCCTACGCTTATTTGTTTACCCAGCCTGTGCAATTCAGTCCTTGTTGGTTATTGCCTGAATATAAATCCTCTTTTCCTCTTTCCCTCCTGCTGTTGAAGCAGAGAGCTATGCTGGATATGCATTAAAAGTGAAGTATAAGTCTTATTTGGTTTGGGTTAGTAACCGCCGCAACAAGCAAGTTATTTCCCTGCTTTTTTGTGAATGCAAATCCTTTTTTCCACATTTCCTCTTACCATTGAAGCATAGAACAATGTTGAGTTGCATTAACAGTGAGTATGTTTATTGAAAAAGGGTATTAATCTCCAGGTAGTAGCTGTCATTCCTGCAAGACACACCCATGCCTCTTCTCTTCATTCACATCCTCTAGACTTTATGGAGCCCCTTTGAATCCTTCACAGTTTTGGTCTGCACCACTTCCTCCGGAAGGACATTCCAGACATCCAGCACCCTCTCCGTGAAGAAATACTTCCTGACATTGGTTCTGAGTCTTCCTCCCTGGAGCTTCAAATTGTGACCCCTGGTTCTGCTGATTTTTTTTCCAACGGAAAAGGTTTGTCATTGTCTTTGGATCATGAAAACCTTTCAAGTATCAGAAAGTCTGTATCATATCACCTCTGCTCCTCCTTTCCTCCAGGGTGTACATATTTAGATTCTTCAATCTCTCCTCATAAGTCATTCAATGAAAACCCTCCACCTTTTTGGTCGCCCTTCTCTGGACCGCCTCCATCCTGTCTCTGTACATTCGGAGATAGGGTCTCCAGAATTGAGCACAGTACTCAGTTGTGTACCATGCCCTGATGCTGTCAGTCAGGGATCCCAGGGTCCACTCTTCCAAGTCCATGACCGTTCTGGAATAAATCTGCAGCCTTCATTAATTCCATTTGAATAACTGTCTCTGGGAGTTTGAGTGTTTGATATTAGGGATGTGAATCGTTTTTGAACGATTAAAATTATCGTCAGATAATTTTAAAATCATCCAAAATCGTTAGAGTGCACGATACAATACAAATGCCCCCGATTTATCATCAGGGGCATTTGCATTGTATCATTAAATAGGGCGCGGGAAAACCGGCACACCAAAAAAACCCTAAAACCCACCCCGAACCTTTAAAACAAATCCCCCACCCTCCCGAACCCCCCCAAAATGTTTTAAATTACCTGGGGTCCAGTGGGGGGGTCCCGGCGCGATCTCCCTCTCTCTGGCCATGACTGCGTTAAGAGCAATGGCGCCGGTGGCCCTTTGCCCTTATCATGTGACAGGGCAAAGGTAGCGCCAGCGCCATTTTGGTTCCTGACTCCTGACGTCATGCGTGCAGGAGATCGCCCCCGGACCCCCACTGGACCCCCAGGGACTTTTGGCCAGCTTGGGGGGGTCTCCTGACCCCCACAAGACTTTCCAAAAGTCCAGCGGGGGTCCGGGAGTGACCTCCTGCACGCGGGCCGTATTGCCAATCTTCAAAATGGCGCCGGCGCTACCTTTGCCCTCACTATGTCATACGGGCGACCGTTTTTGGTTAACACAAATGATCTAAAGGGCCCGGGGAAAGTAAGGGGGAGGGAGAGTGCAATCCAGTTTGCCTTGTAAGTTTGGGATGTGGAAAAGGGAGGGGTTAGTGCAAACTTGCAGGCAGGTAGTTTGGACATATGTTGGCATTTTAACAAAATGTATCTTTTTCCCCGACAGTGAGTTTTGGCATGCGTGCTTGGTCTGTGGAGGGGCACACAGCACTGCCAGTTGGGTGGGGGTGTTGGTGGGAGAGCCAAGCCACAACGTTCTGTGTTCTGTGGCCCCAATGCCAGTTTGTTTGGCTGCAACGCTGGAGTGGTTGTGGAGTAAAATGAACAGGGCAGTGCCTGTTATTTTACAGGAGGGGTTTACGGGGGATTTCAGACTCCTTATGAGGGGGGCAGGAAAAGGGAGCTTGGTTAGGAATGCTAGGTCTTCAAGTCATTTGGCAAAGGTGGTGTGTGATAAGTTGGAGGGAGAAATGGATTTAGGGTGCATAGTGGGGCCATTTGATGTGCCGCCATATTAGACTATGCATTTGTCTCCTTTGACAGTGGTGCTGAGGAAGGAGGCAAGCAAATTTAGGCTTATTATGAATTTGTCTTTCCATTGGGGAATTCTGTGAGCGATTTTATTCCTAAGGCAAGATATTCAATGCATTGTGCATCATTTAATAAAGCAGTGCCATTTGTCTGGAGTGTGGGTAGGGAGACCTTGATGGCAAAGGTGGATATAGAGTCTGCTTTTTGTCTGCTGCCTATTCATCCAAGTAGTTTTCCTTTGCTGGGCTTTACTTTATAAGGAAGGTATTTTGTGGATTGTTATTTACTGATGGGATATGTATTGTCTTGTGCTTTGTTTGAAACTTTCAGTATGTTTTTGCATTGGTTGATGGTGCTATCCATTAGGGATGTGAATCGTTTTTCTGACAACTGAAAATCGTATGATATTTTCAAAGTTGTCAGAAATCGGGGGTTCCCCGAAACCGATAGGAAAACCCCACAAAATTGTTTGGAGGATTCTCTTATCGTTTTGGGGGAGGGCGGAAAAAACGGCACACAGAAACAACCCTTAAACCCACCCAGACCCTTTAAAACAGATCCCTTAGCTTCCCCCCACCCTCCTGACCCCCCAAAAACTTTTTGGAAATACCTGGTGGTCCAGTGGGAGTCACGGGAGCGATTTCCCGCTCTTGGGCCGTCGGCTGCCACTAATCAAAATGGCGCCGATGGCCCTTTGCCCTTACCATGTGATAGGGTATCCGTGCCATTGGCCGGCCCCTCTCACATGGTAGGAGTAATGGACGGCCGGTGCCATCTTTAAAAATGGTGCGGGTCATCCAGTGCTCCTACCATGTGACAGGGGCTGGCCAATGGCACGGATACCCTGTCACATGGTAAGGGCAAAGGGCCATCAGCGCCATTTTTATTAGTGGCAGCCAACGGCCCAAGAGCGGGAGATCGCTCCCGGGACCCCCACTGGACCACCAGGAACTTGTAAAGGTTTTTTTGGGGGGGTCAGGAGCATGGGGGAAGCTAAAGGATCTATTTTAAAGGGTCGGGTGGGTTTTTTGTTTATCGGTTCGGGTGCAGCCGATAAAAAAAAAACGATCGGACCGCACGAAAAGAATTTCACGATGTGAATCGGAACTGGAATCGGAACCGATTCCAGTTCCGATTCACATCTCTACTATCCATGGATATTTATTTATTTATTTATTTATTTATTAGATTTTATATACCGTGGTTCCTGTATGAGATACAGATCGCCTCGGTTTACAGTAAACATTAACTTTGCTCGTAGGCCATACATAGAACAATAGAAAACAAGAACAGTAAAAAAGCTTAGCTCGCATGCCGAATAAATAATAGAGGACAACAAAGAGCTGGCACAACTGGTGCCACGGGTATAATTGGTGCAACTGCTAGGGATTGATGGAAATGGTGGATATGATGGATATGGATATGGATATGGATATGGATATGATGGATTGGTGGATATGATGTGAACATTGCTTTATTTGGATGCATTTTTGTTTGTGGGTCTGGCTCAGATGAATGTTTGCTTAGAGTTGCTACATGGGTTCTTGGAGGTGGCTGGAGCATTTGGGACTCCCATTGCTAAGGGGAAGATAGAAGGCCCGGTGAAAAGGCTTACATTTTTGGGGACTGAATTGGATTCAGATGTTATGGTGTCTAGGTTACCAGTGAAGAAGATGCAGAGATTACGTGAACTGGACAGGCTGGTCGGTTCTGACAAGAAGATGATCTTGAAGCTGATACAGTCTTTGATTGGGTCTCTGAACTTTGTGAGTAGGGTGATTCATATTGGCTGGGCTTTTGTAAGTAGAGATGTGAATCGTGTGCCATATCGTCTTAACCATCAGGTTCAGCTGGGGGGGGGGGAATCTGATCGTTAAGATATGTGAATTGGAATCGTTTCCGATTCCAATTCACATCGCTAATTTTTTTTTTAGGGAGGCTCGCGCCGCTAAGAAAAAAAAATGACCCGACCCTTTAAATCGACCCCCCCAAAAAACCTTTTAACATTAGCTGGTGGTCCAGGGGGGCCTCGGGGGATGATTTCCCGTTCCCAGGCATCAGCTGCGCTAAAAAAAAAAATGGCGCCGATGCCCCTTTGCCCTTACCATGTGACAGGGTATCCGTGCCATTGGCCGGCCCCTGTCACATGGCAGGAGCACTTGATGGCCAGCGCCATCTTTAAAGATGGTGCCGGCCATCTTTACTCATTAGCCCCTATTATACTATACTATATCGGCGCCATTATATAGTATGTTATACTATACTATATCGGCGCCATTTCTTTTTAGAACAGCTGATGCCTGGGAACGGGAAATCATCCCCCGAGGCCCCCCTGGACCACCAGGTAATGTTAAAAGGTTTTTGGGGGGTCGGGAGGGTGGGGGAGGCTAAGGGGGGTCGATTTAAAGGGTTGGGTGGGTTTTTTTTTTATCGGGCCATCGGTGCCATTTTAATTAGTGGCAGCCAAAATGGCGCCGATGGCCCGAGAGCGGGAGATCGCGCCGGGACCCCCCCATTGGACCACCAGGTAATTTAACATTTTGGGGGGGTTCGGGAGGGTGGGGGAGGGTAAGGAATTGGTTTTAAAGGGTCGGGGTGGGTTTAGGGGTTCTTTTGGTGTGCCGGTTTTCCCGCCCTCCCCCAAATAATTCCCGTGCCCTATTTAATGATTTAGGACAATTTATGATGATAAATCGGGGGCATTTGTATTGTATCGTGCACTCTGACGATTTAGGACAATTTTAAAATTATCTGACGATAATTTTAATCGTTCAAAAACGATTCACATCCCTATTTGTAAGGCAGCTATCAGCTTCTATGTCAGGTGTTCAGAGACAGCATCATTTCATTTAGCTCTCTAGAAGGGTCAAAGAGGAGTTAAGGGTTTGTAAAACCTTTTTGGAATCCTTTAATGGGGTTTGTATTAAGCAGGAGGAGCTGGTATCTAATAATGACCTGGAATGGAATTAAGATGCGATGGGGGCACATGGTTTTGGGATGTATTGGTGGGGGGGGGGGGGGTGCTTTGTATGCCAGTAGTTGGCTGCAGGCATAGGTGGAGAGTGATGTCACCTGGAACATAACTTTTTTGTAATTGTTTCCCATTGTGGTAGATTTGGATTTGTGAGGCCACTGCAGAACAGGAAGATTTTGTTTTGTGTCAACTGTGGGGTGGTGGAGTAATAAATTGGCAGTCTGCAAAATGTCAGAAGGTGTTGGCTTTGTTGCAGGAATTGGTGTTGTTGTGCTTGAATTAGAACATATTGGCTATGGCCAGGCATGTTCCCAGGGTGGACAACTCAATAGCAGACAAAAGATGTGTGCATAAATACTTACGCGCCAAAGCGACAACCAAGGACCCGCACCGCGTAACTTTAATTCTGCTATGCATGATGTGTAAGTTGTAAAATAAAAGGTTTAAGCCATTTCTTAGGGTTTTAAAGAGTCTGGGATAATTGGGGGGAGTGTACCCTATCAAACGTGAGGTGGGAGGTTTGGTAAACTTGGAAAATTGATGGATGAACTGCTAAACTGGGAATGGCATGGATGCACACTCCTTTTAAAATCCCCCAACATGCAGTAGAAGCAGGATTTGCATATCTATGCCCGTGTCCACTTAAAATTTAGCACGCATGTGTGCAAGGCCAGGTTATTTTATAACATGCACGTATATACATGCAAGTTATAAAATTGCCGCATCCCTGGGCAGTGGGCACAGGCTGACACACGCGAGCAAATGTGCACCTGTGAGTCTATGAAAGTTACCGTCCCTGACAGTTGAACACCAATGGAGCAATTTTCTACTATTTTCATTTCCTCCCACAGAGTTGCAGAGTCCATGGGTACTTTTATCTGTAAACTTTACATTTGATTTCAGAGGGAAAGTGCAATCGTACATTCCTCTGGAAAAATATATGCAGAGATGTACACCTGCTTTTTTAGTTGGTACTTTTTAGGGATGTGAATCGTTTTCCATATCGTCTTAACGATAGAAATCGTGTGGCAGGGCAAGAAAATCGTCTTAGGCACGATTTTTTAGTTAAAAAATCGTTAAAAATCGTTTTTTTCCGATTAGTGCGCACTAACTCGAGTTAGTGCGCACTAACTGGGAGTTAGTGCGCACTAACTGAAAATGATACAATTTGACACTTTTCAGGTCAGTTAAGGTCAGTTTAGGAATGAATATGTATTCCTATTGGCTGCCCTCTTATTTATTCATGTTACCAAGTTTCCTACTGACAGTATATGGGGGATGGGAAATGGAAACAGTTGGTAGCTTGACAAAACAAGTAATGTGATCAGTCAATGTGACTAGAACTTGTGCCCTAACCCTGATACCAGGGGTATTGTGATCTTCCTGCACACAGTGCCCTATCCCTATTAATACCAGGAGTGTTGTGATCTTCCTGCACACAGTGCCCTATCCCTAATACCAGGGGTGTTGTGATCTTCCTGCACACAGTGCCCTATTCCTGATACTGGGGGTGTTGTGATCTTCCTGCACGCAGTGCCCTATTCCTGATACCGGGGGTGTTGTGATCTTCTTGCACACATCCCGGTATCAGGGATAGGGCACTGCGTGCAGGAAGATCACAACACTCCTGGTATTAATAGGGATAGGGCACTGCATGCAGGAAGATCACAACACCCCTGGTATCAGGGATAGGGCACTGTGTGCAGGAAGATCACAATACCCCGGAGGAGTGAGGGGCAGGCAGCTCCCCCCTGTCTGTGAAGCCAGCCTCTCACTAGTAATGCAGGGAGGGAGCTGTCTCAGACTTCACCATCCTCCCCCCCCCCCTTACCCACACACCATTCACTAGCTGGGACATGGGGGAAGTCAGGAGTGAGGGTCAGGCAGCTCCCCCCTGTCTGTGAAGCCAGCCTCTCACTAGTAATGCAGGGAGGGAGCTGTCTCAGACTTCACCATCCCCCCCCCCCCCCCTCACCCACACACCATTCACTAGCTGGGACATGGGGGAAGTCAGGAGTGAGGGACAGGCAGCTCCCCCCTGTCTGTGAAGCCAGCCTCTCACTAGTAATGCAGGGAGGGAGCTGTCTCAGACTTCACCATCCTCCCCCCCCCCCTCACCCACACACCATTCACTAGCTGGGACATGGGGGAAGTCAGGAGTGAGGGTCAGGCAGCTCCCCCCTGTCTGTGAAGCCAGCCTCTCACTAGTAATGCAGGGAGGGAGCTGTCTCAGACTTCACCATCCTCCCCCCCCCCCCTCACCCCACACACCATTCACTAGCTGGGACATGGGGGAAGTCAGGAGTGAGGGTCAGGCAGCTCCCCCCTGTCTGCGAAGCCAGCCTCTCACTAGTAATGCAGGGAGGGAGCTGTCTCAGACTTCACCATCCTCCCCCCCCCCTCACCCACACACCATTCACTAGCTGGGACATGGGGGAAGTCAGGAGTGAGGGTCAGGCAGCTCCCCCCTGTCTGTGAAGCCAGCCTCTCACTAGTAATGCAGGGAGGGAGCTGTCTCAGACTTCACCATCCTCCCCCCCCCCCTCACCCACACACCATTCACTAGCTGGGACATGGGGGAAGTCAGGAGTGAGGGTCAGGCAGCTCCCCCCTGTCTGCGAAGCCAGCCTCTCACTAGTAATGCAGGGAGGGAGCTGTCTCAGACTTCACCATCCTCCCCCCCCCCTCACCCACACACCATTCACTAGCTGGGACATGGGGGAAGTCAGGAGTGAGGGTCAGGCAGCTCCCCCCTGTCTGTGAAGCCAGCCTCTCACTAGTAATGCAGGGAGGGAGCTGTCTCAGACTTCACCATCCTCCCCCCCCCCCCTCACCCACACACCATTCACTAGCTGGGACATGGGGGAAGTCAGGAGTGAGGGTCAGGCAGCTCCCCCCTGTCTGTGAAGCCAGCCTCTCACTAGTAATGCAGGGAGGGAGCTGTCTCAGACTTCACCATCCTCCCCCCCCCCCCTCACCCACACACCATTCACTAGCTGGGACATGGGGGAAGTCAGGTGTGAGGGTCAGGCAGCTCCCCCCTGTCTGTGAAGCCAGCCTCTCACTAGTAATGCAGGGAGGGAGCTGTCTCAGACTTCACCATCCTCCCCCCCCCCCTCACCCACACACCATTCACTAGCTGGGACATGGGGGAAGTCAGGAGTGAGGGTCAGGCAGCTCCCCCCTGTCTGTGAAGCCAGCCTCTCACTAGTAATGCAGGGAGGGAGCTGTCTCAGACTTCACCATCCTCCCCCCCCCTCACCCACACACCATTCACTAGCTGGGACATGGGGGAAGTCAGGAGTGAGGGTCAGGCAGCTCCCCCCTGTCTGTGAAGCCAGCCTCTCACTAGTAATGCAGGGAGGGAGCTGTCTCAGACTTCACCATCCTCCCCCCCCCCTCACCCACACACCATTCACTAGCTGGGACATGGGGGAAGTCAGGAGTGAGGGTCAGGCAGCTCCCCCCTGTCTGTGAAGCCAGCCTCTCACTAGTAATGCAGGGAGGGAGCTGTCTCAGACTGGTATCAGGGTTAGGGCACTGTGTGCAGGAAGATCACAACACTCCTGGTATTAATAGGGATAGGGCACTGTAAGAGATGACTGTAGTAGATTGAATAAAGATCTGATGTTTCTGCTCTCCTCACACCAAACAAAAACAACACACAAGCAGAGAAGCCCTTCTTACAAAGCTGAGCTAGTGAGTTAAGTAGGAGGAAAAGTAAACATACTGGTGCCAGTGTGGCTACTTAAAAAATACACTTACCAACAATCAATTACATATATTTGAACTGTGTACAGTTCCAGCCAGGACCACCTTTCTAAAATGCACAGTGATTGGCAAATTCAACATGCACTAGCATTTCAGGTGCCTGCTAACAAAAATAATAAACAAACAAGTTCTAGTCAGGTGAGTGCTGATCATTACATTACTTTTTTTGTCAAGCTTCCAACTGTTTCCATTTCACATCCCCCCAACCATATTGGTAACATCAATAGATAAGAGCACAGCCAGCCAATAGGAATACATACATACATATTCATTCCTAAGTGACCTTTACTGACCTGGGAAGTGTGAACACTTTGTTTCATTTTCTGTTGGTGTTCGTTAGTTTCCAGTTCCATTTCCCATCCCCCCAACCATCACCTCAGTGGTAACATCAATAGATAAGAGGGCAGCCAGCCAATAGGAACACATATTCATTCCTAACTGACCTTCAGTGACCTGGAAAGTGTTTATTTGTATCATTTTCAGTTAGTGCGCACTAAATCGAGTTAGTGCGCACTAACACGATTTAACGATTTTTAACGATAAATCGTTAGAATTTCTATTGTATCGTGTTCTAAAACGATTTAAGACGATATAAACATTATCGGACGAAATTTTAATCGTTGAAAAACGATTCACATCCCTAGTACTTTTCCTCTTCAAAACAATGCTTTTAGATCTAATCTATGCACATTGGTTTCATCCCATTGACCTAACCAAGCTAGCCAGTTTGCCAATGATTTACCCAGGAAGTAAGTTTATTGTTGATCCCCATGGCAATTTTCATACTACCAATATTCACCCAGGTAAATGGCTTCTAAAAATTGCTTTTAAAGCAACTGTCTTAAAGCAACCTTTACATATTTTGAATCTGGTTTGCCGATCTTCACAGATAATGATCTCAATTGTGAAAGTAGCTTTAAAGTTTCCAGAGGAAGCTCAACTAATACAGGGATCCATTTAAGAGAAGGTACGTGCAAAACAGTCATGTCTGGATCTATTTTTTGCACAAGAAACAAAGGATAATGAGGGTTACTTCTATTACAGAACAACAGAAAGCAGATCAACAGGAGGAGGCAGCTGATTCAATTATTATGAAAGTTCCCATTTTGAGTCATGCCATTTATACAACAAAATAAAAATGAACATTTCATTTGTTTTCTTTCATTTCATTTAAGAAATGAAGGCTAAGCCCAGCAACTGCTGAGACATTTTTTTCTCAGGCTTCCCCCAATCCCCCCAGACCCTCTTAATCTCAATGGTGTCTTCATTCCATTTGACTTCTTCACTGGGCAGAAACGATCCCCAGTCACTCTGGTCTCATTGCAGCCACTTCTGCAAATGATGCTGAAAGTGCAAGGTCAGTGCCATTTTGTACAGAAGGAATCTGTCATTACCCCATGAAGACTTAAAATGGAACGATGGGCACCATTAGAGTAACTGGTTGGGAATGGAAGATAGATTTTTTGGCATTGCTCTGCCAGTGATTTTTGTTTTATTTTGATTCTTTTCATTTTTTTCATTTTGCTTTTTTATTTCATTTTTGTACAAATTAGAAAAGATCTGAAACATTTAGAGGTGAATTTTAAGATGTTCATGTGTTTGCCGGCTTACACACATGGATGTGGTGATTTTATATGCGCCTATACGTGCACGTGTTATAAAATTGGCTATACGCGTCTATGTGTGAGCACATCTTTATGACATGCACATGTGCGTGCAAATGCTGCCTCGTTTGTGGGGGGATTTTAGTAGATACACACACCAACATAATTACCTGTTTCCCCAGGTCATTCCCAGTTCACCCCAGTAAAAGAGAAGACTTCCTAAACCCCCTAGCTAACTTGCCTCCCTTTTAGCATATTAGCCCCGACCCTTAAAACCCCAATGACTAGCCTAGATTTTGTTATTTTATTACTTACATGCAATCCATTACAGAAGTAAAGTTACATGGTGGGGGACCCCTGTGTGCGCTTGTGCATGTAAATACTTACACACAGACTTCATGTTACAGAATCGGCCTACCCATGCCATGCCTAAGCCCTTCCCAGACTCTGTCCGTGCTTTGCTCCTTTTTTGAATTTTTTGACTTGTGCAAGTACCAGGAGATGAGCGTGTGTTGTTGTGGGTTTTAAAATCCGCACTGCGTGCACGGGGCCACATCAAACTCATATCTTCCAGATTTGGCACGCATTGCACTTTAAAAATCGGCACGTTAATTTACAGTTTATGTTTCTTTTTGAGAACACTATGAAGATAATAGAACATAGTGTGGCATTCCCTGATCTTCTCTTGTGTCTGTTCCCTCCTGTGTTTTATCTGTGTTAACTGTCCTGTTTTCTTTGGCTTGCCATTTTCTACCTGCATTGTCCTGTCATTTCCTTTCTGATTCTCATTTCCCCCCTTTTTTTTTTTTGTCCTGTGGGTCTTGTTTTGTTACTGTCTTTTTCTGCAAAGTTGCCAAACAACCCAGTTTGGAGAAGAAAGTTTTTTGATGATTCCTTGTTCAATCCCAAAGCATTTTACAGTTTATTATCCTGTTAGTGAGATCACCTTGAAACATTTGATCTTCTGTTAAAGGTAGTTGATTTCTAGGTTTGGGTAAGAAAAAACAGTTGATAATTACTGGAGAATCTTCTAGCACAAACCCCAATGCTTCAATCAGAAATTTTTTAAGGGAAATTATAGGAGCTTCCCCGATTACTCTGGGGAAGTTAAGAAATCTAAGATTTAAACGTTTGGAGTTGTTTTCAAGACTCTCCAGTCTTTTAGTAATATTTTCTCTATCCACAACCGCAATTTGAAAATCCAGATTTTTCTTTTCATTCATCTCCAATAATTTTATTTTCTCCGTAGATTATTTTATCTGTTTTTGGACTTGAAGGAGATCCCGTTGATTACAGACATTCATTGCATCAACTTTATGTTCCAACCTCTGGATATTATTTAAAGTACCAGCCATCATGTCCCAGAGCATATCCAAAGTAACCACTGCTGGATGGGTCAATGGGATAGGGGGTGTCCCGTTGGTCAGTAGTTCCCCCACTATCTCTTGTGGTGGGGACAATTCCAAACCTCCTATCACTCCCACAACACCCTCAGCTTCTGCAGAGACTTCTGCTGAAGCTTCTCCAACAGTCCCATTCCCGTTCCTTTGTGCAGGTGGCAGTCCAAGATTTGGACTAAGGGAGGCCTCCTCTGCAGGCACTGCCAGTCCTCCCTGACTGGCAGGCACACCAGATTCTTCGGTACCTGACCCATTTATTCCAGATATGACCATAAATCGAGTTATGTCCAATTGAATTGGAGAAGGCAAGGGGAGAGAAGGAAATACTCTCACCTTGCCCTTCCTCTTCGGAGGCATGAATGCAGATCCCAAAAACAAAAAAAAAAGGAAAATCAAATCGTTTTATGGTGATATTGCCAATTTTCCCACATAGATAATTCGGAGGAGAGTTACTAGAGAGAGAAAATACATTTTTTACCTCAAGCTCCAAACTGAGATATTCTTCCAGTTCTTCCAGGCGAATCCAGGCAAATCCGGGCGAAGCCAGGCAAAGCCGACCTAGCGCGTGCCCCTTAGGCGCGCACGGCTTGGGCGGCGCGCTAGCTCTGCTACGCGCCGCACACAGCTTGGTTTTTATCTGGTTCCTGCTTCCTCTTCGCCGGGTCCGCCCCCTGACGTCAGCATTGACGCTGCTGAGACCGTCGGGTTCGCAGGTGCTGGTTGCTCACCCCGGATATCTCACAGATGTAAGGTAATGGTGTTCTCTTGATACGCTCTCCTCCTCTCTCGGCGTTCTTTCTCTAGCAGCTCGGTTTTATCTGGTTCCTGCTTCCTCTTCGCCGGGTCCGCCCCCTGATGTCAGCAGTGATGCTGCTGAGACCGTCGGGTTCGCAGGTGCTGGTTGCTCACCCCGGATATCTCACAGATGTAAGGTAATGGTGTTCTCTCGATACGCTCTCCTCCTCTCTCGGCGTTCTTTCTCTAGCAGCTCGGTTTTATCTGGTTCCTGCTTCCTCTTCACCGGGTCTGCCCCCTGACGTCAGCAGTGACGCTGCTGAGACCATCGGGTTTGCAGGTGCTGGTTGCTCACCCCGGATATCTCACAGATGTAAGGTAATGGTGTTCTCTCGATACGCTCTCCTCCTCTCTCGGCGTTCTTTCTCTAGCAGCTCGGTTTTATCTGGTTCCTGCTTCCTCTTCGCCGGGTCCGCCCCCTGATGTCAGCAGTGACGCTGCTGAAACCGTCGGGTTCGCAGGTGCTGGTTGCTCACCCCGGATATCTCACAGATGTAAGGTAATGGTGTTCTCTCGATACGCTCTCCTCCTCTCTCGGCGTTCTTTCTCTAGCAGCTCAGTTTTATCTGGTTCCTGCTTCCTCTTCGCCGGATCTGCCCCCTGACGTCAGCAGTGACACTGCTGAGACCATCGGGTTCACAGGTGCTGGTTGCTCACCCCAGATATCTCACAGATGTAAGGTAATGGTGTTCTCTCGATACGCTCTCCTCCTCTCTCCACCAGCTGCATTTTAAGTTTGAGGATGTCCTGCATTTGGGACCTCTCTCCAATGGATATAGTAGGATGTGTGGTTACTTATGGACTAACAAGTACTTTGTTGTATGTATTATGCAAACAGAAATAATTCTGATAATTAATTCTCTAATTCTTAAACTCTAGATTTATATATATATGCAATTCGGAATATGTGTGCACAAAATAATTTTAATTCATTTCTTTCATTTCTTGTCAGGCTTAAAACTAATGTTTCCTAAGGTGATTGGATTCTCTTCTACTTAGTCTAGGCCTCTGTGACAGGAACCTGTGACCTGGTCTCTCCCTTGCAGTCTACATATCAGCTGAATTTCACATCATGCCCTCTGAAAATCCTAAGTAGAAACCCTAACTCCTCTGATGTCATTTTTAGGAAAAAAATACTTATCTACTTCAGGAAACCTTCTCATTCTCCAAGGGGCCACTTAAAAACACTTGGCTAAGGAAAACAGCTTCCAAAAGGATTTTAGTAAGCTCAAAACCTTTTCTTAAAGTAAATAACTTCTTAGATCTTCCGGTGCTCTGCCTTAATTTAGTATTGTTACACAGATCTGTTCAACTGCTTTGCATAGGCATTGAAGTGGTCTAGTATTGCCAGACCATTGCCACAGCTTTATGTATGGGATGACTTAAGGAGCTTTTTCTTCCTCTCTGAGGGGCCGATGCTATAATAATTGCAGAAAGCGGGCGCTGAATTTTCAGCGCCCACTTTCTTAACGTGTGCATGGCGCCCGCAAGGGGGGGGCGCCATGCTATAGGGGGTCACATGCAAAATGGCGCTGGCGAATGGCCGGCGCCATATCTATTAACGCAGCCATGGCCCGAGAGTGGAAGATCACACCGGGACCCCCCCACTGGACCCCAGGTAATTAAAAACGTTTGGGGGGGTTCGGGAGGGTGGGGGATTTATTTTAAAGGGTCGGGGTGTGTTTTAGGGTTGTTTTAGTGTGCCGGTTTTCCCACCCTCCCCCGATTTACGATTTAAATGATTAAAAAAAAAACAAAACCGCGACGATCAGATTCCCTCCCCCCCAGCCAAAATTGATCGTTAAGACGATCGATCACACGATTCACATCTCTAATAGAAGATATATGTTCATCTCCTCTGCGGCTGAAGAAAAGAGACTTAAGGAGGGGGCTTTGAGGAGGGGTACTGTTGCGCTCATTTGCAGGACAGAACTGTGAGCGGCTCCACTCACCAACCTGATGCCGCACTGCAGAGTGCCAGCACCACCTGTGGGGCCATGGCACAGTTGCTACTGCTGCTGACATGCAATGGGAGTCTGTCATCTGTTTTCTGTGTCAGGAGTGGCAACATATCTGCCTGTTCTTCATGGTTGGGAGCTCCTCCAACTCTGCCCTTCTCATGGCTTAGGAGTTGCCATTATCTTCCTGCTTCTGCCATCATCTCCGTGGCTGAATTGCTGCTGGAAATGCATCTCCCACATGGTACCTTCCCTAGGCACAAGTCGTTGCTCTCCATTTAAAGGGCCTGTGTCATCTTGTTTTCATCCCCATAAAAGGGCTACCCTGCCAGTACACCATCACCTTGACAAGTATCCTCATGGTTGCCCATGACTCTTCATCCTTCAATGTCTTCTATGGTCATGTTCCTGTCTTGACGATCTTCATGGTTTTCATTTGATGTTCCTGGTCTTCTCATTCCTGTTCCACAAAACAGACCAGAAGGTGGTCTGTCAAAGCCAGGTGCTTTATGGATGGTATGGTTTTGGTTTTCTGGCAGAAAACTATGGTTGATACTACTGATGCTCTGCACAATTTTAGCAATTGAACCAAGAGATTGATGCACACAGTACCCCACATAAGTTTAATCTGTCATGACTACAAATTGATCTCTCTTACATTAGTTCAGCACATTATTTCATAGACCACAATTACAACTGAAAAATTGAACCAAAACCATATCATCCATAAAGTCCCTGAAGTAGCCTTGTGGGAAACTCGGTCAGAGTTGGGCTCTTTTATCAATATATATATGTGCAAATAAATTATCCTCATCCTAAGGTGACTGGTCTGTCTTATTCTTTATTTGCATTCTCATTCCTGTTCCATGTTCCTGGTCTCTCATCAGTGCCTCATCCAAGTCTTCTGAGCCTTTGCCTCATCCAAGTCTTCTGAGTGTTTACCTCATCCAAGTTTTTGGTCAAGTTTTGGATGTTCCAGTCCTCATTCCCAAGTTCTGCCTTTCTGCTCCTCTCTCATCCTTCCTCCTGAAGTGCCAGCATCGTGGTCCATGACCAGCCCATGGTGTATTGTGTAGGGCGCCAAACTGGATCAGATCAAGGGTTCATTAAGCCCAGTATCCTGTTTCCACCAGTGGAGAACCCAAGTCACAAGTACCTGGCAAGTACCCAAACATTAGATGAATCATAAGTTTTTGTTCTTATTAATTGCCATAATAGTAGTTTATGGATTTTTCCTCTAGGAACTTATCTAAACCATTTTTTAAACCCAGTTATACTAACTGCTGTAACCAAATCCTCTGGCAATGAATTCCAGAGCTTAAATATGCACTGAATGAAAAATAATTGTCTTTGATTTGTTTTAAATGAGCTACTTGAAAACTTCATAGAGTGTCTCCTGGTCCTTCTATTATCTGAGAGAGTAAATAACCAATTTACATTAACTTGTACAAGTCTTTTCATGATTTTGTAGATTTCTTTTTTTTTATTTTATTTGTATTTGCTTTTAAATATTTAAAACACAATTATTCAGATATATAATATAAACATATCTCTATAGCATATTTAAACAAGACATTACAGAGCATTACTATATATCTATAATATCAGGAAATTCAAAGAAACATCAAGAAATTAGAGAAAATTGGTTCTTAAGTACATAATGAAGCAGTAATTGACAGAATAAACATTATTCTATTGCAAATTTTCTAACTCCTTCATCAAACATTTGTTTCCCTCTCTAAGCATTTTCTAAGAGTGTGAATCAAGATATGTACACAACTGGTCTGGCTGATTAAAAATATATCTTGAGTCTTGATGTTTAATAAAACACCTACATGGGTATCCTAGGAAATATTGAGCACCTCTTTCTAGTACCTCAGCTCTCATAGCTATAAATGTCCTACATCTTAATTGAGTGGCTCATAATATATCGGGAAAAATTATTATACGATGACCATAGAAATCCTGATTCTGATATCTAAAGTGTAACCTTAATATGGAATCTCTTTCTAGCACTGAGGAAAACTGAACTATTAAAGTAGCCCTTGAATCAATATTCATCTCGTATGATTTTTCAAGAAAATCAGTAAGATTAAGATCAACTTTATCCAAGTTCTCTTGATTTTGATTACCTTCTCTATTCTGAGATTGCTGCAAATAATAGATTTTAGACAATATAGGAATGGATAGATCTGAATATTTTAAAATATTCTTCAGATAGCTCTTAAATAGATCTATTGGGGATGCTAAATGTATTTTAGGGAAATTTAAAACTCTAAGATTACATTTCCTGAGCTGGTTTTTTAATATTTCAAATTTATCCTCTTGCACTTTCTCTGATTTTATTAAATGTATTTGTATTTTTTGAATTTCCTCAACTTTCATTTCTAAGTTATTCACACTTTTATCAATGCTTTCTATTTTATGCTGTACAGAAGTATTTTTGTTTAAGACTTCCTGAACTGTTACAGTAAGTTTGTTTATGGATTTTTGCATCATAATCATCATAGATCCAAGTTTTTCAATTGAAAATTTCTTCGGTATAATAACAGGAATATCCTCAATATTTCCTAATTGCACTTGTTTTTTTCACTCAATTGCTCAGATGTCCCACCAACTTCATCTGTAAAGGATTCATATAAATTATTTGATTCCCTGGGACCACAAACTTCTAAGTCCTCTGAGATATTTGTTGATTCTTCGACATCTCTCTGGGAGACAAATGAGTCTTTTGAAATTAAATTAGATTCTAAATCCATCTTTCCAGATGGGGGTCTGGTTTTTCTGGAGCATCGGGACTCACGGATGGTAATTTGGCTCCTGCTCCTGGCCTAAACTTTCTGCGGCTCCAACCAGTGTAGATGAGGAGATTTTTGAAAACAATCCACTATTCGGGGTTGAGTTAATCTCATATTTGGTGTAGAGGTAGAGGAAAACTCTCTCAGTTTAGGTTTCCTCTTTGTATGAGGCATAGCTAACTGGAAAATAATGTTAATACCGCTGACAGAATTCTTTACCTTGAAGAATATAATTCCCCGGGAGTAATTGTTTTCAAATAGACAAAAAACAATTACTTAACTTGCCAATGATCTCTAGGTCGCTGATTCACCAGCATAGTCCGCTCCAAACTGTTCCAATCTGGGCAAAGCCACACACCCCTTGGCTGTGCGCAGCTTTGTCATCGCGCCGGCGACGTTGCGCCGGCGTGAGGCAGTTCTTATAGCCGACCCGGCTCTTCCCACCGATGTCACCGCAGCAGGCTCTGAAACAAGGAAATCAATTAAAGAAGCACACAGCTCACCACCGGTGGGTCTGCTCAGCTCCAGGCAAGTTCAAATTCAGCGGCAACGTCACACTGACATGAGGCAGTTCTTATGGCTGACCCGGCTCCTCCCACCGATGTTACAGCAGCAGGCTCCAAAACAAGGAAATCAATTAAAGAAGCACACAGCTCACCACCGGCGGGTCCGCTCAGCTCCAGGCAATTTCAAATTCAGCGGCCAATTTTGTAGATTTCTATCATATCCCCCCCCCCCCGCCCCCAGTCATCTCTTCTCCAAACTGAAAAGCCCGAACTTCTGCAGCCGTTCCATGCCCCTTATATTTTTGGTCACCCTTCTCTGCACTTTCTCTAGTGCAGCTATATCCTTTTTGAGATGCAGTGATCAGCATTGCACACAGTATTCTTCAAGTCCATCTTCGCTGAGACAAGTCTTGTTTTAGAGTTTCAAGTTCCAAGTTTCTAGTCATGTTCTTAGTTACGATCTCATGGAACTTGTCCAGCCAGCGGTTCTCCTTATTCCTCATTCCAAGCCATGTTCCTTGTTCCAAGCCATGTTTCTCATTCCATGGGATGTCCTGGCTCCTGTCCTCATCCAAGACTCAGTCCAGATCCTGTCTCACTCCTGGTGTGTTTCATGACCAAGCTGTGGCAGGTTGTGTAGGGCACGCAGCGGGAAAGCACGGTCCATAACCAGCCCTTGGGCTGCGCAGGGCACACTGAGATGCAGTGCTCATTGAAGCTGAAATCTAACCTGAACCTGAGCCTTAATCTATGTTCCTTGTCCCCATAGCCTCCATCCATGTTCCTCATCTTCAGAACCTTTGTTCATGTTCCCTGTCTTCATAGCCTTCGTCCAAGTTCCAAGTCTTCATCCAAGTTCCAAATATTCATTCAAGTTCCAAGCCTTCAATGTCTTTGTCCATATTCCTCTTCATGCTATGTCTTGTCCTCAGCCTTTATCTGTCCTGATGCACTCAATGTTCCAAGCAGCAAGTCCAAAAGGGCTATCAAGTGGCCGGAGGGTTACCCCAAAGACCAGCATTGTGTTGTTGTCTCATTCTGTGCATACAGGTTCAGCAGAGGTCTGAGTTAGCTACTCCCCAAGTCCAAGCTACATTCCAAGACCAGCCCTTGCCTGGATATACTTGCCTCTCACAGTGCCTACTTTGGAGCTTTACCCTGATGTTATGCCATTATCCAAAGGCTCACTCTCTCTGGAGCAAGTGATGCACTCTATGCATATAACAACTATGTAGAAATATATATTTGATATATTAAAACTCTTTAATCTGGACTGAACAAATGAGGAAAACTCATATGAAAGAGATCGCTTTTCCCCAAAATGTATCTGTTATCTGTTTGTTATCTCTGGCAAAAACACCCCCCACTAAGGGCCTGATTCACTTAACCTTTTCTCCCATTTTATAACTATGGCAGAGAAGGTCAATGAATTAGGCCCAGGGCCGGTTATTTTCAAGTGGGTGCCCGTGAGCACATATATATGTATATATGGCATTGCGGCCAGATGTGCATCAATTTTATTTTGTGTGTGCACATAGGTGCACATGTTATAAAATATCCCTGGTGTGCATATATGTGCTCCTAATTTTACAAGTGTGTGCATACAGCCGCATAATGTCAACTTTGAGTCACTAGGGACACTAACTTTTAAACGGGTGCGGAAACACACATGTACATACACTCATCAGCTTGTATCCAGGAAGCAGCCATTTTATAACATATGCATATATATTTGTACATGTTAGAAAATAGGCTAGCCACCTGCACATGTGCACAAATGCCGTTTCTACCGCGTAAGTAGTGGGAATTTTGAAGACACACTTTGGTGCAATTTCCAGTTTTTCCAGTTCATTCTCAGTTCAGCCAGGTAAGGGACAGAACTTCCAAAATCCTTTAGTTGAAAAGCCTCCCATTTCCCCTATTAGCCCATTCCTTTAAAACCCCGCCAATCTATTTTTCTTTATTTAATTACTTTCTCATCCTCCATAGCAGAAGTAAAGTTATGTGGCAGGGAGCCCCGGTGCATGCCTGTATGCGTAAGTATTTACATGCAAATTTGAAGTTGAAATCCAGGAACACCCATGCCCAGCCCAGCCCATGTCCACGTCCCACCCCTTTTTTGGAACTTTTCATTTGTATGCAAAGTGGGAGATATCATGTGTACGCAGGTGCCTTTTTAAAATCCACTCAGCACTCACCTGCCCAGCATATTTGCATAATTTCCGGTTTTGGTGCACTGACCTTTTAAAATTCACCTTTAAGTAAGGGGATTTTATAACAAGCGTGCATCTATGCCATGACCACTTTCACAAGTTCATCCACCAGTTTGCCCAGCTTAAAGCTAGATCCTCAAAATTCCCCTGGTTCTTTAGCCTGCACTATCCAGTTAATTAGACCCCTTAAACACCTCAGAGATGCCTGGAAATAGTGTTATTGAGACTTACACCTCCTCCATAACATAAGATAATTAATACTCAAATATATTTAAGCGCGCACCCAGGCACATAGGTATTTGTACCCACATCCCTTGGCCCAACCCTGGAACGCCCATTCCCTGCCCACATTCCACCTACATTCTACTCCTTTTTTTCCCAATGCAATATATTTAAGCGTCGGGACTTGGGTGTGCATGTGGGTAGCTTATAAAATCAGTCGGACATGTGCATGTGCTACACACCCATCTCCTGATTTTGGCGTATATCCAGCTTTTAACATTTATCTTTAAATAATGAATAAATGCATTTATATATTAAAACATTCTTACTGAATTTAATATTCTTGAAAGACATTGGACTGACTGCATTGAAATGTGGAGTCTTCAGTTTATCCACTGAATATGTACAGCATTGACAGCAGCAGTGAAATCCTTTCCACACTGCTCTGTCTTTGTGCTATAGCTCTACTTCAGAGGAACCTTCTCTAAGTGTGTAGGGGGATAATTCAGTTCTATGCCTTCTCTGTCTTTGACCTCTCTTTAAGAACTGTTAACATTTGCACTAATTAATGCAAAAGTATGATGGTTTTTTTTTTTTTTTTTAGTTATATGGACACCTGTCTACTGGGAAACAAAGGCCAAAAAATTGTTGCGATTTCCGGCCGCGGGACTCCACGGCCGGGCTCTTACCTCCCGCTGGCCCTCTCAGCATGCCGCAGCATTCCTCCACTTCCCCCAGGCCTTGGTAGGCCCTCTCTGCGGCGGCATCCCCACAAGGGAGACACCGCCAAGCTCCTCTCTCTGTCCCCACCCCTTAGGCTCGAACGTGCGCAAGGGGCTCAGATTTAAAGGAGCCATAGCAGGAATCTTCGGCCGGCCCTCTGGATGACGTTGGATGCCGGCAGGGTATTTAAACTCAGCTGCTGTTCCAGTTCTTTGCCTTACAACGAGGTTCGCTCCCTGGAGTTCTCGAGTTGCTGTTCCTGATCCTGCCTGTTCCTGTCTCCAGCTTCGTCTTCGCCTGCTCCTGTTTCACCTTCCCCTTGACAGGTCTTCCTGGCACCTGACTTTGTTATGTTCTTCAGTAATCCTGCTTGCTGCCTGTCTTGATCCCTGGTCTGCCTCTGGTTTCTGGTGTCTGCCGCCTGCCTCGACTGTTGGCCTGTCTCTACGTTCTGCCCCACTACCGCCAGCCACGACTTCTGGAATTCTCTTCGGCCTCTCTTCCCCAGGAGACTGCACCTAAGTCCAAGCGGCTTGGGTCCCCAAGGGCTCCTCCCAGGGGGACCTCAGGCTTCCAGTGGTGAAGTTCTTGTTGGTCTCCTGGCAACGATCAGCCTTCGGGCTATGACATCTGCTGTGGGCCTCCCCTCAGCGTATCCTGATCATCTTCTAGCCGGCTAAAGGGTCCACGATCATAACACAAATGGCTTTCAGATGGTAATGACTTTTCTTTACCACAGACTTGAATTGGATTTTTTTAGCTCCATTAGAATCATTTATCTAAGAGATATATATTTTATGATGAAAAAAAATCAGAAGAATAGAAAACATACATTAGTAGAAAAGAATGTTGAAGCAAGAATTAAATGCACAGAGTTTAGGATACTGTATACTGTAGGATCAAGATGAAGAAAATAAAGAATACATTTGAGATGGAAACTAAAAATGCAGTGAAACTATTTTTCCTTTCTAGACTAAATTTAGTTTCTTTATTGAAAGAAAGCAAACATGAAAATGAAAGAAACAAAGGTGGGCATGCTGAATTCTGATTCAAAGACCCAAATGAAAATTTACTCCATCCTCTAATTTGGGTAATTCCATAAATAGGTTTTTTTTTTTTAATTGATCTTTCTAGACTTAAAGAATGTTGATGACTCAAAGAAAACAGAAAAAAATAAAGCCCCACACAGAGTTCCTGTAGTCAGGTATTAAAAAGAGCAGCAACTAGAAGCTGTGTACAGTTCTGGTCACCGTATCTCAATAAAAGAAATAATTGCTTTGGAAAAGGTACAGGGAGGAGAGACCAAAATGACAAAAGAGGTGGAATGGCTCCCTTATGAAAAAAGACTAAAGTGATTGGGTCTGTTCAGCTTGGAGAAGAGACACCTGAGGGATAATATGATAGAGGTCTATAAAATCATGAGTTGAATAAAATAAGTAAATGTAAATCAGTTTTTTACTGATAAAAATACAAAGTTGGGCATTCCTTGAAGTTAGTAAGTAGCACATTCAAAACAAATTGGAGAAAGTTCTTTTACACTCAACGCATAATTAAGTTCTCATTAAGAACCTGATTCATCAAGGCATTTTCCCATAGACACGGAATGAGAAAAATGCCTTAGTGAATCAGGCCGTAAGGCAGTTAGTATAGCTAGGTTTAAAAAAGGTTGGACATATTCCTGGAGAAGTAAATAACTGTTATTAACTAAATAGAATTAAAAAATACCCACTACTTATCACTGCACAATAGCAGCATGGGATTTATTTACTGTTTGGGATTTTATTAGGTACTTTTGACCTGAATTGGCCACTGTTGAAAACAGGATACTTGGCTTGATGGACCCTCAGTCTTACCCAATATCGTAAGTTCTTATGTTCTTAAGTACAGCTTATCCAAGTAGGCTTTTTTATTGAATTTAACCAGCTAACTTACGACAACCTGAGGATCTTACCTGGAGCCATATATTTTTTGTCCAGCTAGATTTGTCTGCCTTGTGAATTTAAGGAGTTTTTTTTAGCCAGTCAGTTGAGAAAATTTTTAAAAGCTGAAATTTAAACAGTTAACTACAGAAATTAGTCATTTAAATCTTTTGAATATCCCAGGTTAGTTGTGGTGTCCTCCAAAGCTCACCACTGCCACAGTTGGAAAAGGTATGCAGATGAGCTTCAACCTCCTCAGTACATGACTGGCTGCAGGAAGCAACACATGATGGAGAAGCCTGAATCCAGAAATCCAGGTAATTGAACTGAGATGCTCATCTAGGCTAGGTTAACTGCTTCATGAGTGTTGCAAGGATGTCTGGATATTCTTCCTGTTATATTAACAGCTTCTACTTGGAAGAAATGGAAATTATTTAGCTCAAAAAAAGAATTGCATGCATCTACCTAGAGTCAAAAATACTCTCCAGGGCTACATCTGGGGCAACTTTGAATGTCAGTACTGTTTACTTTGCCTGGCTGAGTATCTTTTAGCATGATCTATATTCTATCTCTTGATTTTGACAGGAATGTGCAAAAACCTGAGTTATTGTTTGGAGTTTGTTTATCCTTCGCTTTGATTTGGAAGTAAACAAATATCTTTAGAAATATGAAGCCCGGTGTAATGACTGCATTTTTTTTTTTTTTGTTAAGCAGAGATTTGAACTGTGGTGTACCCAACAATAGAGTCTATCTGAGGTCCCTGAGAGCTACCAGGTTACATTAGTAATTCATGATCCATTAAACCTGAAGACATCTTACACATTTTATTTAAATGTGGTGTTATCTTTCTCTAGAATATAGTAGCTCATATTTTCTTAGATATAGACTTCATTAGTAAGTGACATACAATAATCTATCACTGATTTTTTTTTTCCTTTTTGTTAGTAATAGATTCACATTTGCTATACTTCATCCCTTCATTGTAATTTGTATATTAAAATCAACTGAATTGCTCGTATGCGAGGTTTACTGTTAAAACTCACATTTGCTTATGTTTTCATTGTATAACAATTTTCTTATTGGAATGTGTACTATTGTTTATTTATAAAGATGACAAGTCTCCTACAATTCATGGAATTTTTTGGCATAAAGAAAGCAGTGTACTATGTCAGCAGGAGACCTGACATCTGGCTGCTAGATTTAGGAGGAAGTTTCAAGTATTGTCAGCAATGCCTTTTCTACTGTGTGTGGCAGTGATGGGTGTCAAAAGCTGCTAGAGTGAAAGTGATTCTTTTTTCTAAATTAAAACTTTGTTTTGCATTTTGACTCAGTTCGCTGTTTGTCTTCATTTCTGGATTTATTTTTTTCAGACAGAGTCATGCCCCATAAGATGTTTAGATCTTTGTTCAGATAACATTAAGAGTTACCTGGACAAATCACGGGTGTTAAATTTTCCGCTTTGCTAGCTGGAAAAATATTACCACTATAAGTCATTATTACTCATATAAAAATTTAGCTAGATAAAAAAAGAATCAGGACAGGGGGTGTTCCAGCAGCAGACTTTAACTTTAGCTGGATAGTGCTATTGAATACTACCCAGAATAAGATAGCTGGATAAGCCTGGTCATGTGGATAACTATTGTAAAGTTACCAAGATAACGTCCCTCTTGCCATGCTACGTAACAAAAACTTGTTATTTCTGGTCCAGGGAGTAGATCTGGGAAGCCTGCCTTCTTGGGTTCCTTGCAGGGTTGCCAACCGTCTCCAGATTTTCATGACAGGTTGACCGGTCCTGGTTTTACTCCCCTGCATGCAAGTACATATAGTCTTGATTTTTTGAGGGACTGCAATAGATAAATCAGAATAAGTCCCAGCATGCAATGGGGTAAAACTAGGACTGGATCAACCTGTCCTGAAAATCTAGAATTGGCTGGCAACCCTGGTTTCTTGAGGAAGAGGAGATGTCATTATGGATGCCCCAGTGGTTGATGCAAAAGCTTTACTGGTATGAGGATCTTACAATCAGTTTTTACTGGTGGAGGTGAACCACTAGCTAAAACTGGTTGTCTGGCCCTTGTTGTTTGTCTGTCTGTCTGTCTGTCTGTCATTGGCCGTCATTGAGAAGGAGAAGGCATAGGTGTCCCTCAGTATGATCAGAAGGTAATGAGGTAGTCAGTTTTGTGGATGGTATAAAAGGATTGGGCAAAGGTCAAAATTTGAAGTATTTATTTATTTAAAATTATTTATAGACCACACCCTCTGAATAGTAGTAGTATTTGTTTTATTATTTTATATGTTTTATAATGTATTTTATGAATGTAATTATGTCATGATGATTAGCTATGTATGCTGTAACCTGCTGAGATTACATAAGAACATAAGAAATTGCCATGCTGGGTCAGACCAAGGGTCCATCAAGCCCATCATCCTGTTTCTAACAGAGGCCAAACCAGTCCACAAGAACCTGGCAATTACCCATGCTACTGATGCACTTAATAGCAGTGGCTATTCCCTAAGTAAACTTGATTAATAACAGTTAATGGATTTTTCTTCCAAGAACTTATCCAAATCTTTTTTGAACCCAGATACACTAACTGCACTAACCACATCCTCTGGCAACAAATTCAAAGCTTAATTGTGTGTTGACTGAAAAATATTTTTCTCCGATTAGTCTTAAATGTGCTACTTTCTAACTTCATGGAATGCCCCTAGTCCTATAAATTGCTTAAATAAATAAAATAAATAAATGTGATGTTGTTAATGCAAGTTTTTATTGTATTAAATGATGACATTCACTCTACACTCAGAATGACTTTTAATTGGGGGACTGGGGATGATATAAGAAAGATTTTAAATAAATTGAGTCAAGTTTGTGTGCCTTCAAGTTATTTTTCAAGAGGTGTCTTTGGTATTCTGCTATGGCACTATTACAACAGTGGACCCTTGAGCCGAGACAAGTATGGCCCTACCTGAGAGAAGACTTCCCAGGCTCTCGTCATCGGGAGGCAGATCTCAGTGCCAGTCTGGGTTAGCGGTCAGCAGCAGACAGGATGGTTCAGACATCAGTCCAAGATCAAGGCAGATGGCTAGCAGCAGGAACCAACAAACCATCCAGGAGTTGAGACAGGCAGCAGACAGGTCAATCCAAATATCAGTCCATGGTTGAGATAGGCAGCTAGCAGCAGAATCCAGGAAACAGTCCAAGATTGAGTCAGGAGGCTAACAGTGGAATCAGCAAAAATCCAGGGGTTGAGATGGGCCGCAACAGGCAAATCCAGGAAACTGTCCAAGGTCAAGGCAGGCACCTAACAGTGGAATCCAGCAACAATCCAGGGGTTGAGGCCAAGAAACAATCTAGGAGGTGAGGAGCAGGACGGGTACAGAGAGGAACAGGAACCAGCGACGAGGAGCAGAATCAGCGCAGCCAGCAGCATCAGGAAACCTGTTGCAGAGGAAAGGCTGGGTTAAAATAGTCCCTGCTTGATTACATCAGCTGGGAACTGAGGGAACTTTCCCCACCGCAGTTGCTTTAAGGCCTGCGCGTGCGCCTATGCTGAGGTCAGATTCGGTGGACTGGCAGCATTCCCGGTGGTCAAAAGGGATTGTGGTGGCATCTTCCTGCCACTGTGAGAGAGGGTGGTTCGGCTCTGGGGCCCCAGCAGGTAAGGGAGGCCAGCTGCATGTTGTCACGGCCAGTGAGCATAACAGTACCCCCTCTCTTATGCTCCCTCCATGGGGGTTTAGGTTTCTTGGTAGTGGGCATGGAACTGCTTAAGCAGCTTTTTATCCAAAATATTTGATGCTGGTTCCCAAGTATTGTCCTCAAGCCCATAATCCTCTTAGGATATCAGGTATTCCCACCTTCAATTCCGTCGACAGGTATCTAGAACATCCTTGTCATGGAAGAGTTGATCCTTGGCTGAAGAGACCCTTGAGGGGACTGGAACCTTTCAGGTGGGCCAGGATAACTCCAAGGGTTTTAGGAGGGAGACTTGGAAAACATCATGGATCCGTACGGTAGCGGGCAAGCGTAGATGGTAGGTGACCGGTCCAATCTGTCGGATGATGGGAAATGGCCCAATATAACGCGGGGACAATTTCATGGAAGGTACCCTAAGGCAGATGCATTGGGTACTCAGCCAGACTTTATCTCCACACTTGTGGGCCTGGTCAACAATGCTTATCCATATTCTTCTTAGCCCTGAGGGCAGCCTTTTGTATCAGAGACTTCATGCGGCCCCATTGGTTCTGCTGTTCCTGAGCCATTAGCTGGGCTGCAGGAGAGGCTACTGATAGTGGTAGGGGTAGCGGGGGGCTTGGCTGTCATCTGTAGACTATTTGGAATGGAGAGGTTCTGGTGGCGGTATTGAAGTGGAAATTATGGGAGAATTCGGCCCAGGGCAATAAGGTTACCCAATTGTCCTGTCATTCATTGAAAAAACATTTGCAAAAACATCTTCAGTGTCCGATTTGTGCACTCTGTCTGCCCGTTGGCCTAGGGGTGGTAAGCTGAGATAAAGTCCAAGGTGATGCTGTACTTTTTGCAGAGTGATTGCCAATATTCTGCGGTAAATTGAATTCCTCTGTCTGAAAGAATATTTCGTGGTAGTCCACGTAGATGGAAGATATATGTAGTAAACAGTCTTGCCAGCTCCAGGGTGCTAGGAAGTCCAGGATGGGACACAACATGGGCCATTTTGGAGAAGTGATCGATGACCACCCAGATGCCTTGACAGTCCTCCGAGGGAGGAAGGTCAACCATGAAATCTGTGGATAGATGAGTCCATGGCTTCTGGGGAGCCATGAAGGGTTATAGCAGGCCATAAGATCAACCTACCAGAGGTTTTTGTTGAGCACAAATGGGACAGGAGTCCACATAATTCCAGACATCCTCCTTCACTTGGGGCCACCAGTACAAGTGTTGGATTAGGCTTAAAGTTCGTGCTCGTGCTATATGGGAATCAGGCCCCCACTCAAGAACCTTTTGACGGAGCTGGCAGAAAACTACCGTCTTTCCAGGAGGGACAGGTAAGGAAGCAGCCAGGAAGATTCGGGCAGGATCAATCACGTGACTGGAGGTTTCCAGAGTATCCTCCACTTCAAATGACTGGGAGAGGGCATCCACCCGGATATTCTTGTGAGCTGGTCTATATTTCATCTCAAAGTCGAAGCGGGCAAAAAATAATGACCACCAAGCCTGACAAGCATTTAATCATTGTGCATTATGGAGATTTTCTAAGTTTTTATGGTTCGTATACACCTTAATCTGATGTTGCACCCCTTCTAGCCAATGCTGCCATTTTCAAAGGCCATTTTTATGGCTAACAGTTCTTTGTCCCCAATTCTGTAGTTTTGTTCCACAGGAGAGAAGTTTTTCAAGAAAAATGAACAGGGTTGGAGACTCCCCAAATCCGAGAGTTGATTCAAAATGGCTCCTACTCCCTCCAAGGAAGCATCAACCTCGATGATGAAGGGGCGCATGGGATCCGGGTGATGAAGGCAGGGTTCTTCTAGGAAGGCTTGTTTTAGGTTAGAAAAGGCCATGACTGCCTCAGGTGGCCAGTTCTTGGTATTAGCCCCCTTCCAGGTGAGCGCTGTGAGAGGAGCCACTTTCTGCAAGAGGTTGGGAATAAAATGATGATAAAAACTGGCAAATCCCAGAAATCCTTTAAGTGGGCGAAGACCGGATGGTTGAGGCAAATTTAGGATACACTTCACCTTTTTGAATTCCATATGAAATCCTTCGCTGGAGATTATATATCCTAGGAAGTAGACTTTCTCTTTCAAAAAGGAATTTTTCCAATTTAGCGTAAAGTTTGTGGACTTGGAGCCTCTGGAGTACTTGATTAATGTCTCGACGATGTGAAGATAAATCTTTGGAGATGACAAGAATGTCATCCAGGTAAACTACCACATGGGTGTACAGGAGATCTCTGAAGATTTTGATCATCATACCTTGAAACACAGCTGGAGCATTACATAGGCCAAAGGGCATGACCAAATACTCATAATGTCCATCTCACATATTAAACATGGTCTTCAATTCGTCTCCTGTTTTGATGCAGACCAAATTGTATGCTCCATGCAGATCCAATTTGGTAAAGATTTTGGCACCTTGAAGTCGACCAAGTAGTTCCAGTATGAGCAGAAGAGGGTATCTATCTTTCTTGGTTATGGCATTAATTCCCCTGTAATCGATGTAGGGGCGCAGTGTCCCATCATTTTTGGTTACAATGAAGAACCCTGCACCCGCAGGGGAAGTGGAAGGCTTGATGAATCCTTTATCAAGGTTTTCTTGGACATATTGAGCCATGGTTTTGGTCTCCGACAGAGAGAGAGAATAGACTCTTCCACAGAGTGGTGTGGTTCCCGGAATCAGATTGATGGCACAATCAAAGGGACAGTGCTGTGGTAGAATGTCAGCCGCCTGTTATGAAAAGACATCCGTGTAAGTGGCGTACTGAGGAGGTATTCCCAGGGAGGTTGTGGCTAATGGGAACGGTGGTATAGGTCTTACTGGGAGTATACAGGAAGACAAACAATGAGGGCTTCACTGGGATAGCTGAAGGGTTCCCCAGTCACAACTAGGGGAGTGAATCTGTAGCCAGGGAAGCCCCAATACAATGAGGTGAACTGCCCTCTCCAGGACATGGAAGGCTATCTTTTCTTGATGGAGAAAACCGGTCTGGAGGGTTAAGGGTTTGGTTGTGGTAGTGATCTGCCCAAGTAAGGGTTCTCCATAAATAGACAAGATGTAGAGCGGGGTCTCTCAATGTATGGTGGGAATTTTGAGGTATTCCCCTAGGGCATTCATAATAAATATCCCTCCGACTCCGGAGTCCACTAAGGCAAGGGTGGAAAATTTGCAGGTGTCAGTCATGAGGGTAACGGGTACAGTAAGCTGAGGAGAAGGAAGAGTACAGCCCAGGGTCAACTCCCCATCAACTCCTAGTCTCTGGAGTTTTCCGGTCTCAATGGAAATTGAGCTCGTAGATGCCCCTGTCTGACACAATAAAAACATAGGCCCAGAGAGCGTGGCCAAAATCTTTCCTCTGAAGAAAGATGGTTCTGTCCAAGCTGCATCAGTTCTTCCTGTCTCATTGATCTGGATGAGGTGACAGGTGATGGGATGAGAGGGCATGAGACGGAGGGAGCCAGCAGTACCAACCTTCGTGGGACCCGTAACTCTCGAGTTCTCTGCTGGAGTTGCCTATCGATCCTCCCAGCCAGATCAATGAGAGTGTTGTGGGATTTGTGGAGTTCTCAGCAGCCAGCTCATCCTTAATTTGCGAGGATAGTCCTTCTAAGAAAATGCTTCGGAGACTATCCTCCCTCCAGATCAACTCTGAGGTAATAGTCCGAAACTCAATGGTGTATTCGGCCAGGGTTATTGAACCCTGGCATAGATGCAGCATGTCCAACCCCATTGTGTCATGTTGGCCAGGTTCATCGAAGACTACCTTGAAGACTACCGCTCCCAGAGTGGTGATGCCCAGGCTAGGGCTTTTCCATCAAGAAGGGAGAGGATGAAGTCATTTTAATCAAATCACTGGAAAACTGTGAGGGCTGCAAAGTAAAGTGTATAAAGCACTGATTCAAGAATCCTCGACACAGCTTAGGGCCCCATGCATATCTGGGAGGTGTTGGAAGATGAATGGTGGTGGTCATCAGGGAGATCAAAGGAGGAACGGTAGCCGCATTGCTGGTCAAGGCAGTAGAGGTATCCAGGCGGGTATTGAGTCATTCCCCTGAGCCGGCAAAGGTATCCAAGAATTGCTGCTGTTGTTGGGTTTTTTTGTGCAAGTCCCGGAATGGCCTGGAGACCGGAGAGATCTGCTGGGTCCATGGCCTCTGCAAACTATTATAACAGTGGACCCTTGAACCGAGACAAGTATGGCCCTACCTGAGAGAAGACTACCCAGGCTCTCATCATTGTGAAGTGGATCTCAATGCCAGTCTGGGTTAGCGGTCAGAAGCAAATAGGAGGGTTCAGACACCAGTCCAAAGTCAAGACAGGGTGGCTAACAGCAGAATACAGCAACAATCCAGGGGTTGAGACGGGCAGCAACAGGCGAATCCAGGAAACAGTCCAAGGTTGAGACAGGTGGCTAACAGCAGAATCCAGCAACAATCCTGGGGTTGAGGCCAAGAAACAATCCAGGAGGTGAGGAGCAGGACGGGTACAGAGAGGAACAGGAACCAGGGAAGAGGAGTAGAATCAGCGCAGCCAGCAGTATCAGGAAACCTGTTGCAGAGGCAAGGCTGGAGATCAGGGACTGGGTTGAAATAGCACCTGCTTGATAACATCAGCTGGGAACTGCAGGAACTTTCCCCATCACGGTTCCTTTAAGGCCCAATGTGAGGCTCATATGCGCGCCTATGCTGCATCAGATTCAGAGGATCGGCGGCGTTCCCAGAGGTCATTAGGGATCAACCTGGCATCTTCCTACCGCCGCAAGAGAGGGCGGCTCGGCTCCGGGGCCCTGGCGGGTAAGGGAGGCCGGATGCGCATTGCTGCGGCTGGCGAGCATAACAGACACCTTTTCTTTACTCTGGTCTTGTTTATGTATATTGTTTGTTTTAACATTAACATAGTGCCTGGACCTTCCTTCTGTTCCTCTCAGTTATACCTAAATGCGTGTGTTCTGTGGCATTATTTACATTTTGTGCATTCAGCATAGTCTTCAAGGCATGCACTCTTTTTATATTCCCTGAGTTGTTGTCTTTCATAATACTTTGTTTTTCCTTGGTTACATTGAAAGTCATCATACCTTTGCATTCTTTGTTTATGCTTTGTAGTATAACTGTTGCATACATACCCTCTACCCATATCTGAGTTACTTCCTGTGACTTCCCTTTTTCCCTGACCAGGCATGTCTCTAGTGGATACATGCTTGCATTCTCCAGCTTTTGCGCTGGAAAAAAAGAGATTTTCCCTTTAGAAGATGTTGTCTTATGTGCTGCTGGATATCCCCAAATAAAGTTATCCAGTTTCCTTTAGCCAAATAACTTTAAACCATATCGGCTATCATTGAATTTCACCAGTTAAGTGTAAAGTTATCTATCTGAAGGTAGTTAGCTAGATTTAAGCTTATTCATAGAACATAGCCACATTATTGCTGACACATTAAAAAAAACAAAACACATATTGACTTGGCAGCTCTGGTCTCCCTCCCTCCCAGGGCCCCATAATGTTATACAAAAGTATGAGAAAAAAATACCCAAGAAGCAGGCCAGCCCTCTACCACCTACCTGCCCCCCCCCCCCCCTCTCCACACACATACACACATACCACAATTCAAATATTCTAAATTGGAAGGGGATTTGTCCCACCTTGCAGCCCCTCAAGCCAACTCCATCAATACCTTCTTGTCTGTCCCCCTCAAAAGGCAATGGCTTCTTGGGCTTCAGTACAAGTGTACCACACCTGGCGGCATCAGTCATCACATCAACAGCTATATTGGTAGTGTAAGCAACCGGTGTTCTAAGACTATTAATTTTGGACACATTCCTACTATGGCTATCCTCAACACTGCACCAAATACGTTTTAGTTATATCGAAATGTTTACCTCTTGAAGAAGGCAATTGCTGAAACATTGCCAATTTTGGGATATGCTACTTTATACTTTTGGCTCATGGTGCTTGCTATTTGTTAGCTTTGTTTACACACATGTATGTTTAAATGATTGAAATATCTGGGGCTGGTTAGGCTACTGGATGTCCACATCCTTTTCTGTTTCTGATAACTTCTCTTTTCACCCAAAATGTTATGGTGTTCATAAATAGTTTTTAATTCTCATTACTTTGCTTGGCCACCTTTCTGCCTCTCTTGAGAAGAATGGGCATTTGGAATTATTCCATGTCCTCAGGTTAAAATTTGTGACTTCCAAAACAATAATGATAGAAGGGAGGACACAGTTCATGCAGCCCTTTACAAATGGATGTAACTTTTATGGTGCTTAGGTAATTGATCAGGGAGGTATCCTTGCAGTTTCTTGAATAAAACATCATCAGAATTGCCATGATGTCCTCTCTGTGCTTCTGAAATTGTGTTACTGTTCAAATATTGCAGTTCACATAGAATAAATGTCTCTGGGATAGGCAGGATATAAAATGTTTAAATAAATAAATGTATGAAGTCTCTGCATAAGGAAGAATAATATGATAAATGAACTGAAATACAATTGTATCAATTGTGTGATCTTGATGTATTTGTTCATTTTTCTAAATGCTGCAATCAGTTCAGAATTAGTGTTGTAATACTTTTATTAATGATGTTCTAACCATGGGAATAGTTCGGGGGGGGGGGGGGGGGTGGACAAGGTGCAAGGGTATATTGATGAGGGAGCAGACAGGGTCCAATACTGCAATAAGATGTACAGATCTATATTCTAGTCGTATTAGGGGGCATGGGCTTGGTCACTGTCATTGTCATTGGCCATCTATTGTCGTAAGTGAATCAAGCTTGGGTTAAATCTACAGTCATTTCCTTCCCTCAGGGATATGGTGAAAGATAATTTTATGCTTGACCTAGAAAAAAAATGAAATTTGACCATTCAGTTATCATCAGCTCAACATGCATTCAGTGTTTTGATAAGAATCATTTGCAAATTATGATGGTTTTTTCAGGTTTAAAAGTCAAACTGTAAACTCCAGCATCAAATATTGCAACATTGATACAATGTAAGGTGTTTCTGTTTTATATGGCCAAATGTTAATCTTTAAAACAGAAAACACTGGGATCAAGTCAAAATCAGGACATATATATGTTAACCCAATTGCAATACCAAAAAGTCATAAGAAATGTGTAATTATTTTAATTTACTTTATTTGTGTGTTTTTATATACCGAAGTTTGGTACATGCCTTCACTCCGGTTTACAAATATAACAACTTCTTACAATGAATGTCATAACAGATATAACAATGGATGTCATAACAAATATAACAACAAATATAAATATAACAACTTCTTACAATGAATGTCATAACAGTTAAAACAGGTACACTTAGATAAGATTTAACTTTACTAGACGTAACATGGTGAGATTTTGATTTGCTAAAGGTAGCTTGGTTACATTTAACTTTGCTAACAGTCGGGGGAATTATTGGTTACATTTAACTTTACTAGCAGTTTAGGTAATTGATGGTTACTGTTGCGCATTGGTAATATTTATTTGTCCGAGTTTTTTTAAGTGCAAGGATTTATTACCTTATGTGTATATTTGGCGGTGATTTTGTTAACCGATGCCGTCTTTGTAAATGTATTTAAATTGGAATGTTTTGAGTTGTTTTTTGAATAGTTTCATGTCATTTTGTAACCTAAGGTTTTCAGGTAGTGGGTTCCATAGCCAAGGTCTGGTTATTGAAGCTGCTCTTTCTCTAGTTGAATTTAGGTTAGCAGTTGTTACTGATGGGATGGCGAACAGAGCCTTATTAACTGATCTGGTGTTCTGCTGTGGGACATGTTTCTGGAATATATTATTTAAGCATTCTACATCATTGTTATTTATGTTTTTGTGTATTATAGAAAGTAATTTGTATTTTATGCATTTCACTATGGGCAGCCAGTGTAGTTCCCATAGTACCGGGTTGATGTGTTCCAATCTTTTGTGATTGGTGAGTATTCTCACTGTGGTATTCTGTAGCAGCTGAAGGGGGCATGCGATTGATTTGGGTAATCCTATTAGTAGTGATTTGCAGTAGTCAAAGGTTGTGAATATTAGGGATTGAAGAATGGTTGTGAATTCAGGTTGGTTTAGGGGTGGTTTTAGTCTCTTAAGTATTGAAAGTTTATAGAATCCTTCTTTGGTTTTCATGGTTATATATTTTCTGAAGTTCATTTCAGAGTTGAGCCAAATCCACAGGACTTTTACATTTTCGCTTAGTTTGATCATGGTATTGTTAATTTGGATTGAGTTCCTGGGTTGGTTATGTTGGCTTTTTATTTCAAGCAGTATACATTCAGTCTTTTCCATGTTTAAGGCATGAAGTCATGTGATTTAGAGTATTTTTTATTATGGTGAGATGGGCGGCAGCTAGTTTGAGAGCATTTTCAATGGTGTTTGTTATGGGGATGAGTAGTTGAATGTCATCTGCTTACATATAGTAAGTGATGTTGAGGCTTGAAAGCAGTTGGCAAAAGGGGAGTAGGTAGATGTTGAATAGTGTGGCAGATAGGGCTGAGCCCTGTGATACTCCGGTTTCAAGAGGAATTAGTTCTGAGATATGTTGTTAATGTTTACCTGAAATGATCTGTTTTGAAGGAATGAGTTGAACCAGTTTAAAGTTTTTCCAGTTAGGCAAATTTCAGATAGTCTGTGGAGAAGAGTTTGATGGTTGACCGTATCAAAGGCTGCTGATAGGTCCAGTAGTATGAGGATGTATTGTTGTCCTTTGTTGAAACCTTTTAGTATTGTGTTGGATAGGTTGAGAAGTAGTGTTTCTGTGCTGTGGTATTTCCGGAATCCATGTTGTGTGGGGTATAGAATTTTGTTTAGCTCTAAATGTTCATTCAATTGTTTCAGGACCATCTTTTCTGTTAGTTTGGCCAGGAATGTTAAGTTTGAGATGGGGCGGTAGTTATTGAGTTCAGTGGGGTCCAAGTTCTTTTTTTTAATAATGGGTTTGATTGTTGCCATTTTGAGGGTGTCTGGAAGATTGCCTTCTTCGAGTGATTTGATAATGATTGAAGTGATGATTGAGGTGATGGTGTGGGATAGCTCTTTTAAGGTTCGTGTTGGTATTTTATCAAGATCGTGGCTTGCTGGGTTTAAAGTTTTGATTAGATTCTCAGTTTCGATGGACGATATAGTTTCAAATGATGGCCATGGTGTTATTTTTATGTTGTTTAGTTGTATGTTTTGGTTGGGTGTTTTGATTATGTTTTCCGTAATTGTACATATTTTGTTTTTGAAGAAAATTGCTAGATCTTGGCTTAGACTTTTGTTTGCATGGGTGTTAGTGTTGCTCTTGTCTGAGGTTAGGTTTTTTACTATGTTGAACAGGGTTTTGGGGTTGTTTGCATGGTTTGGGATTTTTTTGCTATAGTAGTCTCTTTTAGCATTGTTTATCTGTTTTTTGTAGACTGCTAGGTAGGTTCAATATCTGGCTAGTGTCAGGGAGCATTTGTTTTTGCGCCATTCTTTTTCCTTTTTTCTGAGTGTTGATTTGGCATTTCTTAGATCTTTGCTGAACCATAGATTATCATTATTTCTTTTGTTATTAATCTTTTTTGTTCTTTCAGAGTTTAGATTATTGGCTATATTCATGGTAATTTTTTTCCATGATTGTGTGGCGTTGTTTATGCAGGTAAGGTCTATGTTTAGTTGCTTTCCAAGTTCTTGTCGAAGTGGTTCTAGGGGGAATGGAGGTTTTTATTTGAAGGAGTATGGTTTGTTAGGTTCCTGGGTAATGGTAGATACAATTTTTGTCTTGCAGTTTATGAGGTAGTGGTCGGACCATGACACAGGTGAGTAATTTACTGTGGGGCTTGATTGAAATTTATCATTGGTGAATTTCAAGTCTATTGTGTGTCCTGACTTGTGTGTAAGTTTGTTTACTAGTTGCGTGAAGTTGAGTGCGGTTAGGATATCTATCGGGTTTGGGTGGGGTAGGAAGGAGGGGTTTCGTTTGCATGGAGATTAAGATCTCCTAATATGATTGTGGGTTTCTTGTTTTTGATGGTAGAAGTGAGGAACTCGATTAATGGAGAGATGTCATTCTCAAATAGTTTGGGGGGATAGTAGATCAGTATTATTTGGAGCTTAGTAGAATCGAATAGGGCTATTTTGTATTGTTTGGGAAGTGAGTTAGGTACTAGCTTCATAGCAAGACATTTTTTATCTATTAGCATTATTCCACCGCCTTTGCGGTTTATCCTGGGAATTGAGAATATGTCGTATGTGCTAATGGCTAATTGGTTTGTTATTACATTGTCTGTATTTTTGAGCCATGTTTCGGTTATTGCAATTAAGTCAGGTTTTTGATCTTGCAGCATGTCTGTTATTAGCATGATTTTTTTTAGTGATGGATTGAGTGTTTATGAGTATAAAGGTGAGGCATAGCAAGTATTTTAGCGATTCATTGATGGATATATTTATTATGTTTCGTTGTCTCATTAATGGGAGCTTTGAGGTCTCGTAGATCATCATAAGTTTGCTGAGTAGTTGCATGTTGCCTGCGTATGTTCTCTTGGATTTGACTTAGTTTAAGATGTAGGTTTGTATTCGAGGCGTGGTTCCAAGGGTTAAGCTGTCTGGTTGTGATCCTTAGGTGTGTTGTGTCTTGCGTGCGGGTCCTGTGGTCTGTACCTGTCCCTAGGGGTTCATCGCTGTGTGTTTGGTGTGGCTGAAGTGTGGGTCTCTTTTCAGAGGTGGGTTCAGGGGTTGTTGAGTGTCTATGACAGGGAATGTTGAGTCCTGTGGGACTCCGACAGGCCACACTGAGTGTGTGTTGCACCTCTGTGATGGTAGGGCTACTGCTCTGATTGTTCCCTCTCATGTAAAGTGATCCGGCATCCAGTGAGTGGTGTTGGCGAGTGTCGCTGGCTGTGGGTGTTGTGCTTGGGGGAGGGTGCAATTGTCCAGCGAGTAGTTGAAGGGAGCAGGACCCTTTATTGTGGTGTTTGGTCAATTGTTTACATCCGAGGTGGATTAATGGTGGTTGGCATTGCAGGCTCAGTCATCGGTCCATCGGCGCACTTCAAGAAGATGATGATCTAAGGCATAGGTGAAGTCTACTCGGCATGGGTGAGGTCTCCTTGTGGGATGCCGGCAATTGGGTGGTTGCTGGCTCGGTCAAATCACTTCCTTGTCCTGCTCCGAGTTCAATTTCTCATAGTGGGGGGAGGGGGCTGGTTTGTGGGCCTAAGTCGAGCTCTGTACTTTGTTTTGCTTGTAAATAGTAGGGATGTGAATCGTTTTTTGACGATTTAAAATATCGTCCGATATATTTTAAATCATCAAAAATCGTGAGAGCCGCGATACAATAACAATTCCCCCGATTTATCGTCAAAAAATCGTAAATCGGGGGAAGGGGGAGGGCGGGAAAACCGGCACACTAAAACAACCCTAAAACCCACCCTGACCCTTTAAAATAAATCCCCCATGCTCCCGAACCCCCCCAAAATGCCTTAAATTACCTGGGGTCCAGAGGAAGGGTCCCGGTGTGATCTTTTACTCTCGGGCCTCCGGTGCGTTGTGGAAATGGCGCCGGTGCTACCTTTGCCCTGTCATATGACAGGGCAAAGGTAGCGCCGGCGCCATTTTGTTTTTTGTCCCCCGACATCAGGAGCGTAGGAGATCTACAAGCACCGGAGGTCCGAGAGTAAAAGATCACACTGGGACCCTTCCTCTGGACCCCAGGTAATTTAAGGCATTTTGGGGGGGGGTTCAGGAGGGTGGTGGATTTATTTTAAAGGGTCGGGGTGGGTTTTAGGGTTGTTTTAGTGTGCCGGTTTTCCCGCCCTCCCCCCCACTGGACCCCAGGTAATTTAAGGCATTTTGGGGGGGGGTTCGGGAGGGTGGGGGATTTAATTTAAAGGGTCGGGGTGGGTTTTAGGGATGTTTTAGTGTGCCGGTTTTTGATTTTCACGATTTTCACGATATTTAAAAAACCCAAACGGTGACGATCCGATTCCCTCCCCCTCCCATCCGAAATCGATCGTTAAGACGATCGATCACACGATTCACATCTCTAGTAAATAGTTTGAGTGGAATCAGCTAGAGTTTAGTACCTTTTATACTCTGGGCTGCTTCCCAACTCGTGGCCACACCCAAATGACCACAACCTAATAGTAATGAATTATAATAGTACATTCCTGAAAAAGACATAATTTATAGGGATGTGAATCGTTTTTTGATGATTTAAAATATCGTCTGATATATTTTAAATCGTCAAAAATCGTTAGAGGCGATATTTAATAGGAATTCCCCCGATTTATCGTCAAAAACCGTAAATCGGGGGAAGGGGGAGGGGAAGGGGGAGGGCAGCAAAACCGGCACACTAAAACAACCCTAAAACCCACCCCGACCCTTTAAAATAAATCCCCCACCCTCCCGAACCCCCCCAAAATGCCTTAAATTACCTGGGGTCCAGTGGGGGGGGGGGGGGGTGTCCCGGTGTGATCTTTTACTCTCGGGCCTCCGGTGCATTGTGGAAATGGCGCCAGCGCTACCTTTGCCCTCACAGGGCAAAGGTAGCGCCGGCACCATTTTGTTTTTTGTCCCCCGACGTCAGGAGCGTAGGAGATCGCTCCTGGACCCCCACTGAACCCCCAGGGACTTTTGGCCAGCTTGGGGGGGCCTCCTGACCCCCACAAGACTTGCCAAAAGTCCAGCAGGGGTCCAGGAACGACTTCCTTGCACTCAAATCGTTTTGCTGTACAAATGGCGCCGGCCATATGGCAAGTCTTGTGGGGGTCAGGAGGCCCCCCCAAGCTAGCCAAAAGTCCCTGGGGGTCCAGCGGGCATCCGGGAGCGATCTCCTACGCTCCTGACGTCGGGGGACAAAAAACAAAATGGCACCGGCGCTACCTTTGCCCTCACAGGGCAAAGGTAGCGCCGGCACCATTTCTACAATGCACTGGAGGCCCGAGAGTAAAAGATCACACTGGGACCCCCCCTCTGGACCTCAGGTAATTTAAGGCATTTTGGGGGGGTTCGGGAGGGTGAGGGATTTATTTTAAAGGGTCGGGGTGGGTTTTAGGGATGTTTTAGTGTGCCAGTTTTCCCACCCTCCCCCGATTTACGATTTACACGATATTTAAAGAAACAAAACCGCGACGATCCGATTCCCTCCCCCCCCCAGCCGAAATCGATCGTTAAGACGATCGATCACACGATTCACATCTCTAATAATTTAAGGAAGCCTATTTTATCTCCTGATTAATATGGACCTTCATAAATAATTCTGAATTTATTTATTTATTCATTTTTATATACCTTCATTCGGTTTATAAAATCAAAAAAAATGGATAAATTATACATAGTTGCAAAAAAATAACAATGGGGGGGGGAATGGAAGGAAGGGGAAGATGGTGGGGTGAAAAAGGGAGGAGAAGTGAAAAAGATGTAAAAAAGGAAAGTAACAGTAATAGTATTAATTCATCTTAAAGGAGGACTTCAATCATTATTTCTTATAATTTCTGAATTGTGATGATTATGGTTGATGCCAGTTGTAGATACTTTTTCTTTCCTGGCTGGGTTTGGTTGGTTGAGTTGATTGTAGATGGATTGTTGATATAGATGATCATTAATGTAGCCTGAAAGAGGAAAGTTTTTAGATCCTTCTTGAACTTTTTGATATTAGTTTGAATTCTCAAATAAGAGTGAGCAAGTTATAAAATCGGGCATATATGTGTGCACGCCGGGTAGCGCACTGTTTTGAAAATATACCCCAAAGTGTTTTAAGAATAGCTAGAATCAGTCCAAGTTTGTGTCAGGGAAACTCCACTTAAACCACACATAGTGTCATGTAAGGGATTTTTTCTCTAAACCTAGTACAGAGGAAAACCCACCCTCTAAAGAAACATTTGGTGTGTGTGTGTGTTAGGGGTGTGCATTCGTTTTGACCGCATATGTAAAACGCAACTTTTTTTTTTTTTTAACTTAAAAAAGTGATGAGGCGAAAACGATCGGATTTCCAACTTATTCAACATAGCTATGTTGAATACGTTGGAAATCGCGATTGTTGATCCTAAATAAAAATTTAAACCCCTCACCCTCCTTAATCCCCCCCCCCAAGACTTACCAAAACTCCCTGGTGGTCCAGCGGGGAATCAGGTTGCCATTTCTGTATTCCTTTGCGAGGAGCACGTGACGCGGACGTCACGTGCTCCTCGCAAAGGAATACAGGAATGGCGTCCTGACTCTCCGCTGGACCACCAGGGAGTTTTGGTAAGTCTTGGGGGGGGATTAAGGAGGGTGAGGGGTTTAAATTTTTATTTAGGGAATCGGTGCACGTATGGACATAGACTCAACTTATGGAATTCTACATATGTCCATATTGACCGAAATTGACCCCCCCCTTTCGACTTATGGACTTATGAACATAAACTTTTTGTCTGCACATCCCTAGTGTGTGTAGCCTACCAGAAGCAGTTTAGAGGCTAAACAGTTTGCAGAAGAGAAAGCAAAGTGTCTGGTTAAAATACAGAGAGTGTGAAGAGGACTTGTGGTACTAACACAGGGGGCCTGTGGCTCTAAAACAAGGTACAGAGCACAGGAGTGCACAGAGCATGGAGGGCTGTGGAAGGGCGTGGCTCCGGGAGCACACAAGCCAATTGATTTGGAAAGGTTTCAGATAGAGAGGAAACTGTGAATGGGTCTGGTTGCAGGGACAACTAGAAATTGGTAGGTTTAAACCAGCTAAAGAGAGAAGATCTGCTGGAAATAGTTATGGAATAACACGTAAGCAAGTTAATACTGGTTATTCAGACATTTTTATTTTTTTGCCTTTGGAAAGGAAAGAGTGAAATAGTGGTGCAGCAAGGCTGTGCTGAGCAGGGTATGGCCCTGGAAAAGCTGCCAGACTGGGCTGTGAGTGCGGTGAATGGGAACAGGGCATGGCTCGCTTCCAGCAAGCAAGCTACTCTGCAGTTCAAGGAGTGTAGCCACAGGAAAACCTGGAGTGGAGCTGTTGGGGTATTGCAGCAACAGGTAAAGCAAAAGCAGCCAGAGATCTGGAAGGAAGGAACAACCTTCTGTGTAATAGGACTTCCCCAGTCCCAAGAGCTGGGCTAGATGGAGAACCTGAGGCTCAAGGTTTGGCAGCTGGAAAGGCCAGACAGAGTAATGGAGTGAGGGAACCCACTCCCAAGACTCTAGGCCAGGCAAGAAAGTGAATTTCTAAACTGGCTGGAAAGAAGTGCCACAGATTCCTGGAGGAACTGGATGAGTTGCTGGCAGAGATGTTCAATGAGGTGATGAATGATGGCAACAGCCTGAGATTGGCACTACAAGAGGTCCTGATGAAGACTCCCATGAGAAGCCCAGAGAAGGGAGCTATGAAAAACCCTAATAAAAAAGTCACAGAGAAGCCTGGAGAGGGCACATAGACTGCCCAGGAGGAGGCAGTATTGTAAAGTTGGAAGTTGGTGCAACACCTGCTAGGTGGGGGTGAGCATGACCCTAGAACCCTTAAACCAAGCCTAACTGGTGGGAGGCCAGATAAGAGAGTCTGGGGATGTGAGGTAGTCACCTGGATGGGATCCAGGGGCAATGAAATGCTCAGACCAACTGGTCCAAGCTAAGGGGGGCTATGTGATGCAGTGCCCCTTTATTCCCCCTAAAACCAGTGCAGGACCAGGCTAGGTGCCTGATCCACTTTAATTCCCCTTGTGTGAGAGAGCTCTGTGGGCAGGGCCCAGCAGGGGGACCTAGGTGGGGATAGTCAGACCAGGCCCAGGTCTCCAGAAGGAACAGAGAAAACTATAGAATATTGACGTCCAAACCCTGAGCAGTATCAAAGGTTAGGGGTCCTAAGGGAAGCAGTACTAACTGTGAGTGATTGGAGTACACTGTTCTGAAGATAATGTGTATTTGTAAAAGTGGCAAATAACGTTAAAATGTTTTAAGAAAGGCTGGAGTCAGTCCACGTTTGTGTCAGGGAAACACCACTCATTCTCACATAGGAAAAGAGATCTCAACCATAAATTGAGAGAGATGGCTTGAGGGAACAAAAAGATGGAAAGTTCCAGGGGTGGGAAGAGGACTGGGGATGGGGGATGGTGAGAGGAGAAGAGAGGACTGGAAATTGGGAGATGGGGAAGACTGAGAAAAGGAGGAATCAGGAATCTGGGGAGGGGGGAAAAAGAGTGAGAGGGAGGGAAGATCTGGGATTGAATAAAGGGAAAAGATAGGAGGAGGGGTTGAGGTTGGGTTCCAGGATTTGGGGTGAAGGGAGAGTTAGGAAAGAAGGGAGTGAGCAAGGTTCCAAGATCTGAGGAAAGAATGTGAATTGTGTTATGGCGGTGCTGGGAGAAGAGGGTCTGGATCAGGAAGCAAAGGACTGATCTCTGCTGAGATTCAGCACAGCTGAAAGGCAGTAAATCTTCAACCAGCCTACTGCCTCCAGATTTTTGCTATCCTAGGCACAGGCCTATTGTGCCTTTTGAGAAAGCAAGGCCTGTTCCAGGGCACCCAAGTAGAAATAACCAAGGCAGCATGAAAAGCCGTCATGTACTATATGCTAGAAGTAGATGCCAGACCTGACACAAAAAAAATGTGCCTAGAACCAGAGCCTACAATTTGTGAGGGGAAAAAAAAAGATTACAGACCCAGAGAAGTGGGATACTTAAAAGACATCCAAACATGTGCAAGAGCCTATTGAACTGCTAGATAATTCAACTAATTTCTTGAGCAGAGATCAGAAATATTGTAACTATATATGAAATGGTTAGATTTTTTGTGAGAATCCTAAATGTATAGATTGAATTACAATTCATCATAAAATGTATTTTGTTTTTTGAGTCAGAAAGAAAATCGGATCTATTACATTTATAGAGGGACTAAATGCCTCTAGTGCTATGGAAAAAAATACCATGAAAGAAGAAAATGCAATTTTTTTTTAGCTATTTCATATAGAAATTGCCTGTCGTAAGGTAATATTGTAGTATTTCGAATCTAACTAATTTGAAGTTAATGATCTATCCATGCAATATAGTTCACAAAAACAATTTTCTTATATAGGAAGCTTTATATGAGATTATATCTTCACCTAGAAATAAAAAGAACATTTGTAGGGAAATGTATTTATTTTTAGAGTGTTCTCGCTCTGTGTTTATTTGCGCAAAATTGGTAGTTTCTGTTTATATGTATTTGTATCAGTTGTTATAAGCAATCAACTAGTCCTAATTTCCTACCCCATTATATTTTTCTATCCCTTTATTCTTTATGCATTGCACAAGTCTCATTTTTCTTTCTCCTTGAAAATGTTTTTAAATCCATTTGAATATGTCAAATTATTAAACTCAGAGGACTCTCTGCCTTGCCAAATAACAAATGGATTGATTCGCCTCTACCATTTTGAGCTTTTACTTGGTGAATAGTTGGCAGTTAGTTGGGGTTTCCCAGTTATAAATTGATGCAAAAAGATTTATTCGAGGCAGGGAAGCATCTGTTTGGTATGGCTTGGAAAATAAATTAAGGCTGGCTAGGAAACAAAGACACCATAGAGGCTCCATTAATATGCATTGCTCATGCCTGAACCGGATCACACATATTTATTGACACTTGTTTACGCAGCCTTTTAAATCTTTGGTAGCATCTCCAGTTATATTGACTTTAGCTGAGAGCAGGAGCAACATTTTGGATCTCCCTTTTTATTTGCACAGCTTCCATTATTTTCTATGAGAAAAAGATTGTTACAGTATTCGCCATTTCCCTTCCATGATATCCACACCATGCTGCCTTCTTACCTTCTTCTCTTTAATTTACAGGACAGAGATCCACAAGGCTCCTGTTTCAGAAGACTTTGTCACCATTGGAAGAAAAAAAAAGAGCACCACTTTCTCTGCAGCATGCATCTTAACTTTAGAGTGAGAGGACCGGCTGGATAAAGGGGAATGATTTGGTGTTGACAGAGGGACCTATTTCATCTTTTTCCTGTCTCCATGCTGCTTTCTCAGTCAACAATGAGCAGCAGTACCTCATGCCATCAGTTTCAGAGTGTAGTGCCAACCCCAAGAGCAGTGCATAAGAAGTAATTAAATAGATTAGATTTGCTTTTCAGATGAAATAGCTGAAATAATCCCTGTGTAAGTTTTTCACAATTATGAATAGCATTTTTAAAGACAGGAAAAGAAATTGAGTTGTTTGTTTCTTTCCACTAGAGCTAACAACTACCTGATTCACTAAGGCTTTTCTCCCATTCTATGTCTATGGGAAATTCCTTGATGAATCAGGCCCTAAGACGGAGGTGCACCTCTGTTACACCTCAGTGACAAGCGAGTGCATATATGATTTTATATACATTGGAGGAGATACTAAGCCTGCCATACCAGAATATTTGCCTCAAGCTGAAAAAGAATACCTAAATAGATTAAGGTTGACCAGAGCTCTTATCTCCCAGGTCTGTAGTGACTTACATGTTCACTTAGACAGGGCCGGTGTGATCATTTGAAAGCACTAGTCACATAGGGCAGCGTCAGGGGTGGGATATTGCTGGAGTACAAGAGGGTGTCATTTTCAAAATGTGAGGGGCAACAGCAGCCACAGAGCACTCACTAGGTTTGTGCAATGAGAGAAAGACAGAGAGAACACTGTAAGAGGGTAATCATAACTCTATATATCTACCACTGCCAGAGAGGCTCGTACAACTCAAGGTGGGTTTGGGGGGGAGTGGAGGGCGGTGTTACATTTGTCTGCCTAGGGCAATACAGATCCTTGCACTGGTCCTGCACTTAGAAAATAATATTCAGCAGGCTGTTTAGTGGACAAGTTTTCCAGTTAAATTTAGCTGGATAACTTGTCCTTATATTCAGTGTGATAAACATTCTGCTGAATAAATAAGCTTAAAGTTTTCTGGCTATATGTAGCTGGATATCAAAAATCCTAACCAGTTGTATTTGAAAATAGCTGGGTAGGGTTTTAATTATCTGCCTTGTTTGGCCAGATAACGTGCTACTTAACTGGATATCTTTAAAAAGAGTGGACGGTCCCTTTCTCCTGGCAAACAAAACTATAAGGAATTGGGAGGGGAAGAATCGGAAGGATGTTGGAAGGGGGGGGCACCTTGATCTTTTAAATTATTGGGGAGGGGGTGGGTGGATGGGAAGGAAGGGAGGGGGAAGCCATTTTTGGGTGTTAGAAAAACATGGGGACTGGGAGGGTCTCGGGAATTCTTTTGGGGGTGAGGTGGGCATGGCCAGAAAGGGTCTTTATTAGATATTTTGGGAGGAAGGAGATGGCCCACTGGCACAGTTATTTTTTTGCTTTTATTTAATGACATCACTACTTAACTGGATATCTTTAAAGATATCCAGAGAAGTAGAATATTATCCAGCCACACAAGGCCAGATAAATTTATACCTGCTCAAAAGCAGGTCTAAATTTATCTAGCTAGCCTATATGGATATACCCGATATTTGGTTAGGTTAGCTGGATAGCTCAATCTCTCCCCAGAATGCTCCTGAAATACCCCTTTTTTATCAGGTAAATTGTAGCCAGATATCTACATATCTGGCTATAATTTAGCTGAATAATTGGCTAAATATGCCATATTTTCCATTTAGATGGATAACTTGTGGGTTTCCCATCTAAATGGCTTTTGAATATTGACCTTTTAGCATGTTGTATCTCCACCCTCATAACTTGCCTGTTAAAGCAAAAATGATAGCAGTTCTGCATTAATTGGCTACCAGCTCCCTCCAGAGAGCAACAGAAATCTCAACTGACATCTGTTTCTAGATGTGTCTACTTCATTTTGTAGGTATAACTTTCCAAACTGCCTGGTTACATCCAGCATATTTATACTGAGTACGAGAAGAAGAAGGAGAAAAAGATTATATAAGATATTTCATTTTCTAATATGATGTGGGTTATCATATGTACTCATTAGGGATGTGCCTCTTCATTTGATTTGTTGGCCCCTGAAATGAATGAGAATGTCCCACAAATTAAACACAGCACAGCAGATACTTTTCTGCTGTCATTTCTATGTTTCTGTGTTTTTGTTATCCCATAGAAAAGTATTGGCTGCATTGTACAGAATAGAGCCAGCCTGACTGAGGCTCAGGCAGGTCATGTGGGAGTCTTCATAACAACCAGCCCTAACGTCTATGACTCATGTGTGAGGTCAGAGAATAACTGGGATCTGTTGTCAAGGAAACAAGACTGACAATGTAAGGGAATGTCAGAGTGAAACATTTTTCTAAATCAGTGAATCACTGCTCTGTCTATTCTTCCTGTAGTATCTAAAGACTGTTTCAGCTTGCACTTGAAGCTGTTTTCACTTGTGGAGATACCTGGTTGCTTATGCTCTTAGGGGTAGATTTTAAAACGTGCACGCGCTACCTGGCACACACACATGTACGTCTGATTTTATAACATGCGTGTGCAGGCACACACATGTTATAAAATCGGGGGGTAGGTGCACGCAAGGGGGGTGTACAATTGTGTACCTTGTGTGCGCCGAGCCCGAGCTGAGTCTTGCTGCCTTCCCCCGTTCCCCCTCAGGTCGCTCCAAAATCGGAGTGGCCTCGGAGGGAATTTCCCAACCCACCCACCACACCTTCCCTTCCCTTCCCTTCCCTCCCTGGCCCTTCCCCCCCTACCTTTTTCCTTTTTTCACTTTTGTTTGAAAAATTATTTCTCTCTCTCTCTTTAAACATGGTCCCCCCATTGGTTGTATTTAGGAAATACCACATTCTGGCACTTATCTCAAAGTGTGAAAAAGTTATGGCAATTTTTGGTAACTTAGCTCTTCACATAGGTATTAGTGCAAATTGCAATAAACTGCCTATTACCATAAAATACATCCCTTTTTCTATCATAGGCAATATTTAGTGCATTTTGATAAATCCAGGCCTATCTGCATATGGACTCTCTACCTGAGTAACATCAAGCTAGGTTCCTGAGGCAATGGAGGGTAAAGTGACTTGCCCAAGGTCATAAGGAGCAACAGAAGGACTCAAACCCTGGTCACCTGGTTTATAACCCACTGCTCTAACCACTAGGCTACTCCTCCACTCTGCATAGGGGGCTATCTACCTGGGTATCTGCATATGGACTCTCTACCTGAGTAACATCAAGCTAGGTTGAGAGAACCTTGCACAAATTTCATCTTTGTGTGAGTTTCCTCACTCTGAAGGTCATCAAATCTTCATAAGAGTGCACTGTTTTGTTCGTACATCACACTCTGCATGTCAAAGTTCCCCCTAACCCCTACACTAATACCTACACCTCACCTCAAGTAACTAAGTGGGCCTCATATAGGAGAATAAATACCTACCTAGTATGAGGGCATTATGGCTAGGCTCTTTCTCTCTATTTGTTGCAGATTACACATTCGTTGAAAACAAATGCCCATCCCTATTAAACATACATGAATGCTTGAACAGGACAACACCTTAATAAATAGACATATTGAAAGTGACCAGAAAATTTAGCTACTACCTCAACCCTCAACAAACAATGATCACAGAACACTTGAATGTTGAGGCTGTGAACCTAGTTCTGCTTTTAAGCAATTGGAAAACTGCATAATAGTTGTAAATTATTGGCTCTCTATTATATGTTGAAATTAAGTGCTTCAAAGTCTGAAGTAATTCGGATTGGCTAGGGTAAATCAAAGAGCATTTTCTTATAGATGAACAATTAATATTCTCCATCAGAGCTGTCTTTTCCGCGTAGTCCCGGCTGCTATTGGGCCCATTAAAACGGGCGAGATGTTCATGGCACATCGGTCAGAGCTCTCTTCCATGCAGTCAGAGCTGCTCCCTTCTGCGCATTCGCAGCGCAGGAGTGACACATCGGTGAGAGCTGTCTCATCCGCGCAAGTGTGGCACGTCGGTGAGAGCTGCTTTCTAGGGATGTGCAGACCAAAAGTTTAAGTTCATAAGTCCATAAGTCGAAAGGGGGGGTCATTTGCGGTCAATATGGACATATGGAGAATTCCATAAGTTGAGTCTATGTCCATATGTGCAAATAAAAATTTAAACCCCTCACCCTCCTTAATCCCCCCCCCCCCCCCAAGACTTACCAAAACTCCCTGGTGGTCGAGCGGGGAGTCAGGACGCCATTTCTGAACTCCTTTGCGAGGAGCACGTGACGTCGGCGTCACGTCGGAGTGATGCGGCGTCACGTGATTCCCCCCACGTTCGCTCCGGGACCCTCGTTTGACCCAAAAGGAACTTTTGGCCAGCTTGGGGGGGCCTCCTGACCCCCCCAAGCTGGCCCCTGACCTCCCCAAGCTGGCCAAAAGTTCCTTTTGGGTCAAACGAGGGTCCCGGAGCGAACGCGGGGGGAATCACGTGACACCGTGTCACTCCGACGTGACGCCGACGTCACGTGCTCCTCGCAAAGGAGTTCAGAAATGGTGTCCTGACTCCCCGCTCGACCACCAGGGAATTTTGGTAAGTCTTGGGGGGGGGGTTAAGGAGGGTGAGGGGTTTAAATTTTTATTTAGGATCAACAATCGCGATTTCCAACGTATTCAACATAGCTATGTTGAATAAGTTGGAAATCCGATCGTTTTCGCCTCATCACTTTTTTAAGTTAAAAAAAAAAAAAAGTTGCGTTTTACATTTAAGTTCAAAACGAATGCACACCCCTACTGCTTTCTACTGCGCATTCGTGGCACGTCGGTCACCGCTCAATTATATAGCTGATGGATAGGTATGGGGTGCTTTTGGGAGGTTTGGAATGCATTATGAGTATTTCCATTATTTCCTATGGAAAAAATACTTGACTTACAACCAACTTGAGTTACAACCAGCCCTCTGGAATCAATTGAGTTTGTAAGTCAAGAGTCCACTGTATTTCTACCTTAAGCAAGCATAGCACACAGTACACTTTCTTCTTGGGTTCTATCTGAGAAGGTTGTTTGCTAGACTACCTAAGCTCTGCCAGCCTGTCTTGCCCCTATCAAAACCACAGGGACCAGACTACCTCCACTCTGCCATCCTGTCTTGTACCTATCAACTTTCTGCCACTCTGCCTTGCTGCCATACACCAGACGATTCTACTCCTTGTGGTTTTCTTGTCACTATCATGGTTCCTCAGTGTGTTGTTGCTAGTCTTTCTGCTGCTTTGTCTCTTTATCGGCACCTTTGGTTTTTTCTGACACCCTTTCTGCTTGCTATGTTCCCCCTTCATTGTGCTGTAGGATGTTGATGCCACTTGCTTGCCACTTTGCTTGTCGTGCTTGTTCATGCAACTGTTATCAGTGCTCTCTTTTGAAGCTGTTTGCTAGACACTCTCGCTGCTGCTTTGCACCTCTGTTAAAGCAATCTTGCCACTCCTGGTAGTCCTTTGCCCCTTTACAGTGCCTTAGGCTATTCATGCCACTTTGGTGCCACTTTGCCACAGTCTAAGTACCTTGGAGCTCTTTTCTCATTCTGATGATTGTTCACCAGAAGTTTCATCAGAATTGATAAAACTCCAATTCTGCAGCCAAAATTAGGCTGCAAATACTTCCCCGATTGACTTTAATGGCAAAACGAATGAAACTAATAACAAATTGGTTTCCCCCCCTATGAAACTAATGAAACAAATTTGGGTCCCAGTGAAATGAAAAACAAAATACAATTTTTCCTTCTGCACATCCCTAATGTTTAAGATGCTGAAGACAGAGTTCTACTGGTGGCTACCGGTGCCATTGGTCGGCGCTGTCAAATGGTAGGAGCAATGGACGGCTGGCGCCATCTTTAGAAAATGGTGTGGGCCATCCATTGCTCCTTCCATGTGACAGGGGCCAACCAAAAGCACCAGTAGCCTCAGTCACATGGTAAGGGCAAAGCGCCATTTTGATTAGTGGCCGCTGATGGCCCCAGAGGAAGAGATCACTCCTGGGACCCCGCTGGATGGTGGGGGTTTGTAATTAAGTAAATTTGAAGGGTTGGGATGGGGGTGGGGTTTCGGTCTGTTTCCAAAAATGAAACGAAAAAAGTTTGGGGAGTAGACCGAAATAGTCCACCCTGAACCAGAAAATGAAAACAAACCAAAAAAAAAAAAAAGTTGTGCACATCCCTATAAACTACTCCTGTTGATTTATGTACCTCAAGTGTATTTCTTTGTACTTTTTGGAATTGAATCTTAACTGTCAAGAACTAGATCACTCCTCAAGCTTTCTTAGATCACTTTTTTTTTTGTCTACTCCATCAGGGATGGTCACTCTGCTGAATATCTTAGTGTTATCACCAAAATACAAACTTTCCCTCTGACTCCTCCAAAATATTGCCAAAACAGAAAGGGGTAGATTTTAAAAGCCCTGCGCTTGTAAATCCTGCCGCCGGAACGCGCAAAGACCCAGGATGTGAGTAAGTCCCAGGGCTTTGCTTGGGGGTTGTGTCGGGGGGAGTGTTGGGGGGCAAGTCGGGGCCGGCGCGGCATTCAGGGCATGTCCAGGGGCATGCCCACAGGCATGACGGTGGTCCGGGGCAGGGAAAAGTGCTCCGGCACAGCGGCCTATGACGGAGCAGAGAGCCAGCGACGCGCGCAAGTTATGCCTGCCAGAGGTGAAAGGGAAAGGTGGGGAGGACAAAAAAAATGTTCCCTCCGAGGCCACTACGATTTTGGAGCGGCCTCGGAGGGAATGGAGGCAGGCTGCACAGCTTGGCGCGCGCAGGCTGCCAATTTTGTGCAGCCTTGCGCGCGCCGACCCGGTTGCGCGGACAAAAGTACCCACGCGCATACTTTTTTAAAATCTGCCCCATATTGAAAAGAACCAATCCTAGAATTGAGACACTTATCATCCTTCTCTCCTCAGAATACATTTCATTTACTGTTATTCATCCATATATCTTCCATTACTCAATTTCCAATCCAGGCTACTGCTTTTGACCCAGACTATTCAGTTTATTTATGAGCTTCCTATGTGGGACAGTATCAGAATCTTTGCAGAATTCCAAGTAAACTATATCCAGCGCATGTCTTTAGTCTAATCCTCTAGTCACCCAATCAAAGAAATCAATGAGATTTATGTGACACAGTCTGCCTGTGGTAAAACTATGCTGCCTTAGAGGATGCAGTTGATGTTGGTGATAGATCTGATCCCAAGCAATATCCCAGAGAACTTACCATACACATTTCATCAGTACTTCATCTGAAAGTTGTCTGTTAGATGTGAAAGTGTGTAGTGAATGATATAATTGATGTAAATGTTAAAGCTGAGCATATCTGTATTCCTGGCATGATGTGACTTTGCTTTCTTTTCACTTTTACAAGTGTTTTTTTGTTAGATGTGCCCCATGGAATGGCAATTATAGGCAGGTAGAGTACTTTTTCATATTGCCACTATATTTGCAATCCTATTTTGGCCTGATGTAATTATATGTAAGCTATCTGTCCACTATCTATGAAAATATAGTGTAGCTTCTTCAGAGTAAAGGATAGATGTGCTTTGCTTTGACATGAGTAGTTAGTGTTCCACCCTAATGGCAGAAAAGTTATTCATCAGTTAAGGAAAAGGCTTCTTGCCCTGAGTTTGTGTAGACATCATTCATAAAGCATACTCAGTGCATTTCCTTTGTCAGTTTCCAGATGATGCTGATATAATCAGAGTACATTTTTTCATGTCGGAAAAGGGATAAAAGAAATGCATATTTTAATGAAGCTGATAATACATTCATTAGCTTAAAGCCAGGCCAATGCCAAATGTCACATTATATGCTCATTAGCAACCTGTTCACCACTACTCTGTATCCAGAAGACACATTTTTCCAAACACAATAAGATTGCATTCAAAAAATGTATTTGTCTTTCCAGCATACCTATTCACCACCAGGCCTCATTTTAGATGAATCCCAAACTTGTTGCTACAAATTCCAGTTGTTTGTGAACAACCTGATAATGATTTGCTTTTCCTCATGTAACTTTTCTAAATAAATCAATTCAACTTTCTAGTCAATCTGTCTTTTCCTTATCTGACTACAAATTTATTACATTTCAGCTGTGAAACTATGTTTTTATAACAATTAAGAGGATAATGATATAACAACCCAGGAAGGACTGAAGTCCAGGTGTGTAAAGCACACCTGGACTCTGCCTTAACTTTCAAAGCTGACACTTTGAAAATTAGCAGGTGTATGTAGAATCATGCATTTACATCTGCTTGGCAACATATATACATGTAAATGTATATATTTAAAATTGCCTAACCAAATAAAGTCCAAAAGTGAAAACAGCAATTTTGAATAATACAAGTCCCACCCACTCTCTTTTTTAGACCTTTACACAACTGTAGATATATATTGTGAATTTGTCTATGATATGTGTACACTATATCTCTCCACCAGAAAATATTTAAAAGACCTTTATATCATGGACTGATTACATCACAGAATTCATCAAGCAACTGAACCATTGCCATGTACATTTATACATAATCATTGGTCCTATGTCATATCACTCTTCATATACCTTATTTTTGAAAAAAAGTTTTTGAATGCAATAAAGAAATTCAAATATAAATGAGATCATCCAAGTTCTCTGACCCTGGTAGAGTCCCATTGATGTCATTGATCTGCTAGTCAACCAGACATGAAGCAGATACGAGGCTTGCAGTAGGGTCCATTGGTGCATTCTGTTGGCTGGGCTTAATGATACTTCAGAACCAGGAAGAGATGGGAGCTCAATTTCTTCTCCCATACTCTCCAACGGCAATGACTCTAGCAGTGGCACACCATGGACAAAGTATACATCCATCAATCCCAGAACAGAAGGCCCAGATGAGAACACAGGGACATTCCTGTTGTGTTCCTCGCTCGTGGAAGGCCATGAGCGCAGCCCCCTACCTCACCCGCGACAGCGACCCACCACGGGAACTCCGGGGGAAACCCCTGACCCGATGCCTGCCGCTTCGGCGCGGGCTCCCGCCCTGGCCGCCGGGTGGGGAGCCGTCCCTGCTCCTCCCTCGCGGCGTCCGGCTGCATTTCCTTCTTGGAGGAAATCCAAGATGGCTGCCGCCATCTTTAGGTGCGAGGCCGCGCCTCCTCATTAGCTTTAAAGGGACATGATCCCTTTAACCAGGTTCAGCTGATCCCTATGAGCTAGAGCAGAGGAAGTATAAAAGGAGACATCCTCTGCTCATTCCTCGACTTGGCAACGTCCTTCATTCGTCAGGTCTGCTTGCTTCGGTGAGTCTTCCTGTGCTTTGGATCCTCGTTCCTGTCTTGTCTTGGAGTTCCTGGTATTGAATTTGGATCAGCTAGTGGTGATTATTGGTATTGACTTCGGATTGGCAAGCGGTGATTCTCTGGTGTGTGACCTCGGACTGGTGAGCGACAACCCTCTGGCACTTTACCTCAGACTCCTTCTTGACCATCGTCTCCAAGGGCCTGCCTAAGTCCTAGCGGCCCGGGTTCCTACGGGCTCCTCCCGGGGGGACTGCGGGCTTCCAGGGGTGAAGCTCCAGTCAGCCCTTGCACTGAACTTCTTGACCTCTCAAAGGTCCACCTAAGTCCCAGCGGTCCGGGTCCTTACAGGCTCCTCCTGGGGGGACCGCGGACTTCCAGTGGCGAAGACACACTTATTTTCTTCATCTCACGACTCTTCGTCTGCCTTTACAGTCGCTTCTGTCTCCAGTGCCAAGGGTCAGCTGGTCACATCTTCTGTTCCTGCCTTGCCACCTGACGGGAGAACCTACAGACCATCATCCCAAGGTATTCCATCCTCCCGTTGGCCCAAGGGTTCACAAGCCTGAGCATAACAATTCTTCTGCTTTGCCTTCTCTTACAAATCAGAAAGGTAAGAAAAATAACTTTTGAAAGGAAAAATCTAATAAGAGTGGGAGAGGCATAATAATTCAGGCTGCATACTACTGATCAACCATCTTGAATCCTCCATGTTCATTAGATATTATGTTTTTGGAATAGAGGAGCAGTCTAGTACTTAGAACAGTGGGCTACAAGCCAGGGTTCAAACCCACTGCCACTCCTTGTGACTTTGGGCAAGTCACATTGCCTCCATTGCTTCAGGTACAAACTTAGATTGTGAGCCCTCAGGGGTCAGAGAAATACCTGCAGTGCCTGAATGTAATCCACATTGAAATGGCTAAAAGGTGGAATATAAATTAAATCAAATTATTGAACTCAGATGAATTTCAATCTTAAATTAAGCTGAAGCATCTTTTCATAATTATGAGTTATCTATGAAGGAGTTTAAATCCTCTTGGGAATCATTCCATTTGTCAATTAAAAGAAGTACATTTTATAAATTTTGAAGTGATTAAGGAAATTACAGACATGGAAGTATTTATGCTTGAATGAACAAAATGAGTGCTGTTTCTTTAAGTGGAAAGTAGAATGTACCATTTGAGGGATCCTTAGCTGTCACAGGAAGTAGAGGGGAGGAATCTGTTGTAAGATCTGTACACCAGCTTTTTTTAGTGAAACCTCTTGTCAATACTCTTGGATAACACCTGTATTTCAAGAAAGGGTTTCGAGAAGAAACATGGAAATAACCAATTACCAGATTATAGTCCCTTCCTGATCCTCAGTAATAAATATATCAGAGCCGCAGATTGCTCCTGAGGTATGTGCAGTCCTGGATTAAGGTTTGTTTTTTATCCCAGATACTACCATAAACTTGCTGGGCAGGCTGGATGGACTGTTTGGGCCTTTTCTACTGTCATTTCTATGTTTCTATGTTTCTATGATTCCTTTGATTATAGAATAGACTTATAGGGATAGATTTTATAAAGTTGCGCATGCACGTCCATGTGCACGTGTTACCCGGCGTGCACACATGGATGTCCGATTTTATAACATGCACACACAGGTGCATGCATGTTATAAAATCGGGGGTTGGTGCATGCAAGGTGGTGCACAATTGTGCAACTTGCATGCGCTGATGCCTGCGGCCTTCCCCATTCTCTCCCAGGCCGCACCAATTTTGGAGTGGCCTGGGAGGGAACTTCCCTACCCCCTAGCCTGACCTTCCTACCCCTTCCCCTAGCCTTCCTGCCCCCTAACCCTATCCTAACGCCCCCAAAAATTGTTATTTTACCTGTTGCCCCAGCACAGCAGCAAATGGCCACTGTGCCAAGGGCCTCTAGCCCCACAAGCCCCCGGACTGCCCTACCCATGCCACGCCCCCTGTCTGCCCACTCCCTGATGCCCCAGGACATACGCGCATCCCAGGGATTTACGTGCGTGACTGGGACTTTTAAACAGGCCCGGTGCGTGTAAGGCCTGTCACACACGTAAATAAATCCTCAGGATTTACACACGTAACCTTTTTAAAATCTACCCCATATTTATTTTTTAAGATTACTGCAGGTTAAGTTGATTTTTTATAGCAGTAGAATTGAGTGTAGTGATATGACTATTGTTGTTCCTAAGTCTATGTGGATGCTCTGGGTCCCATCAATTTACATATTACAATATATTGAGATTTGTGTTACGGGAGTTGAAAACTTTGAAAAAATGTGGAGGATGTAATAATTGCAATTTAAAATTAAGAGAGAGATGAGACTTAATGGACCTTCATGGCAACATTAATTTGGTGGTAAAACCAACAGATAAGAGAGTTGGGATAGTAAATAAAAATATTTGGCAAGGATCTCACAGATAATTTATTATGATTAAAGAGTTGGTTACTTGTACTAGTCAAAAAAGGTTTTTTGACCACTAAACAATCTGAATTCTTTTGGACAAAACTGACCAGGCATCTCAGTGATTGATATGATTCCTAAAATACATACAGTTTTGACAGCTGGGCATCCAATCGTCTTGGTGAATGGTTCAGTATGTGAATCTCTTTCTATCTTTGTTGATACTTTGTTAACACCATATGTAACATCTGTTCAGTATTATTTACAGTATTCTGCACTAGGGATGTGAATCATTTCTGAACGATTAAAATTATCATCAGATAATTTTAAAATCGTCCTAAATTGTCAGAGTGCATGATACAATACAAATGCCCCCGATTTATCATCATAAATCGTTCTAAATCGTTAAATAGGGCACGGGAATTATTTGGTGGAGGGCGGGAAAACCGGCACACCAAAACAACCCCTAAACCCACCCCGACCCTTTAAAACCAATTCCTTACCCTCCCCCACCCTCCTGAACCCCCCCAAAATGTTAAATTACCTGGTGGTCCAATGGGGGGGTCCCGGTGCGATCTCCTGCTCTCGGGCCATCGGCGCCATTTTGGCTGCCACTAATTAAAATGGCGCCGATGGCCCGATTAAAAAAAAAAACCCACCCGACCCTTTAAATCGACCCCCCTTAGCCTAGCCCACCCTCCCAACCCCCCAAAACCTTTTAACATTACCTGGTGGTCCATGGGGGCCTCGGGGGACGATTTCCCGTTCCCAGGCATCAGCTGCGCCAAAGAAAAATGGCGCCGATGCCCTTTTGCCCTTACCATGTGACAGGGTATCCGTGCCATTGGCCGGCCCCTGTCACATGGTAGGAGCACTGGATGGCCGGCGCCATCTTAAAGAATCTTGGAATCTCATCATAGTCTATATCATATCTTACTCATAAAAGTGGAAGGCTGGGAACTACAGACTAATTAGTCTTACCTCTGTGGTGATAAAATTAATGGAATTGCTGCTAAAACAGAGGATAAAGCAGTTTTGGATTCCAATGGATTGCAAGATCTGAAACAGCATAGTATTACCAGAGGTAAATCTTTTCAGACGAACCTGATCAATGTATTTGATTGGGTCACCAGAGAGCTAGATCAAGGGAGATGTAGATGTAGTGTACTTGGATTTCAATAAGGCCTTTGACATGGTTCTGTATAGGAGACTTAAATAAATTGAATTCTCTCGATATAGCACCTAGAGTGACTGACTGGCTTACATACTTACTGAGTGGGAGGTGACAAAGGGTAGTGTTAAATAGAGTTTTCTCTGAGGAGGGGTATGCTGCTAGCAGTGTGCCTCAAAAATTGCTCCTTGGGTGGGATCTTATCAATATTTTCATGAGTGACATAATGAAAAGATTGCCAGGAAAGGTTTGTCTTTTTGCTGATGACACCAATATCTAACAAGGTGGAAAACCAGAATGGTGTAGAAAAAATGAGGAGGGATATATTGAAGCTCAAGGAAAGCCCTAGGGTCTGGCAGCTAAGATTAAATGCTAACCAATGCAGAGCAATGCATTTTGAATACCACAACCCAAGGGAGAGGTACATCATTGGAGGTTTAATTATTCTAAGTGTAAAGGAAGAAAGAGATCAGGGGGTGATTCTTAGGGGTGTGCATCCGTTTTCCACGTATTTGTAATCCGCAACTTATTTTGTCCTATCTGTTAAATACGTGGGGAGGCGAAACGCATCGTGACTCCCCACGTATTTAACACATTTCTGTTTTATTCGGCCACCTAAATAAAAATTTAAACCCCCACTCTACTGACCCCCCCCCCAAGACTTACCAAAAACTCCCTGGTGGTCCAGCGGAGAGTCCAGAAGCCATCTCTGCATTCTCACACCCTCGTTTGCCGGTTTCATCATGGCGCCGATAGTCTGTGTCACAGGGGCTACTGGTGCCATTGGTCAGCCCCTGTCACATGGTCACCGGCACCATCTTGTGCTCCTACCATGTGACAGGGGCTGACCAATGGCACCGGTAGCCCCTGTGACATAGTATGGGCAAAGGCTATTGGCGCCATTTTGAGTCCTGGCATCGGATGGCCAGCGTGCAGGTTGCTCCGGGACCCCTGTTGGACCCCCAGGGACTTTTGGCCAGCTTGGGGGGGCCTCCTGACCCCCACAAGACTTGCCAAAAGTCCAGTGGGGGTCCGGGAGCAACCTCCTGCACGCCGGCCATCCGATGCCAATACTCAAAATAGCGCCGATCGCCTTTGCGTCTCAAAATGGCGCCAATACTCAAAATGGCGCCGATCGCCTTTGCCCTCACTATGTCACACATAGTGAGGGCAAAGGCAATCGGCGCCATTTTGTCTCAAAATGGCGCCGATCATCTTTGCATCTCAAAATGGCGCCGATCGCCTTTGCCCTCACTATGTGTGACATAGTGAGAGCAATGGCGATTGGCGCCATTTTGAGTATTGGCATCGGATGGCCGGCGTGCAGGAGGTCACTCCCGGACCCCCGCTGGACTTTTGGCAAGTCTTGTGGGGGTCAGGAGGCCCCCCCAAACTGGCCAAAAGTCCCTGTTGTTCCAACGGGGGTCCAGGAGCGACCTCCTGCACGCCGGCTGTCCAATGCCAGGACTCAAAATGGTGCCGATAGCCTTTGCCCATACTATGTCACAGGGGCTACCGGTGCCATTGGTCAGCCCCTGTCACATGGTAGGAGCACAAGATGGCGCCGGTGACTATGTGATAGGGGCTGACCAATGGCACCGTTAGCCCATGTGACACAGGCTATCGGCCATGATGAAACCGACAAACGAGGGTGTGAGAATGCAGAGATGGCTTCTGGACTCCCCGCTGGACCACCAGGGAGTTTTGGAAAGTCTTGGGGGGTCAGGAGGGTGGGGGGTTGTAGTTAATTTTGCCCGTATGACATAGTGAGCGCGAAGGTAGCGCTGGCGCCATTTTGAATATTGGCAATACGGCCTGCATGCAGGAGGTCGCTCCCAGACCCCCGCTGGACTTTTGGCAAGTTTTGTGGGGTCAGGAGGCCCCCCCAAGCTGGCCAAAAGTCCCTGGGGGTCCAGCGGGGGTCCAGGAGCGATCTCCTGCACTCGTGACGTCGGATACCAGGAACCAAAATGGCGCCGGCGCTACCTTTGCCCTGTCAGATGATAAGGGCAAATGTCACCGGCATCATTTCTATTAATGCAGCCGTGGCCAGAGAGCGGGAGATCGTGCCGGGACCCCCCACTGGACCCCAGGTAATTTAAAACATTTTGGGGGGGGGGGTTCGGGAGGGTGGGGGATTTGTTTTAAAGGGTCGGGGTGGGTTTTAGGGTTGTTTTGGTGTGCCGGTTTTCCCGCCCTCCCCCCCTCCCCAATTTACGATTTTTTGACGATAAATCGGGGAATTGCTATTGTATGACGGCTCTAATGATTTTTGACGATTTAAAATATATCTGACGATTCTTTTAAATCGTTAAAAAACGATTCACATCTTTAGAAATTATATTGTCCCTGTATCGGTCCCTAGTGAGACCTCATCTGCAATATGGTGTACAATTATATAAACCCCACCTTCAAAAGAATATAAGCAGGATGGAGTTAGTTCAGAGGGTGGCTACTAAAATGGTCAGTTGTCTTCATTATAAAGCATATGGGGATAGACTTAATCTAAACATACATACCTCGAGGAAAGGTGAGATTAGGGAGATATGATAGAGACATTTAAATATATCAAAGGTTTCCATGCACAGCAGCTGTGCCTCTTTCAATAGAAAGGAGGCTCTAGAATGGGAGATCATGGGATTAGATGGAGACTTAGGAAATATCTTAGGAAATATTTCTTTACAGAAAGGGTGCTGGATCATAGAACATCCTCTCAGGGGAGGTAGTAGAGATAAAAACATTATGGGCCGGATTTTAAAAGCTCTATGCACGTAAATCGGCTTACGCACACCGGGCCTATTTTATAAAGGCCCAGCGATGTGCGAAAAGCCCCAGGACGTGTCTATGTCCCGGGGCTTTAAAAAAGGGGTGGGGTGGGGCCAGAGACCTCCAGCACAGTGGCCATTTGCCGCTGTGTCAGAGGATCGCGTGTCGGCAGGCTGCCAGCATGCAGAAACTGCGCCTGCCTCCAGGCAGGTGCAAAAGGTGAATTAAAATTTTGGGTGGTTAGAGTAGGGCTAGGGGGGATACATTAGGAGAAGGGGTGGGAAGGTTATTTTGGGGAAGGAACAGGAGAAACCCGCGGGCATCAGCACACACAGGGTGCATAATTGTGCACCTCCTTGCATATGCCGACCCACAATTTTATAAAATGTGAGTGCCTGCGTGCGCATGTTATAAAATCGGGCATACATGTGTGCATGCCAGGTAGCGCACGCAGATGTACGCCCGCGCGCAGGTTTGAAAATTCACTCCTATCTGAATTCAAGAAAGCATGATATTAATGTTGGGGATCTTTAAGGAAGTGATGGGAATTATAATTATAAATTAATTGGGTGGATTGGCAGACCAGATGGGACATATAATCTTTTTCTGTCATCATGATTCTTTGCATCCCATCTACTTTCATTAGTGTAATTCGACAATTATTTCATTTTGTACAAAAGTTTTATGCTTAGGTTCAGGGTGTAGCAATCTGATAATTTTTGTATGGATCTTTGTGGTTCCAACATATCACTTTGTGGAGGTGTTACATTTACAAAATCTTTTTTTTATCTGGCATTATTTTTTGCCCTGATTGTGTGAATTTATGCAGTGGCTAAATTGTTTAGAGATGCACTTAAATTTAGCATGCATTATGATTTTGAAAGGGTGTCTTTTCTCAACATGTATATTATTAACATTTTTGATGAGTTTCCTACTAATTTGTGTCATAAGCCTACAGAAAGAAAAAGTATTTTAAGATGTCAGTGATATCATCCATGAAAATTAAAAATGGGTTTACTCATGTTAGTTTTTATGTTTGTGATGGATTTGTTCTGAAGATGGGGAATTTTCGAAGAGATTCCTCACATGGATATCTGTTGGTGCATCTTGCATCCAAATCAAAAGAGCTATTTATTTTAATAAGAGTTTGTTATTGATGCATCAGCAGCCTACCAAAGATTCAGGGCTTATTTGTGTAATACAGCATTCCACCATTTCCAAGATATAGCTGGAATAATTAAAAAATATTTGTATGTGTTTATATTAAGTATTCACGGGTCCACCTCAGAGAACATTTTATTGGGGCAGAAATATAAGGGATTTTTTCGTACAATCTGCATTTTGTCCTTTAATGAAAACAGGTCAAACCAAAGTGGACATATAATTTATTGGTAGTGCTCCTTTTCTAGTCAAATGATAGAGGGCTCACAGTGGATACATACATGTATAAAGACCATGTATAAATTAAGAAACAAGACTGCATGTGTTTCTACACACATTGCATATTTACTTATATATCCATGTGACTTAAAGGTGAATTTTAAAAGCCCAGTGAGTACCAAAACCAGGAGATATTGTTGTGCCAGAGGTGGATCCTTGGGCCGAGGTGGGGTTGACACAAGCCGTAGGAAGGATCCCATGGGTCCCCACTGTCGGCAGGCAGAGAGGGCTGATGGATGGAGGCTGGCTGGTGCTTCCCCAATACCAGCCCTCATTCCCCGCGGGTTGAGCCTTTGGGTGCCGGGGCCGGCTGGACTTAGGTGGGCCCCGTGTGTCATCGTCATCGATGGAAAAATCAAGATCAGCCCAGGTGCAGCAACATAGGAGAGTGAGAGTCTATACCTTACAAGGCGGAGTCCCGGAGACCCGGGCACCAAAATAACCAAAGTCAGACAGGGGGCACCCGAGCAAGAACAGTCCAAAGCCTGAATAGGCCAAGTCCAGGACATAGACTGAAGAAGTGCAAACAGGAGTCAGGGCCGGTGGCAATCTGGAAGCGGTGGCAAGCAAGGCTGAGATCTGGACGAGGAAAGAAGAAAGAGCATCGTCGGGCAATGCAGAGGTCTGGGTCTGGAGAGAGGCAACGGTGTGGTCAGGCAAAGCAGAGGTCCGGGGCTGGAGAGAGGCAATGACGTGGTCAGGCAAAGCAGAGATCCAAATCTGAGAAGGCAATCCGAGGATGGGTTGAAGAACAGGAATGCAGGAACAAGGAGAATCACTAGAGGCAACGAGTACTCGACCAGCGAAGAGACCTGTTGCAAAGGCAATCTGAGGGAGCGGAGCCCGGGGTTAAATACCGGAGCTGCACTGATGCCATCATCCAGTGCCGTGGTTTGTTTCCTGCCACGGGCCCTTCATAAGACAGATTGATGCGCGGTGCTGCATCTCTCCGCGGGCCTCACGGAGAGGCCAGATGCAGAATACCAGGATCTGTAGCTGAGTCTGAGGCACCAGGGATGGCCCGAGGATGGAGCCGGCGGCCTACTGCCACTAGAGATGAGGGACCAGGTACTGGATTCTGTTGAGAAGGGTAAGGGGGCAGGGCCGCGGGTCTGCTGAGGCCGGCGCACATAACAGATATGCATACAAGTCAGGTCAGCACTTGCTGAGCAGATTTTAAAAGCCACTGTGTACATGCATAAACAGAAAGTTCAAAAACAGGGAGGGGAATGGGTTTTTCTGGATTTCACATTGAAATCTGTGCAGGGTCCCCTGCTGTGTAAGTTTACTTCTTCTATGGATGATGTTCAAGTTATAAAATAAAGATAAATCGATCAGCAGGGATTTAAGGGTCAGGGCTAACAAGGTAGAAGGGAGGATATTTAATTGGAGGGGTTTGAAAGTCCTATTACTTACTTGAACGAACTAGGAACAAACTTGTAAAACTGGTAATGGCATTTTAAAATCCCCACACTTACACAGTAGAAGCAACATTTGCGTGCATAGGTGAGTGTCCACTAGGGATGTGAATCGTTTTTGAACGATTAAAATTATCGTCAGATAATTTTATAATCGTCCAAAATCGTTAGAGTGCACGATACAATACAAATGCCCCCGATTTATCGTCAGGGGCATTTGTATTGTATCGTTAAATAGGGCACTGGAATTATTTGGGGGAGGGCAGGAAGACCGGCACGCCAAAACAAACCTAAAACCCACCCCGAACCTTTAACACAAATCCCCACCCTCCCGAATCCCCCCCCCAAAAAAATGTTTCAAATTACCTGGGGTCCAGTGGGGGGGGGGGGGGGGGGGTCCCGGCGCGATCTCCCGCTCTCTGGCCATGGCTGCGTTAAGAGAAATGGCACCAGTGGCCCTTTGCCCTTATCATGTGACAGGGCAAAGGTAGCGCCGGCGCCATTTTGGTTCCTGGCTCCCGACGTCACGCATACAGGAGATCGCTCCCGGACCCCGCTGGACCCCCAGGGACTTTTGGCCAGCTTGGGGGGGCCTCCTGACCCCCACAAGACTTGCCAAAAGTCCAGCGGGGGACCGGGAGCGACCTCCTGCACGCGGGCCGTATTGCCAATATTCAAAATGGCACCGGCACTACCTTTGCCCTCACTATGTCATACGGGTGACCCTGGGTAATTTAAAACATTTTGGGGGGGTTCGGGAGGGTAGGGGATTTGTTTTAAAGGTTCAGGGTGGGTTTTAGGGTTGTTTTGGCGTGCCGGTTTTCACGCCCTCCCCTGATTTACGATTTTTAACGATTTAAAAACAAAACAAAACACGACGATCAGATTTCCCTCCCCCCCAGCCAAAATCAATCGTTAAGATGATCGATCACACGATTTACAACCCTAGTGTCCACTTAAAATTGTGCGTACATATACGTGAGGTAAATTTATTTTATAATGTGTTTGCATATAAATATGCATGTAATAAAATGGCTGCATCCCTGGGCGCTAGAGATGTGAATCGTGTCCTCAATCGTCTTAACGATCGATTTCGGCTGGGAGGGGGAGGGAATCGTATTGTTGCCGTTTGGGTGTGTAAACTATCGTGAAAAATCGTTAAAATCGTGAGCCGGCACACTAAACCCCCCTAAAACCCACCCCGACCCTTTAAATTAAATCCCCCACCCTCCCGAACCCCCACCAAATGCTTTAAATTACCTGGGGATCCGGCGGTGGTCCAGAACGGCGGCGGTCCGGAACAGCCCCCTCAATAGAATCGTGTTGTCTTCAGCCGGCGCCATTTTTCAAAATGGCCGCCGCAAAATGGCGGCAGCCATAGACAAAAACGATTCGACGGAGGAGGTCATTCTGGACCCCCGCTGGACTTTTGGCAAGTCTTGTGGGGGTCAGGAGGCCCCCTCAAGCTGGCCAAAAGTTTCCTGGGAGTCCAGCGGGGTTCCGGGAGCGATTTCTTGCCGCAAATCATTTTTGTACGGAAAATGGCGCCGGCAGGAGATCGAGTGCAGGAGGTCGTTCAGCGGCGGTCCGGAACCCCCGCTGAACGACCTCCTGCCGGCGCCATTTTCCGTACGAAAATGATTCGCGGCAAGAAATCGCTCCCGGAACCCCGCTGGACTCCCAGGAAACTTTTGGCCAGCTTGGGGGGGGGCCTCCTGACCCCCACAAGACTTGCCAAAAGTCCAGCGGGGGTCCGGAACGACCTCCTCCGTCGAATCGTTTTTGTCTATGGCCGCCGCCATTTTGCGGCGGCCATTTTGAAAAATGGCGCCGGCTGAAGACAACACGATTCTATTGAGGGGGCTGTTCCGGACCGCCGCCGTTCTGGACCACCGCCGGATCCCCAGGTAATTTAAAGCATTTGGTGGGGGTTCGGGAGGGTGGGGGATTTAATTTAAAGGGTCGGGGTGGGTTTTAGGGGGGTTTAGTGTGCCGGCTCACGATTTTAACGATTTTTCACGATAGTTTACACACCCAAACGGCAACAATACGATTCCCTCCCCCTCCCAGCCGAAATCGATCGTTAAGACGATTGAGGACACGATTCACATCTCTAGCGCCCAGGGATGCAGCCATTTTATTTAACAATAAATCGGGGGAATTGGTATTGTATCGTGGCCCTAACAATTTTTTGACGATTTAAAATATATCGGACGATATTTTAAATCGTCAAAAAACGATTCACATCCCTACTGGGCGCAGGCTGATGAATGTGCATACTTGTGTGCCCATGCACCTGCATAAAAGTTACCATCATAGTGTACATAAGATGTGCAAAGAGAACCATTAAAACTAGATTGGTGTAGCAGAACACCTGAACACCATGAAAGTACAGGCAACCTTTGAATCTCATTATCTCCAGGATGGCATAGAATCCAACAGGATAAACATCCTGCATGAGAATAAATGCAAAATTGAATATTTATGGGCAGAAATTCCTTGTGTGTTGGGGAAGACTATAGTGATAGGAGTATACTAACGTCCACCTGTTCAAGATGGTGAGACGGACAGTGAAATGCTAAGAGAAATGGGAGACGTACTTGGATGGAATAAATGATAGCTTTATGGAACAATTGGTTCAGGAACCGATGAGAGAGGGAACAATTTTAGATCTAATTCTCAGTGGATAACAGGATTTGGTGATAGAGGTAACGATGGTGGGGCCACTTGGCAATACTGATCATAATATGATCAAATTTGAATTAATGACTGGAAGAGGAACAGTATGCAAATCCACGGCTCTCGTGCTAAACTTTCAAAAGGGAAACTGATAAAATGAGAAAAATTGTTAGAAAAAAAACTGAAAGGAGCAGCTACAAACGTAAAAAGTGTGCAAGAGGCATGGTCATTGTTAAAAAATACCATTCTAGAAGCACAGTCCAGATGTATTCCACACATTAAGAAAGGTGGAAAGAAGGCAAAATGATTACCGGCATGGTTAAAAGGGGAAGTGAAAGAAGCTATTTTAGCCAAAAGATCTTCATTCAAAAACTGGAAGAAGGATCCAACAGAAGAAAATAGGATAATGCATAAACGTTGGCAAGTTAAATGTAAGACATTGATAAGACAGGCTAAGAGAGAATTTGAAAAGAAGTTGGCCGTAGAGGCAAAAACTCACAGTAAAATCTTTTTAAAATATATCTGAAGCAGAAAGCCTGTGAGGGAGTCAGTTGGACCGATAGATGATCAAGGAGTTAAAGGGGCACTTAGAGAAGATAAGGCCATTGCTGAAAGATTAAATGATTACTTTGCTTCGGTGTTTACTGAAGAGGATGTTGCGGAGGTACCCGTATTGGGGAGACTTTTCATGGGTAATGATTCAGATGGACTGAATCAAATCACGGTGAACCTAGAAGATGTGGTAGACCTGATTGACAAACTGAAGAGTAGTAAATCACCTGGACCAGATGGTATACACCCCAGAGTTCTGAAGGAACTAAAACATGAAATTTCAGACCTATTAGTAAAAATTTGTAAACTATCATTAAAATCATCCATTGTACCTGAAGACTGGAGGATAGCTATTGTAAACCCAATATTAGAAAGGGCTCCAGGGGTGATCCGGGAAACTACAGACTGGTTAGCCTGACTTCAGTGCCAGGAAAAATAATGAAAATTGTTCTAAACATCAAAATCACAGAACATATAGAAAGACATGGTTTAATTGAACAAAGTCAGCATGGCTTTACCCAAGGCAAGTCTTGTCTCACAAATCTGCTTCACTTTTTTGAAGGAGTTAATAAATATGTGGATAAAAGTGAACCAGTAGATGTAGTATACCTGGATTTTCAGAAGATGTTTGACAAAGTTCCTCATGAGAGGCTTCTAGGAAATGTAAAAAGTCATGGGATAGGTGGCGATGTCCTTTCGTGGATTGCAAACTGGCTAAAAGACAGGAAACAGAGAGTAGCATTAAATGGACAATTTTCTCAGTGGAAGGGAGTGGGTAGTGGAGTGACTCAGGGATATGTATTGGGACCCTTACTTTTCAATTTATTTATAAATGATCTGGAAAGAAATACGACAAGTGAGATAATCAAATTTGCATATGATACAAAATTGTTCAGAGTAATTAAATCACAAGCAGATTGTGATAAATTGCAGGAAGACCTTGCAAGACTGGAAAATCAGGCATCATAATGGCAGATGAAATTTAATGTGGATAAGTGCAAGGTGATACATATAGGGAAAAATAACCCATGCTATAGTTACACAATGTTAAGTTCCCATCACTGACTCCCTTTCGAAAACCATGGATTTCTGGAATGATACCCTCCAATCCATAAACAATCTCCTCTCTTCCATCCACCTAGCCCTTAACACAACTAAAACTGAAATCATGCTCATCTCACCCCCCAACCACTCGATCCTCCCCCCTCTATCACAGTTCAAATTTGCCCAACAAGTCCGTGATCTGGGAATCATCCTCGACGGGCACTTTACCCTGAAGAAATTTATCAACAATATACTTAAAGATGGTTTCTTTAAACTCCATACACTGAAAAAACTTAAACCCTTACTGCATGCCCCTGATTTCCGGACAGTGCTTCAAACCACTATCTTTGCCAAACAGACTACTGCAACTCCCTGCTCCTCGGCCTTCCTAACAACGCCATTCATCCCATTCAAATTCTGCAAAACACAACAGCCCGAATCCTGACCAACCTACGCAAACATGACCATATTACACCTGTTCTAAAAGATCTACATTGGCTCCCAATAGCATCCCGTATACAATATAAGGCACTCTCTCTCATCCACAAGGCTTTATACAATCCTGAAATGAACTGGTTCAATGAATCCTTCCGCTTACACCAGTCCAATAAACCTACCAGACATGCACATCTCGCAACCATGCCTATCCCCTCTCCCAAACTCCACAAACTAACCTCCACAAGAGCCCGTGCACTATCCATCGCCGGGCCGACCCTTTGGAACACAATGCCAGTTGAACTACGGCAAGAGGAATGCCTGAAATCCTTCAAGCGGAAGCTTAAGACCTGGCTATTTGCCAAAGCATACACCTAATCTCCACTCTGCCTTTCCACGGCCCCCCTTTCGGTACCCCGCTTTTGCCCCATCCTTCTTCTTTCCGCCCCCTTCTCCCCTCTTCTCCCCCCTCTGCTCTCCACTCCCCCCTCCCCCCCTAATATTCCCAAATCCCTTTTCTCTCAGTTCTCTCAACATTGTACATATGTATATAATTGCAATTCTTGTTTAATATTTAATGCAATTTATCCCATGTTCTCTTATCCCGTTATTCCCTTGTTAACATGTTTTATCTGTTCCATGTAAAGCGCCATGCATGGCGTATATTTGCGTTACACTGTGAACCGATGTGATATCCTGGATGAATGTCGGTTTATAAAAAATTTTAAATAAATAAAATAAATAAATAAATAAAATATTAGGTGCTACAACCCAAGAAAGAGATCTAGGCGTCATAGTGGATAACACATTGAAATCGTCGGTTCAGTGTGCTGCGGCATTCAAAAAAGCAAACAGAATGTTGGGAATTATTAGAAAGGGAATGGTAAATAAAACGGATAATGTCATAATGCCTCTGTATCGCTCCATGGTGAGACCGCACCTTGAATACTGTGTACAATTCTGGTCACCGCATCTCAAAAAAGATATAATTGCGATGGAGAAGGTACAGAGAAGAGCTACCAAAATGATAAGGGGAATGGAACAGCTTCACTATGAGGAAAGACTAAAGAGGTTAGGACTTTTCAGCTTGGAGAAGAGACAGCTGAGAGGGGATATGATAGAGGTGTTTAAAATCATGAGAGGTCTAAAATGGGTAGATGTGAATAGGTTATTTAGTCTTTCAGATAATAGAAAGACTAGGGGCTACTCCATGAAGTTAGCATGTGGCACATTTAAAAATAATCGGAGAAAGTTCTTTTTGTACTCAACGCACAATTAAACTCTGGAATTTGTTGCCAGAGGATGAGGTTAGTTCAGTTAGTATAGCTGTGTTTGAAAAAGGATTGGATAATTCTTGGAGGAGAAGTCCATTACCTGCTATTAATTAAGTTGACTAAGAAAATAGCCACTGCTATTACTAGCAATGGTAACATGGAATAGACTTAGTTTTTGGGTACTTGCCAGGTTCTTATGGCCTAGATTGGCCACTGTTGGAAACAGGATGCTGGGCTTGATGGACCCTTGGTTTGACCCAGTATGGCATGTTCTTATATTCTTACATCCAAGCAGGTCACACATTTTAGAGTTTAAATGGGTTATTATTGAACAAGTTTTGTTATTATCTTGGAAGCAATTTATTTTGATACTTAAATTTCCATGGGCAATATTGGATATTTACACAGAATACTTGGAAGCTGATATTTAGCACTACTTAGCCTGATAAGTAGTGACTAATCTGGCAGAGCTACTTTCCATTTATTTTAACTGGATGAGTAGTGCTGATATTCAGGCTTATCCAGTTGCATCAACAAAGGCAAGAGTCTCTGATCACTTATCTTTAGCATCTTGTTTAAGGAAGTACCCAAAAGTACCCAAAAACTAAGTAACATCCAGTGAACAATCTGACATGGTTCAAGTTTCCTTGAGAAACATATGTCTGCATTAGGGAAGATTATTTTCTTTAAGTCACTCACAACTTGCAGTATTCACTTTCAAACAGCTTGGAAGATTAATCTTGCAGCATTCAATCTTAATCATAAGCTCCAGTTAAAGGTTTCACTACAAAAGGAAAGGTGACGTGCCATCAGTATTTAAACTCCAATCCAGACAATCATATAATAGATAAGTTAGAGCAGGTATAACTTAGCCAGATTTAATTTATCCAGCTAAGCAGCAATATCTACATGGATATTCAGCACCATAGCTGTGCTGCTGAATAGCCTATATAAGTTAGCTGGATAACACTTATCGTGCTAACATAAATAAATGTTTATTGTTGAATATTTATTTATTTATTTATTTATTTATTTAATTTTTTGAATTTTTATATACCGATATTCCTATAAAGAATATAGATCACACTGGTTTACAATGGAACAGAACTTTCGCTGGGAGGCGATACATTAAACAATGAACATTAGCGAATTGTAACATTAAAAAAAAACATTTGGAAACATGGAACCATAACAAACCGAGAGCAAAATATAAAACTGTGGATAAATAATAAAATTAAATTAAATAAATACAATTAAATAAATAAAAATACTTGATTTAAAACTAGGATGGGTCCTGGGGGGGCTGTGAAGAGATAGTTCAGTAACTCCATTAATTGTTGGCCTTGGGCCTTGGTTCATGTTCTAGGACCTGCATCAAAGAGAACTTGGGTTTTCAGTTATTTATTGATGTTGAATCCCATGATTATGATGGTCATTATAATGGATTAGCTCATAATGATTGTATTCTCTGAGTATTTAAATATTGACTAGAACTTTTTTTCAGGGAGGACTTACATAGTGAAGATTTCATATTTTCCTTTCCTGTAGTTTCTGGACATTGGTCCCTGAGACATAATTAAGGTACATTATAAACTTAAGTTGAAAACATTAGACTTATTTATGTATTTATGTGTTTATGTATTTATTTATTGCTTTTCTATACCGACATTTGTTTGCACATCACATCGATTTACAGAGAAATAAATAGAAATATATAAATAACATAAGATAAGAAATTACATCTCAAATTTCAAACATCTCACATTTCAAAGCCGTTAAGCTACAGGTAGTAGGATTAAACGTCAAGGTAAGAAATACAAGAGGTTTAACAAATGGCAATTTTAGCATATATATAACAATACTGTTGGTGAATATAAGGATGAATAAAAGGACTTTTTAAAAGAGACTCGTGCTTGAAGTCTTGACTGTCAGTGTGGGTAGGTGTTATGAAAAGGCCTGCTTAAACAGCCAGGTTTTCCATTTTTTCTTAAAAGTATGTGAGTTGGGCTCAAGTCTTAATTCTTAGGGCATTGTGTTCCATATGGAAGGACCAACAAGCGATAGTGCTCGTTCACGGATGGAGGTGAGGTGTGCTAGTTTGGGTGAGGGTATCGGCAAGGCTCCGTTGCTGGTGGATCTGGTGGTTCTTTGCGGGGTCTGAAAATGAAGGGAGGCATTGAGCCAGTGTACATTTTGATTATATAGAGTTTTGTGGATTAACGTTAGACTCTTAAAGAGTATTCTGAAGGAAATCGGAAGCCAGTGGAGATCTTTTAGAATAGGTGTGATATGTTCATTTCTTTGAGTATTGGTAAGGACTCTGACGGTGGCGTTTTGTAAAAGTTGAAGAGGTCTGGGTGTTGCCGCTGGGAGTCCTAATAGCATAGTGCTATAGTAATCCACTTTAGTGAAGATTATTGCCTACAGAACCATTCTGAAATCACAGTGATGTAGGAGGGGGCCTTTCATTTTTTAATACGTATAGTTTATAATAGCAGTCTTTTATTGTTGTACTTATTAATTTTTTTAAGTTTAATTCACTGTCTAATGTTACACCTAGGTCTCTTACTTCCTGCACAATTGGGTAATTAATTTGATTGGACGTAATATCAGATAGGACTATGTAATTTAGTTTGTGACATATTATTAGAAGTTCAGTTTTAGAGGTATTCAGGGCTAAATTCATTTGAGCGAGCAGTTAGTTAATGGCAGTGAGATAGACTTCCTAGAGTTGGAGTGCTTTAGTTATGGATTCAGTGATGGGGATTAGAATTTTCACATCATCTGCATAAATGAAATGAGTGAGTCCTAGGCCAGTTAAAAATTTGCTGATTGGCAGCATATATATATTGAACACTACAGTGTGGTTGATAGTGAGGATTCTTGGGGCACGCCTTGAGTTAGTTCAATGGGTTCCAATTCAAAGTTGCCTATTTTAACCTTATAATATCTATTTTCTAGATATGATTCGAACCATCATAATGCACTGCCTGTTAGGCCAATTTCGACCAGTCTGACTATTAACATCTTGTGACTGATGGTGTCAAATACTGCTGAGATATCTAGCATTGCTAGAATATAAGATTGGCCATTATCTATTCCTCTGAGAACTGTGTGGGTGAGTAAGATTAATAGGGTTTCAGTGCTAAAAAAAATTGTGAAAACCAAACTGAGATGAATATAGAATGTTATGTTTTTCTAAGTGTTCTGTTAATTGTTGGTTAACCACTTTTTCTAGTAGTTTGGCTATAAAAGAGAGAATAGATATTGGTCTAAAGTTAGCTGGCTCAGAGGGTTTTAAATGAGGTTTTTTTTAATATGGATTTGACCATGGCCCCTTTTATTGCGGCTGGGACATTGCCATGTGCAAGGGATGTATTAATGATATCAGATAATGATTTGGCTAATATGTTTGGTATGGATTTTAAGGATTTTACTGGAATTGCATCTGCTGGGTGTACTGCTGGATTTATCTTTTTTATGAGACTCTCTATTTCTGTGGAGGAAGTACTCTCAAATGCATCCCAGATAGCGTCTGGATTTTTTGGAAGGACAATTTTATTTGTGTTGGTCTTGGGAAATTTTGTCATTAAGTTTGTAGTTTTATCTCTAAAAAAGTGAGCAAGATCATTACACTTTGCTTTGAAATCTTTATCAGACATTGCTGGGGGAAATATCTTTGTTAAATCAGCTACATAGGAGAAGAGGGCTTTTGAGTTGAATTGAAAATTGTGTATTTTCTTTGATAAAAAATCACGTTTGGTTTTAAGAATTGTTGTCTGTAATTGTGTAGTATAATTCTGTAGGCAGTTAGAAGACTGAGAGTGCGGTTTTTTCGCCATTTCTTTTCAGCATTTCTGAAGGCCCGTTTTAATCTTTTCAGTTCGAGAAAGTACCATGGGTTTTTGTTTCTTTGGGAAGGATTTAATTCCTTAATCATTAAGGGGCAGCATTTGTTGCCTATGTGTTTGTTATGGTGTTCCATGTTGAAAGGGCAGACTCAGTGCTAGTTAAATCTAAGTAATTTAGTGCATCTGGAAGTGTTTCAATCAGGTCTTCTTTCTTACATGCTTTTCTGAATTGAATTGTGGAATTGGGACCCGATGGTGAGTTATATATTTTCTTTATGGAGAGGTTTTCTTTAATCAATGTGTGGTCGGATCATTTATTTATTTATTTATTTAACAGTTTTTTTATACCGACCTTCATAGTAAATAACCATATCGGATCGGTTTACATTTAACAAGGGTATAACTGGAGAAACAATTCAAGTAAACGATAAATAACAATAGGTAGGAATAAGTCAAAGTTACAATCAACAGGGAAAGAGAACTTGGAAGCTTGCAACAAGCTGGAAAGAAGATAAAGGCAGGAATAAATATAATGAGGGCGGTTCTGAGTTATGTATATGTGAATTTATGAAAATTAAATCCAAGGTATGGCCAGCTTTATGCGTAGTGCACTCTATGTTTTGTTTAAATCCTATGGCGTTTAATGTGGTCAGAAAAGCTTCACAGTTGGGGGTTAAAGGAAGAGTGTTTACCTGTAAATTAAAATCTCCTAGGATAATGGCTGGGATGTCCATGTCAACATTTTCTTTAATAACTTCAACTAGTGGGGAGGCATTGTGTTCAAGAAGTCCTGGAGAGGTATATGCTAGACAGATTTGTAATTGTTTGGATTTAAAGAAACCAATTTCATTTTGCGGTACTGAGTGAATGGTCTGAAGTAAAAGTCCATGTTCTTTCTTTGTAGCTAAAAGAAGACCACCTTCTCTCCTGTTGCTCCTAGGAATGGAGATGATGTCATAGAGATGAGTTGGTAGCTGGTTAATTAAAACTATATCTGTCATTTTAAACCATGTTTCGGTGATGGCGTATATATCTGGTTTATAATCTAGTAAAATATCGTTAAAGACCGGAGTCTTTTTTACTAGTGATTGGGCACTGAATAATATTAGGGAGAAGACAGAGAGTCCTAGTAACTGGGTCACAGGGGATATCATAATTGGAATTAATGATCTTGGCTGAATAGAAAATTTCTTATTAAAAGGTTTCTTATTCCAATGAAGTTGGCTTCTGATCTTAGATATAGGATTTATTTCCATGTTTGTTTATCACTTATGGATGTCGAATGTATGATGTTGATCATCAGGGTCTTGAAGTCTGGCTGCTTGAGTGGTGCAGCACAAAGGGGCACACTAAGGGGCAGGTCCCTTAGTTGCGCTCTTCGACGGGTGGTGCCTTTGGCTCTCAGGCTCGCTTCTGAACCCCCTGGATGCGTCTATGATGCTGCTGGGGGTGGAGTCACCCAATAAGAGGGGGAAAGACATGGCAGGGTCTGCCGGGGGGCCTGGTTCGATCGTCCGGATGTTTCAGGCAGCAGGACGGAGGAGCAGGAGTCAGTGCAAGGCCTCCGATGAAGCACAGAAGAGTCCACCAGTGGGTGGGAATGGGAGCAGGACGTCATTGGCTTTCAGGCGTGCTTCTGTACCCCTTGACGTGTCTATGACATTGCTGGGGATGGAGTCACCCGATGAGGGGGGTAAAGGTGCAGCAGGGTTTGCCAGGGGGACTGGGTCATTTGTCCGGATGTTTCAGGCAGCAGGCCGGAGGAGCAGGAGTCGGTCCAATGCCTCCAATGTGTTATAATTAATGAGGTTTGGGTGGACCCTTGGACACTGTGGCAGCTGACCACGCCCACAGGGGGCAGTCCCGTCAAGGGCCACAGGTCAGGCTCAGCTGAGGACACACAAACACAGAGATTTGATCTTTATTTTAACAATGTTGTGTAGCCACCAGAGGTGACAGTGATGAGTAGTTGAAGTAGACCAGCTGGGCTAGTATCCCTCAGGCGCTGGAACAGTGACGCCTCCGGTAGCAGTGCTGTAGTGGAAGAACTGAGAATAATGAGTACAGTGGAATATGCACAAAGCCCCAGGATAGGGAGAGAAGGCCCTTGAGGAGCGAGTACCTGATCCCTGAGAGCAGAGAGGCTTGTAGGAGATGTACTCACATAGCGGTTTCACATAGGAGATGGCACCAGGGCTGGAACGGAGGCAGGCCCTCGAGGAGCGAGTTCCTGGTTCCAGGGAAACCTCTGAGGTGGAGATGGTAGTACTACTCACTGGTGTTGAAGAAAGCAAATTCTTCCAGGCAGAAGAGAAGGTAGGAGCAGGCAGTGAGTCAGGAAACGGCCTTCAAGGAGCGAGTACCGGTTTCCTGATAGTGACCTGAAAAGCAAGTGAGGCCCCCGAGGAGTGGGTACCCCGTTAGCGTTGAGTCCAATGAAGATTGGAGGCAGAGTAGCTGGCTACGGAGAGCAAATCCCATCCGTAAGAATCCCCTTGCTAACTCAAAGGCTAGCAAACAGTGTATGCTTTAAATATCCGGGCAGTGTGATGACATCACAGGTGGATGCCCCTGAGGTTCGCGCCAAGTAGGAAATAAGAACGAGGGTCGTGCGGAGCGCGCGTGCCCTAAGGTACAGATGGAGCATGGCAGGAGGCAACGCCCAAGCCAGTCCGGGGATGCCAGAGAGGATGGCAGACAGACGCCGTGGCAGCCAGACGTCCATTAACAACAAGAAGAGGAGCAAAAGGAGAGAGGTAGGAGGAGTGCAACCATTGGGATGGGACTGTTGCAACACAATGAGGCTCAGAAGAGTCCACCAGTGGGTAGGAATGGGAGCAGGAGGTCTTCGGCTCTCAGGAGCGCTTCTTTACCCCTTGACACGTCTATGACGCTGCTGGAGATGGAGTCACCCGATGAGGGAGGAAAGGCGTGGCAGGATCTGCCAGGGGCCTGGGTCGATCGTCCGGATGTTTCAGGCATCAGGACAGAGGTTCAGGAGTCGGTCCAAGGGCTCCGATGAGGCACAGAAGAGTCCACCAGTGGGTGGGAATGGGAGCAGGACTTCCTCGGCTCTCAGGCGCGCTTCTGTACCCCCTTGGAGCTAAATTAGTTACAGTGCCAGTCATTGTAATGTGCTGGTGATACTCTTTGTCTCATGGATATGTCGTGATTTGCTCCAACAACCCATATTCAGTGTCGTTGAATACCATCTGCACTATCAGCATGTAAAGCAGAACACTGCAGTTACCTGAATTCAGTAGTAAAGATAAAGTTGAGATTATCAAAGAAAGGTAGTAATTGTGTTCTAAAATATACTGTAGCTCCAGCAGTATTTACATAATGACAGCTACACTGAACAGAAAAAGTTTAAAAAATGATCTTTCCTGTTATTAGTTCAAAGTTTTTAATCTCTGATTATTTCCAAGTATCTGAGTTGACATTAGGTTATTCTTTAGAAAAGCATATGTGATATATATCTGATGTCTTCAGGTTCTGGTTTGTATGTTCTGCTCTAAGTATTATAAGAAACCTCTGGGTTTTTTTTTGTTTTTGTTTTTTTGAATTTTGAATTTTTTTATTACATTTCAAGCAATACACTTCATTTGTAAGCAGAACAAAAGCAAAAATACATAAAAAAAGGAAATAACAATATTATCCAAAATATTCTGCATTTAAAGTCCTCTGCCTGGTGGGAATCCAAGTACTACTTCAGGAATAATTAACTAACAATAATAAGGAAATAAGGATCTGATACAGGAAGCCATACTCATGATCAAATAAAGCTATAGCCTTCAAGCACTCTTTCAGTAGCCAAAGGAGAAGAACTAATAATAGGGGACATTTTCTCTTTCAAGAAATCAGAAAGCTGTTGAGGAGATAAAAACATAAATGTATTACCCTGAAACTTGATTATACTTTTACATGGATATTTCAATAGGAAAAAGGTCCTAAGTTGTAAAGCCTGTGGCCTTAATTGAAGAAATAATTTTCTCCTCGCTTGGGTAGGCCTTGCAAGATCTGGATATGCACTAATTTTTAAACCCAAAAAGGGCTCAGAAAGATGATGAAAGAACATCCATAATATCCAATCCTTGTCCGATTCGAGCAAAAATGACACAATCAGCGTTGAGGGTGCTGTTGCGCTGGAGGTGGACCCTTGGCCTGGTGCAGGATTGGTACGGCCCTCCAGTCAGACCTGGAGAGCGCCTGCTACCAGGAGGCAGAGCACAGGAGGAGACAGAGGCTAGTTGGAGCTTCGCCAATAGCAACTCAAAGTTCCCTCAGGTTGAGCCCTTGGTTACCCGGGCCACCTGGTCTTAGGTGGGCCTCGCAGGGTCTCCTAGAGAGGAAGCGCAGGGGAATGCCCACCATGAACAAGGGTGCGTGGTCGATGTTCAGGCATAAGAGTTCAGAGATCGCAGAAGGCCAAAAGAGAGTGTCCGAGTGGATAGCGAGGATCAAGGCCAGAGTATCAGTCCAGAATGGTCAGCTGAAGCAGGGGTCAGTACCTGTAGTCAATCCGGGAGTAGTCAGGTCAGGCAGAGGTCAAGTTCCAGGCTGCGATCAAGAGTAGTCAGTGGACAGGCAGAGGTCAGTTTCAGGCAACGATCAAGAGTAGTGAGAGAACATGAAGAGGTCAGGTCCAGGCAGCAATCAGGAGAAGTCAGGAGCAAGCAAAGGTCAGTACCGTGAAATCAGTCTGAAGAGTACTACCAGGGATGGAGAGATGAAGGAACAGAAGACGCTGGAACAGGAGACACTGGAACATGAGACACAGGAGACGTTGGAACAAGATACGCTGGAACAGGAGACACAGGAGACACTGGAAGAGGAGATGCTGGAACAGGAGACACTGGAACAAGAGACACTGGAACAGGCAAACTAGAGACAATGGAGTGTACGATCCGATTGCTAAGGCAAGGAAGTGGTGTCTGACTACTTCCTTAAGTAATGCCGTCAATCAGGGTGCGCACGGAGCTGGGATCTGACCCTGGCCTTTTAAGAGGCCAACCAATCCGAGTGCGCATGCCTAGGGGCGGGGCCAACACCATTGAGGACACCGAGCCCCTCCGTGAAGCCTGGACGGGAGACGGAGAGCAGGAAGCCGGGGATGCCACGAACTGGCTGCGGCTGCGAAGTGGGAGAGCCCGGAGCTCATGGACGGCTGGGAAAGGTGAGCAGGCCCAGCCGTGGAGCAGATGCAGCTGGGAAGCACAACAGGTGTGACTTGATCGTTTTGCGTAGTTTCCAGAATGTTTGTAAGATCTAAATCAGGAAATACTGGTGTGAGTACTTGTACTCCTTTCCCCATATCCAAAGTTTTCTTATAGGCGGGAATATAATAAACTCAAGACATCATTGTAAGAAACCTCTGATAATTCTGTTCAGTTTGAACTGTCACAATCTAGTAGCTTAGAAAGAATATACTTTCCATACTAAGTTAGTCCAGACCTGCCTGGCAGTGAGACAGGAGGGGTGTGCATGGAAAAAAAAACATTGCTTTTCTGTTATGTCATTACATTGCAGGTTTATGGCAGTACTATCATTTCATTTTCCCATGTACAGTATATTGAACAGTTTACTTGCTTTTGGGCCTGTTCCAACTCTTCAACATATGCTTCATTATTGATGAAATGCAAAATCACTCTATTGTAATAATCAACATATGGAAATGGGTAAAGATCTGCAAGCTTTATGCTCTTAGTATGATGTTAGCATGATCTAAGGTCTAGAAGACAAAATCACTTGTTCACAAATCAGTCATCACTTGGTCTCTGTGAAGCAGTGCCCTATGTTCCCCATTAAAACAGGCTAGATCCCCATGTGAAATAGAGCTCTGTGAGTGGGGTCCAACAGTGGAGAAATAAGAGCTGGGATACTATTGGGTTAGTCAAACCAGGAAGAATCCTGCTCCTGTAGAATATTGTTGTCCAAACACTAATCTGTACAAAGCTGTGTGAGTACTGAGAGAAGTGGTATTAAACTGTGAGTAAAAAGAGTACACTGTCTGAAAGTGAAGGTGGACTACTGATATGTCCATGTTTAAGCTCTGAATAAAGATATAGGGGTAGATTTTCAAAGGGTTACGCGCATATAATATGCACGCATAAGATATGTGCGTAACCCCCGAACACCTAACCCTGCGTGCGCCGAGCAATGGACGGCCGGCGCCATCTTGTGCTCCTACCATGTGACAGGGGCCGACCAATGACACTGGTAGCCTCTGTGACATAGTAAGGGCAAAAACTATCGGCACCATTTTGAATACCGGCAGCCGACGGCATGAGTGCAGTAGATGGCTCCCAGACCCCTGCTGGACCACCACAGAGTTCTGGCAAGTCTTGTGGGGGTCAGGAGGGTCCCCCAAGACTTTCCAAATGTCCCCAGTGGTCCAGCGGGGGTCTAGGAGCGATCTCCTGCACACGGGCAGTCGGCTGCCAGTAATCAAAATGGCGCCGATAGCCATTGCCCTTAGTATGTCACAGGGGCTAACGGTGACATTGGTCAGCCCCAGTCACATGGTAGGAGCAATGGATGTCCGGCGCCATCTTGCTCCTACCATGTGACAGGGGTCAACCAATGGCATCGGTAGCCCCTGTGACATAGTAAGGGCAAAGGCTATCGGCGCCATTTTGACTACCGGCAGCCAACAGCATGAGTGCAGTAGATGGTTCCTGGACCCCCGCTGGACCACCAGGGAGTTTTGGTAAGTCTTGGGGGGGGGGGGGGGTCAGGATGGTGGGGTTTTGTTTAAATTTGCTCCTTTAGATGGCCGAATAATTTGGTGAAAATTCATTGTATTCATGGGAAATCGCGATACGTTACGTTTCATGACGCAACAAATACAACAAATATGGCCCTATACGTTGCGGATTGCCAATACTTTGAAAATGAATGCACACCCCTTGTTCTGGCTATCTGCTCCTCGGAAGGCCTTTCTGCCTGGAGAATCCATCTATCCTTGTCTGGGATCCTGCCTAGTTCAGCCTTGTGATTACAATTCTTGTTCTACCATCTTGCTGACGGAACTGCCGGTGTACCCCGTTCCTTGGGCCACTACCATGCTCATCTCAGCTACCTTCTTCTACATGTCGAAGTGAGTACCATCATCTACTTTGCTCTGCTGACTTCCTGCACCTCTCTGAACTACTACGCACTATTTTCAGCGTACCCCGCACTACAGGCCACTACCGGATCTATGCTGAGAGGTGTGTCACCAAGAGAGGAGTTTCCTTGTGTATCCTGCTCTGCGGGCCACTACCAGGGATATCATCATTGAGCAACCTTACTACTCTGGACTGTGTCTTCATTCCACTCTGTGGGCACTACCCATGTTCCAGTATAATAAAGTCTCTTACATCTGTGTCCATCTCAGCTGAGGTCACGCCTATCATAGTGAGTCCCCACAGGGCTCCTCCCTGTGGGTGGAGTCAGCTTTCACTACGATCCAAGGTCCACAACCTTACCAGATATAAATAGTAAAGAGGACCTGTAGTTATAAAATGAAGTACAGAACACAGGGGGCCTGTGGCTCTAGAACAAAGTACAAAGTGGCTTATGAAGTTGGCCATAGAAGCAAAAACTCATAATAACAACTTTATAAAATATATCCAACGCAAGAAACCTGTGAGGGAGTCAGTTGGACCATTAGATGACCGAGGGGTTAAAGAGGCTCTTAGGGAAGATAAGGCCATTGAAGAAAGACTAAATGAATTCTTTGCTTCTGTGTTTACGAATGAGGATGTTGGGGAGATACCAATTCCGGAGATTTTTTTCAGCGATGATGAGTCAGACAAACTAAAGAGTAGCAAATCACCTGGACTGGATGGTATGCATCCTAGGGTACTGAAGGAACTAAAAAATGAAATTTCTGATCTATTAGTTAAAATTTGTAACCTATCATTAAAATCATCCATTGTACCTGAAGACTGGAGGGTGGCCAATGTAACCCCAATATTTAAAAAAGGCTCCAGGGGTGATCTGGGTAACTATGAGCCTGTCTTCAGTGCCGGTAAAAATAGTGGAAACTATTCTCAAGATCAAAATCATAAAGCATATAGAAAGACATGATTTAATGGAACACAATCAACATGGATTTACTCAAGGGAAGTTTTGCCTAACAAATCTGCTTCATTTTTTTGAAGGGGTTAATAAACGTGGATAAAGGTGAACCGGTAGATGTAGTGTATTTGGATTTTCAGAAGGCATTTGATAAAGTCCCTCATGAGAGGCTTCTACGAAAACTAAAAAGTCATGGGATAGGAGGTGATGTCCTTTCATGGATTACAAACTAATTAAAAGACAGGAAACAGAAAGTAGGATTAAATGGTCAATTTTCTCAGTGGAAAAGGGTAAACAGTGGAGTGCCTCAGGGACCTGTACTTGGACCGGTGCTTTTCAATATATATATATATATATATATATATATATATATATATATAAATGATCTGGAAAGGAATACGACGAGTGAGGTTATCAAATTTGCGGATGATATAAAATTATTCAGAGTAGTTAAATCACAAGCAGACTGTGATACATTACAGGAGGACCTTGCAAGACTGGAAGATTGGGCATCCAAATGGCAGATGATATTTAATGTGGACATGTGCAAGGTGTTGCATATAGGGAAAAATAACCCTTGCTGTAATTACACGATGTTAGGTTCCATATTAGGAGCTACCACCCAGGAAAAAGATCTAGGCATCATAGTGGATGATACTTTAGAATCGTCGGCTCAGGGTGCTGCAGCAGTCAAAAAAGCAAACAGAATGTTAGGAATTATTAGGAAGGGAATGGTTAATAAAAAGGAAAATGCATTAGTGCCTCTATATCGATCCATGGTGAGACCACACCTTGAGTACTGTATACAATTCTGGTCGCCGCATCTCAAAAAAGATATAGTTGCAATGGAGAAGGTACAGAGAAGGGCAACCAAAATGATAAGGGGATGAAACAGCTCCCCTATGAGGAAAGGCTGAAGAGGTTAAGGCTGTTCATCTTGGAGAAGAGATGACTGAGGGGGGATATGACAGAGGTCTTAAAGATCATGAGAGGTCTTGAACGAGTAGATGTGACTCTGTTAATTACACTTTCGAATAATAGAAGGACTAATGGGCATTCCATGAAGTTAGCAAGTAGCACATTTAAGACTAATCGAATAAAATTATTTTTCACTCAACGCACATTAAAGTTCTGGAATTTGTTGCCAGAGGATGTGGTTAGTGCAGTTAGTGTAGCTGGGTTCAAAAAAGATTTGGATAAGTTCTTGGAGGAGAGGTCCATTAACGGCTATTAATCAAGTTTACTTAGGGAATTGCAACTGCTATTAATTACATCAGTAGCATGGGCTCTTCTTAGTGTTTGGGTAATTGCCAGGTTCTTATGGCCTGGATTGGCCATTGTTGGAAACAGGATGCTGGGCTTGATGGACCTTTGGTCTGACCCAGCATGGCAATTTCTTATGTTCTTATGAAAGGGTGTGGCTCAGAAGCTGCACTGAAGAAAGAAAAAAGTTTCAGGTAGAAAGAAAATTGCGAGTGAGCCTGATGACAGGGACACCCAAAGAGTGGTAGGTTTGAGCTAGCTAAAGAGAGAAGCTTTGCTGGAGGTAGATTGAGTTTTAATAATAAGCAAATTAATGCTGGTCATGCAGGGGTATTTTTTGCCTTTTTTCCTTTGAAAAGAAAAGAGAGTGAACCACTACTATAGCAAGGCTGTGCTGAACAGGGTGTGGCCTTCAAAATGCTGCCAGAGTGGGTGAATAGAAACAGAGTGAGTGTGGTGAGTGTGGTGAATAGAAGCAGAGTGGGGGGGGGGGGGGGCTGGGGGCCTCTTCCAGCAAGTAAGCTACTCTGCAGTTTAGGGAATAAAGCTGTAAAGTAAACCTGGAGTGAGCAGTCAGGGAACTACTACAATAAGCAAAGACCCTGTAAGCTTCCCAAACACTACTGGGAGTCCAGAAACAGCTCCTGTGGGAAGCCCAGAGAGAGAGGGCATGATAAGGCCAGTGAGAGATGAGATGAAGTGCCAAGGGAGAGGCACCATGTAGACTCCAGTAAGTGAGGCTGTGGGAAAGAATCCAGAGGAAGGAACTGAGGAGTGCCCAGATGGTGGTGCTGCAGAGACCCAGGTGATTGAGGCTGTGGAGGAGAACCCAGAGGAAGGAACCACAGAAAGCCCAGAAGATGTCACTGTGGCTCTTTATGTCAGAAACAACATCCAAGCATCTGAGCTACAAGGAAGTTGAGGTAAAGAAGAAGCTCTATGGGTCGACTTAAAAAAAGATGACGGAGTGTCCATTTATATTGGAGTGGTTTACAGGCCTCCAAACCAAAAGGAAGAGCTGGACAGAGATCTGATTGAAGACATCCATAAGATAGGCAGGAAGGGAGAAGTGGTGATCGTGGGTGACTTTAATATGCCAGATGTAGACTGGAAAATCCCATCTGCAGAAACTAAAAATAGTAGAGCAATAATGGATGCCATGCAACTATCTTTGTTCAAACAAATGGTGTTGGAACCCACAAGAGAAGGTGCTATACTCGACTTATTGCTCACTAATGCAGATAATGTCTCAGATGTCCAGGTGGGCGCCCACCTCAGCAGCAGTGATCATCAAAAGGTATGGTTTAATATCACTAATAGAATAGGGAAAAGAACCACAAAGACCCGAGTTTTACAGTTCAAAAACACAGACTTTGAGGAAATGGGAAAGTACCTGGAGGTAGAACTTAAAGGATGGGAGAACGAGAGAGATGTGGATCAGCAGTGGACCAATCTAAAAGGAGCAATCACCAAGGCAACTGCTCTATATGTTAGAAACATAAAGGAAAGCAAAAGAAAATTGAAACCTATCTGGTTCTCAAAGGAGGTGGCTGACAAAATTAAAGCTAAAAGAACAGCATTCAAGAAATAAAAAGGATCCCAAAGGGAGGAGCACAAAGAAGAATATTTGTATCAACTGAGGGAGACGAAGAAAACAATCAAGTTGGCAAAAAATCAAGCAGAAGAGAGGATTGCTAAAGAGAAAAAAAATGGTGACAAAACATTTTTCAGATACATCAGCGAAAAGAGAAAGGTCCAAAGTGGTATAGTGAAATTGAAAGGTGGTAATGATCAATGTGTGGAGACAGACGAAGAAATGGCAGAAATATTAAACGAATACTTCAGCTCTGTGTTCACTAAAGAAGACCCTGGAGAAGGACCATCTCTACACAACAAGAAACTGGAGGGAAGTGGAATAGATGAAAATCCTTTTACAGTAGAAAATGTGTGGGAAGAGCTAAAGAACCTGAAAGTGGACAAAGCCATGGGGCCTGATGGGATTCATCCAAGGATATTGAGGGAGCTCAGGATGTTCTGGCGTGTCCGCTGTGTGACCTGTTCAATAGATCCCTAGAAACGGGAGTGGTGCCGAGAAATTGGAGAAGAGCGGTGGTGGTCCCGCTTCACAAGAGTGGGAACAGGGAGGAGGCTGGCAACTACAGACCGGTTAGCCTCACTTCGGTGGTGGGAAAAGTAATGGAGTCTCTGCTGAAAGAGAGAATAGTGAACTATCTACAGTCCGGAGAATTGATGGACCAGAGGCAACATGGATTCACCAGGGGAAGATCCTGTTCGACAAATCTGATTGACTTTTTTGACTGGGTAACCAAGGAATTGGATCAAGGAAAAGCGCTCGATGTCATATACTTGGATTTCAGCAAAGCTTTTGATACGGTTCAGCACAGGAGACTGGTGAATAAAACGAGAAGCTTAGGAGTGAGTGCCGAGGTGGTGACCTGGATTGCAAATTGGTTGACGGACAGAAGACAATGTGTGATGGTAAACAGAACCTTCTCTGAAGAGAGAGCGGTTTTAAGTGGTGTACCGCAAGGATCGGTGTTGGGACCGGTCCTGTTCAATATCTTTGTGAGCGACATTGCGGACAGGATAGAAGGTAAGGTTTGTCTTTTTGCGGATGACACTAAGATCTGCAACAGAGTGGACACGCCGGAAGGAGTGGAGAGAATGAGACGGAATCTAAGGAAACTGGAAGAGTGGTCGAAGATATGGCAGCTGAGATTCAATGCCAAGAAGTGCAAAGTCATGCATATGGGGAGCGGAAATCCGAATGAACTGTATTCGATGGGGGGGGGGGGGGGGGAAGGCTGATGTGCACGGAGCAGGAGAGGGACCTTGGGGTGATAGTGTCTAATGATATGAAGTCTGCGAAACAATGCGACAAGGCGATAGCAAAAGCCAGAAGAATGCTGGGCTGCATAGAGAGAGGAATATCGAGTAAGAAAAGGGAAGTGATTATTCCCTTGTACAGGTCCTTGGTGAGGCCTCACCTGGAGTACTGTGTTCAGTTCTGGAGACCGTATCTACAAAAGACAAAGACAAGATGGAAGCGGTACAGAGAAGGGCGACCAGGAAGGTGGAGGATCTTCATCGGATGACGTACGAGGAGAGATTGAAGAATCTAAATATGTACACCCTGGAGGAAAGGAGGAGCAGAGGTGATATGATACAGACTTTCAGATACTTGAAAGGTTTTAATGATCCAAAGGCAACGACAAACTTTTACCATAAGAAAAAAATCAGCAGAACCAGGGGTCACGATTTGAAGCTCCAGGGAGGAAGATTCAGAACCAATGTCAGGAAGTATTTCTTCACGGAGAGGGAGGTGGATGCCTGGAATGCCCTTCCGGAGGAAGTGGTGAAGACCAGAACTGTGAAGGACTTCAAAGGGGCGTGGGATAAACACTGTGGATCCATAAAGTCAAGAGGCCGCCAATAAAGAGTAGGTGACTCGCCAGAATGATGGCTACTGCCTGGAGACAATACCCTTATTCAATAAACATACACATGGTTACTGTGACTCCAACATCACTCTAAGCTTCAACAGCAAGAGGAAATGTGGAAAAAAGGATTTGCACTCACAAAGACAGGAGTAGCTGGCTTGTTACGGCGGTTACTACCCCAAACCAAATAACCAAATTACTACCTCCACCTTCCTCTATTCCTGATGCCTTTCAACTAGCTTGATCACTCCATTCTTATACTTCACTTTCAATGCATATCCAGCATAGTTCTCTGCTTCAACAGCAGGGGAGAAGAAAAACTGTTACTTCACACATCCAGCAGAGCTCTCTGCTTCAACGGCAGGGGAGAAGAAAAAAGGGTTCGCACTCACAAAGCGGGGAGTAGCTGGCTTGTTACGGCGGTTACTACCCCAAACCAAATGTACCTGATACATCACTCTCGACGCATATCCAGCATGGCTCTCTGCTTCAACGGCATGGGAGAAAGACTGATACATCACGAATTTCCAGCATAGCTCTCTGCTTCAACGGCAGGGGAAAAGAAAAACTGATACTTCACGCATATCCAGCATAACTTCAACGGCAGGGGAGAAGAAAAAAGGATTCACACTCACAAAGCGGGGAGTAGCTGGCTTGTTACGGCGGTTACTACCCCAAACCAAATGTGCCTGATACTTCACTTTCGATGCATATCCAGCATAGCTCTCTGCTTCAACGGCAGGGGAGAAGAAAAAAAACTGATACCTCACGCATATCCAGCATAGCTCCCTGCTTCAACGGCAGGGGAGAAGATAAACAATAGGGATGTGAATCGTTTTTTGACAATTTAAAATATCGTCCGATATATTTTAAATCGTCAAAAAATCGTTAGGGCCACGATACAATACCAATTCCCCCGATTTATCGTTAAAAAATCGTAAATCGGGGGAAGGGGGAGGGCAGGAAAACCGGCACACTAAAACCCCCTAAAACCCACCCCCGACCCTTTAAATTAAATCCCCCACCCTCCCGAACCCCCCCCCCCCCCAATGCTTTAAATTACCTGGGGATCCGGCGGTGGCCCAGAACGGCGGCGGTCCGGAACGGCCCCCTCAATAGAATCGTGTTGTCTTCAGCCGGCAGTCTGGAACCCCCGCTGAATGACCTCCTGCACTCGATCTCCTGCCAGCGCCATTTTCCGTACGAAAACGATTTGCGGCAAGAAATCGCTCCCGGAACCCCGCTGGACTCCCAGGAAACTTTTGGCCAGCTTGGGGGGGCCTCCTGACCCCCACAAGACTTGCCAAAAGTCCAGCGGGGGTCCGGAACGACCTCCTCCGTCGAATCGTTTTTGTCTATGGCCGCCGCCATTTTGCGGTGGCCATTTTGAAAAATGGCGCCAGCTGAAGACAACACGATTCTATTGAGGGGGCCGTTCCGGACCGCCGCTGTTCTGAACCACCGCTGGATCCCCAGGTAATTTAAAGCATTTGGGGGGGGGGTTCGGGAGGGTGGGGGATTTAATTTAAAGGGTCAGGGTGGGTTTTAGGGGGGTTTAGTGTGCCGGCTCACGATTTTAACGATTTTTCACGATAGTTTACACACCCAAACGGCAACAATACGATTCCCTCCCCCTCCCAGCCGAAATCGATCGTTAAGACGATCGAGGACACGATTCACATCTCTTATAAACAACCAATAAGGGCTGTATAACATAATCTGGGTAAAAACAAATAAGCATGGGTGTAGCTTGCTTATTGCGGCGGTTACTACCCCTACTACCTCTAACTAATCAAGCTAGATATTTCACTTGGATGCAGCTCCATCACCGCTCTCTACATTAATGGTGGGGGTGGAAGGGAAATAGAACCAAGAGCTAAGAGAAACAGATAAGTATGAGAGAAAAAATGAGGGAAGCTTGCTGGGCAGACTGGATGGGCCATTTGGTCTTCTTCTGCCGTCATTTCTATGTTTCTATGTTTCTATACCCCAAGCAAAGTAGTGAACCACATATAGACGTAAATGCCACTTTTTGTGATATAAATGTTAACCCTCATAAATGAGCAAAGGCACAGACATAAGAACATAAGAACATAAGAAATTGGCATGCTGGGTCAGACCAAGGGTCCATCAAGCCCATACATGATTAAGAGAATGGAACAGCTTTCTTGTAAGGAAAGGCCAAACAGGATAGGGTTCTTATGAAAAGATGACCAAGAGGAGATATGATAGAAGTTTATAAAATAATGTGTGGTGTGGAACAAGTTAATAGAAAATGGGTTATTTACTCTTTCAAATAGTACTAGGATTAGGGAGATTCTCTTTGAATCTAACTAGTAACAGATTTACAACAAATTTAAGAAAGTATTGGGTAGATATTCAAACATTATCCGGATAGTCAAAGGCTATCGGCGCCATTTTGAATACCAGCAGCCGAGGGTGTGAGTGCAGGAGATGGCTCCTGGACCCCCCTGCTGGACCACCAGGGAGTTTTGGTAAGTCTTGGGGGGGTCAGGAGGGTGGGGGGGGTTTGTTTAAATTGGCTCCTTTAGACGGCCGAATAATTCAGCGAAGATTTCTTGTATTTGTAAGGAATTGTGATACGTTTCGCTTCCCCATGAATACAAAGAATATGGCCCTATACGTTGCGGATTACTAATTCATAGGGAACAAATGCACACCCCTAGAAAGTGATAAAGATGGAATTTGTGAGCAGGTAGAGTTTTAACTACTCTCTACCATTCCTGCACTGTCTTTGGTTATTGATATGTAGATAGTGTTGAGAAGTGGACCCTTGAGCCGGCTCAGAGATGTATGGCAACCGCTGAGGGAAGGCCTTCAGTGGAACCTGAGGCCGAGAGGCAGATCAGGGCCAGGAGACCAACAGGCCTTCACCTATACCAACCCCTGTTCACTGCAGGTTGAGCCCTTGGTTACTGTGGGGGCCGGCAGGACTTAAGTGGGGACTCCTGGTGAAGAATAGTCAGAACACAGTCCAAGTTGAGGCAGGCAGCAATGGAGCATAGTCAAGGGAATCCAGAGGTCGAGGCAGGCAGCAGCAATGCAAGTTGAGGAAGCGGACCAGAAGTCAGGACAGGCAGCAGGCTAGCGGAGACCGGAGACAAACCAAGGATCAAGACAAGCAGCAAACAGGGATACCAGGAGTGGAGCCAAAGTCAGTGACCAGGAAGACAAGCTGAAGAATCAGGAGCTGGAGCAGGAGAACAGGAACGGAGCAGGAACACGGAGGCTGAGCAGACAGGATCAGGAATGCAGGATCAGGAATGCAGCAACTAGTAACTCAGATGAGTGAACCTCATTGGAAGGCAAAGCATAGAAGCAGCTGCTGGATTTAAATACCCAGTGGCGTCTGACGTCATCCTAGGGGATGGGCCAAGGTTTCCTACCCGGCCCCTTTAAAACCCGAGTCCTTGCGCGCGCGCCTAAGGGGCGAGGTTTGCAGCAGGAGCTCGGCGGCATGGAGAGACCTAGCCATGGCCCGGGGAAGGCCAGAGAATGCTGTGACTTGGCAGGAGCAGACAGCAAGGCAGGTGAGAGCCCGGCTGAGTCCCGCAGCCAGGATTCATAACAGATAGCTATTAGCATAGTCTTAATTTGGTGTTGATACTATCCCTTATTGTCATACATTGTTTCAATACTTGGTTCCATGACCTTATAAATATATGCCAATAAGGGATAATAACACAGAGATCAGACTTTATATAGAAGCTACTTTTCGGGATGACACTGTGTTCTACAATGCTGCAAGTACACTGAGGTTTATAATTAGGGATGTGAATCGTTTTTCTGATGATTGAATATATCGTACGATATTTTCAAACTCATCAGAAATCGGGGGCTCCCCGAAACCAATAGGAAAACCCCACAACATTGTTCATGGGGTTCCCTTAACATTTTGGGGGAGGGCGGGAAAAATGGCACACAAAAACAACCCCTAAACCCACCCTGACCCTTTATAACACATCCTTTAGCTTCCCCCACCCTCCCACCCCCCAAAAAAAAACTTTTCAAAAGTACCTGGTGATCCAGTGGGGGGCCCGGGCGTGATCTCCTGCTCTCGGGCCATCAGCTGCCACTAATCAAAATGGCGCCAATGACCCTTTGCCTTACCATGTGACAGGGTATTCGTGCCATTGGCTGGCCCCTGTCACATGGTAGGACTAATGGACAGCCGGCACCATCTTTAAAATGGCACGGGCCATCCAGTGTTGACGTGAAAATGAGGCGCTCCTGAACAAATTTAAGACTGTTTATGACACAGGTATGTTCACTGTAAATTTCCTTCACGTATTAAGTTGGCATCTGCTTTGTTTCCAAGTGATATTCTGGCCAATTTGTATGCCATTTTGCATTTACAGATGGTTTTGTTGTAAAAATTGCCCCCCGAAGCAGCCAGACGGGCGAAACACGGTCCGTGTTGGGGGAATTGCTATGTAACCTTGCATTTCACTAAGAGGAGTTGTCGCATTGAAAATAAAAATTATATATGTGAAACTTGACCAGCAAAGACTTATTTGCACTTATAATTGATGTACTGTGCTGGCACTTGCCATCCCCCTTCTCTCCATTCCTGCCTCCCTAAAAAATATAGACATCATCTAATGTCCCCACCCAAACCATCACTTCCTCCCTGGCAACTGATTCTTTCCCACCTACTCATCCACCCAAAACCTTAATAAAACGGCCTATTAAAAGTTCTGGGTGGGAGAGTATCAGGTGCTGGGAGAGGCTTAAACTATATCAGATATTAATGTATGTGGCTATAATATAGCCATATAAGTGGTTGAATATGGCATAATAGTTGTTTAGAGTGATCACTTTAGAGTTGCCCTTCTAAATGACTTTTGATGATGGACCAGGATATATAATGTAGTAGAGATGTGCAGTGGTAAAACCTTTCGGTTCAGGCTTCATTTTCATCCCACCATGGGAAATTTCATTTTTCCCGTGCTTCAGGCTTTTTTTTCGGAGGACCCAGATTTTTGGGATAGTGTGCACTAACCCAATAAATGAATTTTCTGAAATTTCAGAAAAATTACATTTGTTTTCGGTTTCTCTGAACCAGGACAATTTAGACAATTTTGTTTAAATTGTCTAATTCATCCAAAATGAATGCACATCCTTATAATGTAGTAGTATAGAAAAGGTGATATAGAGTATACCTACAAATCATACTCACATGCTTTCAATGTGTTCCATAGCAGCAGGACCCTACACGCAATAGTAGCTGTAATGTATATATAGTTCAGCTATATTGGAACACACTGAAAGCTGTGGCTATAATTGTGCTTGTCCCACACTCTGTGTTTGCATTACACAAGTGAAGTTAGGGCTATTTGACCTCAGAAGACAAATATTTGCTTTCAGTTTCTGATTTCAGAATAGTGGTGCAAGCATTCATATTGAATAAATTAGATAACTGCAATTCACTTTATGCTGATTGGTGAACTATATGATTGAATCTCCTCAGTTACTGCAAAATACAGCTTTCCATTTAATTACCTCTTTCCCCATTAGAGAGAATTATTTCTCCTGCTCTGTGTCAACTTCATTGGCTCCCCGTCAAATACAGGATTCAGTTTAAACTTATGAGCCTTGTACAAAAGGTTCTCTACTCTGTCATTCCTGTCTCTCTAGCTAATAAAATCACAAGGTATACCTCAATGTGGTCATTATGGTCGGCAGATAAAGGTTTACTTCTTATTCCCACAGTTAAAACTTATCATCTTCAGCCAATTCACTCTAAGGCATTTACTGTCTCTTTTCCCTCATTGTGGAAAGAATTGCTCATGGATCTGAGAATTCTCTCTAATTTTAAATCCTTTAGAAAAAAGCTGAAAGGACATTTTTTTTGTTTGCCTTTCCTTGAAGTTTTATTTGACATGTATTTAATTTTTGGTTGTTTTTTGTACTGTATTGTTTTAATATGATAATATATTACTTTGTTGATCAATTGTTCACCAATTAGGACAGTTGTTTTTGCTATAGGCAGTATAGAAAACCTATAAATAAATAGACACACAGACATACTTATAGTGAGAGTCACACAATGACAGTAAGTGAGAGAGAAACAGAACCCTCATACACCATAGCAAGCCACAAAGCCCACAGGTAAATAGGCACAGTGACTAGCATATACCACACATGCAGTCTGAGACAGAGATGTGCTGTTAACCTATGGCACAGGTGGAGCAGTTCTTGAACCCTCATATTGTGAGCGGATATTTAACTGCCCTATGCAGCAAGCAGTTTCATCCTCATAAAAACAAAAAAGACTCTAACTGAAGTTCCTCTTAGCACTCTACTATGTGAACTATGAGCTCATGAGGCCATCACTTGTCACATTGTAACCCAATGAACAGTGGTGGATACACACAGATCCATTTAATGGGAAGCTTTGAAAGTCTGTGAGCACTGAGCAAGGTGTGATTTAGTTTGGCAGCACAGCTGTAAGGCCACTATAACCTCCCAGACCGCTACATTACTCACTCAGCTGCCACTGTGCCTCATAAGTATAGAGGTCTCTGCTTGTGTGGCACACTGCACAAGCTACATTGAGGAAGTTGTCAAGATGTGGCAACTACATGCAGATCACAACTCAATGTCATACTCATCTGGCAAAGTGACGCTAGATATCTGAGCTCTTATGCTGCCAAGGTTCTTGATCCCTTCACGAGTGAATAAACAGTGTTAGGCCAAGGTTGAATGTTAGGTAACTATGTGTGAGGCCATTTTCTAACCTTCTACACATTGCCCTACATGTAGCTTCTAAGAAAGGAAGCGCAGGATTAGTTGTAGCTAAAGCCAGTGTGTATGCATTGGTATGGTAAGTAAGAAAACTACCAGGCCTGCATTACTCTCGACACTGATACAGACTAAGGCTTACACAGCACAACATATCACTCACACAGACACAAACAAATATGTTAGGGAGTTGTTTCTCATTTGCCCATCAGCAAAAATCAATGATGTATGTGCCAAACTTGTCTCTACCTGCTAAAGAGGTAGTCAAAGTCATAACTACCCTCAGAAGATTGTCTACACTAGGCAGCCTGACAGACATCTGTTGGAATTCCACGTAACACACCGAACCCAAAAAGTCAACCAATAAAGGTGATGTCTAAATAAGACGAAAACAAAACTCACACCTTTTTGCCTACTATCTTCCATTCCACTTTTTTAACTTAAAGAAAAAAAAATTTGAGAATGCTATAAGCATTAGTCGTTCGGAAAAATTACTTTTATAAAATTATTTCTTATAAGACCAAATTCTTCTGAATCAAAATAATCATCAAAACAATCATTATCTCCAGAAGAAACTCATTCTCAAAAGAATCTTTACAAAAAATTCCCTTCATTACAAAAAATTTTTTATGGAAAGGGTTGTGGTTTCATATTTAATTTATATCTGTTATCCCTCGGTAATCCATACCATAGCGTATTTATAATCATTAACCACCAATTCATACCTTTTTGCCGACGATCTATTCCACTATTTTTTATCTTCCTAGTGAACTGATGTGAATTATTATGAGAAAGAAAACAAAATATTTTTATTTGAAGTAAATTTTATACAGCACTTAAAAACTGTACCATGTTTTTGAAGAATATGGATAGTTTCCTTTGAAAATATGTACTTTTGAGTTGGGTAAATAGCCTGGAGACCAGAAGGAAATTAAAGATATGGACTATTTAAATTAGTGAAGAGCACATGCACAAATTTTAAGTGCTGTATAAAATTTGCTTCAAATAAAAATATATTTTTTTCTTTCTTATAATAATTCATATCAGTTCACTAGGAAGATTAAAAAAATTGGAACAGATAGACCGTAGGCAAAAATGGGTAAGTTTTGTTTTGGTATTATTTAGTCATCTGTTGAAGCATATAGGCTCATTGTTTCTTCTTTGCAACAGACATGGGCTCCTCCAAGGCTCAGCTGCCAAAAAAGGTCTGTATTTCAATTAAAGAACAATGATATTTCAGAAGACATCATACCTTCCACATGGTACCACTGGGATCAGTTTGGCTATGTATTGTTTACTGTAGCATAGGGATGTGAATCGTTTTTCAACGATTAAAATTATCGTCCGATAATGTTAATATCGTCTTAAATCGTTATAGAACACGATACAATAGAAATTCTAACGATTTATCGTTAAAAATCGTTAAATCGTGTTAGTGCGCACTAACGGGAGTTAGTGCGCACTAACTGAAAATGATACAAATAAACACTTTCCAGGTCACTGAAGGTCAGTTAGGAATGAATATGTGTTCCTATTGGCTGGCTGCCCTCTTATCTATTGATGTTACCAAGGTTACCACTGAGGTGATGGTTGGGGGGATGGGAAATGGAACTGGAAACTAATGAACACCAACAGAAAATGAAACAAAGTGTTCACACTTCCCAGGTCAGTAAAGGTCACTTAGCAATGAATATGTATGTATGTATTCCTATTGGCTGGCTGTGCTCTTATCTATTGATGTTACCAAGGCTAACACTGAGGTAATGGTTGGGGGGATGTGAAATGGAAACAGTTGGAAGCTTGACAAAAAAAGTAATGTAATGATCAGCACTCACGTGACTAGAACTTGTTTGTATATTATTTTTGTTAGCAGGCACCTGAAATGCTAGTGCATGTTGAATTTGCCAATCACTGTGCATTTTAGAAAGGTGGTCCTGGCTGGAACTGTACACAGTTCAAATATATGTAATTGATTGTTGGTAAGTGTATTTTTTAAGTAGCCACACTGGCACAAGTATGTTTACTTTTCCTCCTACTTAACTCACTAGCTCAGCTTTGTAAGAAGGGCTTCTCTGCTTGTGTGTTGTTTTTGTTTGGTGTGAGGAGAGCAGAAACATCAGATCTTTATTCAATCTACTACAGTCATCTCTTACAGTGCCCTATCCCTATTAATACCAGGAGTGTTGTGATCTTCCTGCACACAGTGCCCTAACCCTGATACCAGTCTGAGACAGCTCCCTCCCTGCATTACTAGTGAGAGGCTGGCTTCACAGACAGGGGGGAGTTGCCTAACCCTCACTCCTGACTTCCCCCATGTCCCAGCTAGTGAATGGTGTGTGGGTGAGGGCGGGGGGGGGGGGGGAGGATGGTGAAGTCTGAGACAGCTCCCTCCCTGCATTACTAGTGAGAGGCTGGCTTCACAGAGAGGGGGGAGCTGCCTGACCCTCACTCCTGACTTCCCCCATGTCCCAGCTAGTGAATGGTATGTGGGTGAGGGGGGGGGGGGAGGATGGTGAAGTCTGAGACAGCTCCCTCCCTGCATTACTAGTGAGAGGCTGGCTTCACAGACAGGGGGGAGCTGCCTGACCCTCACTCCTGACTTCCCCCATGTCCCAGCTAGTGAATGGTATGTGGGTGAGGGGGGGGGGGGAGGAGGATGGTGAAGTCTGAGACAGCTCCCTCCCTGCATTACTAGTGAGAGGCTGGCTTCACAGACAGGGGGGGAGCTGCCTGACCCTCACTTCTGACTTCCCCCATGTCCCAGCTAGTGAATGGTGTGTGGGTGAGGGGGGGGGGGAGGATGGTGAAGTCTGAGACAGCTCCCTCCCTGCATTACTAGTGAGAGGCTGGCTTCACAGACAGGGGGGAGCTGCCTGACCCTCACTCCTGACTTCCCCCATGTCCCAGCTAGTGAATGGTGTGTGGGTGAGGGGGGGCGGAGGAGGATGGTGAAGTCTGAGACAGCTCCCTCCCTACATTACTAGTGAGAGGCTGGCTTCACAGACAGGGGGGAGCTGCCTGACCCTCACTCCTGACTTCCCCCATGTCCCAGCTAGTGAATGGTGTGTGGGTGAGGGGGAGGAGGATGGTGAAGTCTGAGACAGCTCCCTCCCTGCATTACTAGTGAGAGGCTGGCTTCACAGACAGGGGGGAGCTGCCTGACCCTCACTCCTGACTTCCCCCATGTTCCAGCTAGTGAATGGTGTGTGGGTGAGGGGGGGGGGAGGATGGTGAAGACTGAGACAGTTCCCTCCCTGCATTACTAGTGAGAGGCTGGCTTCACAGACAGGGGGGAGCTGCCTGACCCTCACTCCTAACTTCCCCCATGTCCCAGCTAGTGAATGGTGTGTGGGTGAGGGGGGGGGGGAGGATGGTGAAGTCTGAGACAGCTCCCTCCCTGCATTACTAGTGAGAGGCTGGCTTCACAGACAGGGGGGAGCTGCCTGACCCTCACTCCTGACTTCCCCCATGTCCCAGCTAGTGAATGGTGTGTGGGTGAGGGGGGGGGGAGGATGGTGAAGTCTGAGACAGCTCCCTCCCTGCATTACTAGTGAGAGGCTGGCTTCAAAGACAGGGGGGAGCTGCCTGACCCTCACTCCTGACTTCCCCCATGTCCCAGCTAGTGAATGGTGTGTGGGTGAGGGGGGGGGGGGAGGAGGATGGTGAAGTCTGAGACAGCTCCCTCCCTGCATTACTAGTGAGAGGCTGGCTTCACAGACAGGGGGGAGCTGCCTGACCCTCACTCCTGACTTCCCCCATGTCCCAGCTAGTGAATGGTGTGTGGGTGAGGGGGGGGGAGGATGGTGAAGTCTGAGACAGCTCCCTCCCTGCATTACTAGTGAGAGGCTGGCTTCACAGACAGGGGGGAGCTGCCTGACCCTCACTCCTGACTTCCCCCATGTCCCAGCTAGTGAATGGTGTGTGGGTGAGGGGGGGGGAGGATGGTGAAGTCTGAGACAGCTCCCTCCCTGCATTACTAGTGAGAGGCTGGCTTCACAGACAGGGGGGAGCTGCCTGACCCTCACTCCTGACTTCCCCCATGTCCCAGCTAGTGAATGGTGTGTGGGTGAGGGGGGGGGAGGATGGTGAAGTCTGAGACAGCTCCCTCCCTGCATTACTAGTGAGAGGCTGGCTTCACAGACAGGGGGGAGCTGCCTGACCCTCACTCCTGACTTCCCCCATGTCCCAGCTAGTGAATGGTGTGTGGGTGAGGGGGGGGGGGAGGATGGTGAAGTCTGAGACAGCTCCCTCCCTGCATTACTAGTGAGAGGCTGGCTTCACAGACAGGGGGGAGCTGCCTGACCCTCACTCCTGACTTCCCCCATGTCCCAGCTAGTGAATGGTGTGTGAGTGAGGGGGGGCGGGGGAGGATGGTGAAGTCTGAGACAGCTCCCTCCCTACATTACTAGTGAGAGGCTGGCTTCACAGACAGGGGGGAGCTGCCTGACCCTCACTCAAGCAGAGAAGCCCTTCTTACAAAGCTGAGCTAGTGAGTTAAGTAGGAGGAAAAGTAAACATACTTGTGCCAGTGTGGCTACTTAAAAAATACACTTACCAACAATCAATTACATATATTTGAACTGTGTACAGTTCCAGCCAGGACCACCTTTCTAAAATGCACAGTGATTGGCAAATTCAACATGCACGTGTCTGCTAACAAAAATAATAAACAAAGAAGTTCTAGTCACGTGAGTGCTGATCATCACATGTCAAGCTTCCAACTGTTTCCATTTCACATCCCCCCAACCATTACCTCAGTGGTAACCTTGGTAAAATCAATAGATAAGAGCACAGCCAGCCAATAGGAATACATATTCATTCCTAAGTGACCTTTACTGACCTGGGAAGTGTGAACACTTTGTTTCATTTTCTGTTGGTGCTCATGAGTTTCCAGTTCCATTTCCCATCCCCCCAACCATCACCTCAGTGGTAACCTTGGTAACATCAATAGATAAGAGGGCTGCCAGCCAATAGGAACACATATTCATTCCTAACTGACCTTCAGTGACCTGGAAAGTGTCTATTTGTATCATTTTGAGTTAGTGCGCACTAACTCGAGTTAGTGCGCACTAACGGGGAGTTAGTGCACACTAACTCGAGTTAGTGCGCACTATTTGGAAAAAACGATTTTTAACGATTTTTCAACGAAATAATCGTGCCAAACATGATTTTCTTCTCCTGCCACACGATTTCTATCGTTAAGACGATATGGAAAACGATTCACATCTCTACTGTAGCAGTCTTCAGAAAGTGGCTTGATGTAGGCTCATGCATCAGCTGACAATATGTTCTGTTGACTTAATGTTATACATAGAGCTGATGATTGAACATAAGAACATAAGAAAATGCCATACTGGGTTAGACCAAGGGTCCATCAAGCCCAGCATCCTGTTTCCAACAGTGGCCAATCCAGGCCATAAGAACCTGGCAAGTACCCAAAAAACTAAGTCTATTCCATGTAACCATTACTAATGGCAGTGGCTATTCTCTAAGTGAACTTAATAGCAGGTAATGGACTTCTCCTCCAAGAACTTATCCAATCCTTTTTTAAACAAAGCTATACTAACTGCACTAACCACATTCTCTGGCAACAAATTCCAGAGTTTAATTGTGCGTTGAGTAAAAAAGAACTTTCTCCAATTAGTTTTAAATGTGCCACATGCTAACTTCATGGAGTGCCCCCTAGTCTTTCTACTATCCGAAAGAGTAAATAACCGATTCACATCTACCTGTTCTAGACCTCTCATGATTTTAAACACCTCTATCATATCCTCCCTCAGTTGTCTCTTCTCCAAGCTGAAAAGTCCTAACCTCTTTAGTCTTTCCTCATAGGGGAGTTGTTCCATTCCCCTTATCATTTTGGTAGCCCTTCTCTGTACCTTCTCCATCGCAATTATATCTTTTTTGAGATGCGGCAACCAGAATTGTACACAGTATTCAAGGTGCGGTCTCACCACGGAGCGATACAGAGGCATTATGACATTTTCCGTTTTATTCACCATTCCTTTTCTAATAATTCCCAACATTCTGTTTGCTTTTTTGACTGCCGCAGCACACTGCACCGACGATTTAAATGTGTTATCCACTATGACACCTAGATCTCTTTCTTGGGTTGTAGCACCTAATATGGAACCCAACATTGTGTAATTATAGCATGGATTATTTTTCCCTATATGCATCACCTTGCACTTATCCACATTAAATTTCATCTGCCATTTGGATGCCCAATTTTCCAGTCTCACAAGGTCTTCCTGCAATTTATCACAATCTGCTTGTGATTTAACTACTCTGAACAATTTTGTGTCATCTGCAAATTTGATTATCTCACTCGTCATATTTCTTTCCAGATCATTTATAAATATATTGAACAGTAAGGGTCCCAATACAGATCCCTGAGGCACTCCACTGTCCACTCCCTTCCACTGAGGTCTATCAGGTCTATTAGGTCTATCAGGCTCCTGCCTTAGGCCTGGATTTATGTTCTCTCAACCTAAGAACATAAGAAAATGCCATACTGGGTCAGACCAAGGGTCCATCAAGCCCAGCATCCTGTTTCTAACAGTGGCCAATCCAGGCCATAAGAAACTGGCAAGTACCCAAAAACTAAGTCTATTCCATGTTACCATTGCTAGTAATAGCAGTAGTTATTATCTAAGTCAATTTAATTAATAGCAGGTAATGGACTTCTCTTCCAAGAACTTATCCAATCCTTTTTTAAACACAGCTATACTAACTGCACTAACCATATCTTCTGGCAACAAATTCCAGAGTTTAATTGTGCGTTGAGTGAAAAAGAACTTTCTCCGATTAGTTTTAAATGTGCCACATGCTAACTTAATGGAGTACCCTCTAGTCTTTCTATTATCCGAAAGAGTAAAAAACTAATTCACATCTACCCGTTGTACACCTCTAATGATTTTAAACACCTCGATCATATCCCCCCTAAGCCGTCTCTTCTCCAAGCTGAAAAGTCCTAACCTCGTTAATCTTTTCTCATAGGGGAGCTGTTCCATTCCCTTTATCACTTTGGTTGCCCTTCTCTGTACCTTCTCCATCCCAATTATATATTTTTTGAGATGCAGCGACCAGAATTGTACACAGTATTCAAGGTGTGGTCTCACCATGGAGCGATACAGAGGCATTATGACATTTTCCGTTTTATTCACCATTCCCTTTCTAATAATTCCCAACATTCCCAACATTTCCAACCATTCCCTTTATAATTCCCAACATTCCCAACCTAGCTTGATGGACTCTGGGTAACATCAAGCTAGGTTGAGAGATTATTGCACAAATCTCATCTTTGGGTGAGTTTCCACACTCCGAGGGTCATCAAATGTTCACAAGAGAGCACTGTTCTGTTCGTACGTCTCACATTGAATGTCCAAGTGGTTCCTAACCCCCTACACTAATACCTAAACCCCACCTCGAGTTACTAGGTGGGCCTCCCATAGAGATATAAATACATATCTAGGGTGATAGCTTTATGGCTCTGTTCTCTCTCTCTTTCTCTTCTCACTCTCTCTCTCTCTCTCAGCTAAGCTAAGCAGATGCTCTGGGAGCTTCAAACTACCAAAACCAGCATCCACAAAACACTCCTGAAAAACCAGCATTAAAGCCATGCAATAGTGCTTCACAAAATGGTAAACCCCTAACTCCTCCTCTTTTTCAGATTTGCATCACACCATACGATATGGTGCTATCACATGCGTTAAGAGCTTATTGCATGCATTAACAACACTTTTCATATGCAATAAGCCCTTAACACATGTGAAAACGCTTTAACGCATTATGATAAATGAGGGGGTTAGTTTCAGTATCCACAAAATCAAAAATGCACTAATACCACTGGAGACTCATCCTATCTGTCTGCAATTCTACTATGTTTGCGATAAGTTATGTCAGAACGTGTCCTTTTATAACTTCTGCATATCAGCTGCATGGAAAAACAAGGATACCTGAAAGGTTGTGCCTCTGCTTGAAGAATGAAATTTCTGATAGCATGTCTTCCCTGGAGTCCTCAGCTTATATTTTTTAAGTGTTGCCACATATAGGATAAGGACAATAACTGATACTAGCTATCAAAACAATCAAACTACTCTGCAGATTTTTATGGAATCCTGCCTGCGGAGCTAACCCCCACAAGCAGGCACTCACTCACCCCATGCTGTTTCTGTTATGTGCCCGACGCGGCCGGATGCCACCGTTATCGGGCCTTCGCATGCTGCCGGAGCCGCAGACTCTGTCTTCTTTCACGGCCCGGAGGCCGCCCTCCCAGTCCTGGTCTTCACAGCGGCCGGAGCCGCGGACTTCTGCCTTCCATCATGCAGCTGGAAGCCGCTGCCGATGTCGCTGACATCTTTGTGGCAGGAGGCCGCATCCCCGGGCTCGATTAGCGGCTGGAGTTGCTCCCGGAGCCTCCTGCAGTGGCTGGAGCCGCTGCCGTCATTGGGGCATGCTTCTCAGGCCAGCTCTGCTTCTTCACGACATCGACGCTGTGCAGGCCGCTGTCTATGGTCCTGCACAGTCAGCTTCCTTCTTCCTAGGCGCGCGGCCGTGCCTCTCTACAGAATTTAAAGGGCCAGACACAGGTAGTGTTGCTGGCCCCACCTATGGACTGATTTCCTGTGCTAGTCCTATAAAAGGGCTGTCTTCGCACTTTGTCTTGGCCTTGCATCAGAGTTCCTTCACTCTGGAGGCTCCTGCCTGCCAGAGCTCCGTCAGGTCTTCTATCTTCTCCATGGAGTTCTTTGTCTCGTCTGTTTCTCATCATGCCATGTCTTTGTGCCTGAGGTCCTCGTCCAAGTGTCCTGGTGTTTCTTCTCCTGGTGTTTCGCCTCCTGGTATCCTGCTCTTCTTGGTGTTCGCTTCAGCGCTCCTGAGCCTTCTGGTCCTGTCGGGCCTTGCTCCCTCGGATGACATATTTCCCGAGCGTGGAGTGGCCTACAGGTGGAATTTGTTCCTGTGCTCCTGAGCCGTCATTCCCTGCCAGCCTTTGTGGTGCTTCGGACAACATCTGGCTCGGTCGTCGGAGTCCCACCTCAACTGGATTCTTCCCTGCGCTCATCCCACTCTCTGCGTGGTCTGTGACCAGCCTCCTTGGGCTGTGTAGGGCATGCAGTGGGACAGGGTGGTCCGTGACCAGTCCATTGGGTCCGCCCGTGAAGGTGGACTGAGTAGGGCACCCTGAGAGACAGTGCCAATGTCCTCCTGCCCAGCTTCTCGTCTCGTCTGGACTTTGTCGTCATGTCTCTGATATCGTGGCATTGACCCTGGTCCAGGATGCCATCGCATCCTGGTCCGTCATGTCTTCAATAGCTCTGGAGTCATGTTTTCCATAGCCCTGGTGTCATGTCTTCAACAACCCTCGTCTGTGATGCCATTGCATCAACCTTGGTGTCATGTCTTCATGTCAAATCCCGTCTGCCCTCATCCTCAGGCCAGGCCTGCTGCTCTAAGCCGTTCAAGCAGCAGGTCTGAAAGGGCTCAGAATGGTTGGAGGACCATTCACATTCAAACATCATGTTGTTAGCCTTGGGAGCTTGCAGGCCTGGCAGAAGGTAAGACCGTCTGCCATGCTAGAACACGCCGTCAACCCTCCGTTCAGTCCTGGACTTGTCTGGGGTCGGGCTGAGGCTCAAGGGCACACTAAAACACCCCATTACGTAACAGAATGCAAGGCCCTTTCAAGGCCGCTTACATAAAACAGATCTTCTGTACACTTACATAAAGCTGAACAATAAGAAAACCAGAGCTGGACAGGCAAAGATCCTTGTTGGACTCTTATATCTCAATATTTCCCTATGACATGTTACATATCAGAATAGGAGTTTTTGCTGTTGACAATAACAGCACCTACATGGCACATTAAATAATGTTCACCTGATTGAACGTTATTTAATGTGCCATGTAGGTGCTTTATTGTCAACAGCAAAAAATCTATGAGGTTTCTATCACACCATGTGAAGGCATGACACCATACTATTCCCAATCCAACCTTCCAATAGTCAGACCAGCATCCTTCAATAGTCTCCCTTTGCAGTTAATATAGCCAACATGACAGACTAAGGGTAAAGGCCCTCATCATCTATACAATAGAGTTACCTGTTTTGTTATATAGATGTAATAGGGCCCACCTATGCATGGTCATGCACAACCCCTATGAAATATGCTAGCTTGCAATCACTTATAAAATTTTTGGGCTTGCTATGATATTGGACATGTGCTGTAACAAGCAGGATGTCAGCTGCTGTCTTTTGCATAGTATGGCATTCTTAGCATGTATTAAATGCCTTTAGTCTGCATACTAAGCTTTACTGCATAACTACCTGTGGGGTCCGTTTTCAATCACTGTCCAGCCAACAAAGTTAGATGGTTAATGGGTTATTTAGTGGCATAGCAGCACTACTGAATATACCAACTATATTAAAAATTGACAGATGACTTGATCTGATTAACTTTAAGATTGCTTTATGGCAGAGGACCCCAACATCAGGTCTAGGCACGAGTCTTGGCCAAGGCTAAGGCCCAGGTGTCAGTAATTTATTTTTATTTCTGTTTTCTCTTCCTCACACATGTTAATGTTATTGTATATTTGAATTTTTTTGTTTTGTTTTTTTATGTATGTTATATATGTTATCTACTTCAAACTATGGATATGTGTGTAATACAAATTATCAAATAAACAATTAAATAAATAATAAAATGAGAGAGACATTTAAATACCTCCAAGGAATATTCACACAAGAGGCAGGACTCTTTCAATAGATAGAAACTCTGCATTGAGTGGTTGTGGAATGAAGGTGAAAGGGGAAGAGTCTGGAGTAATCTGAGGAAATATTTAATTACAAAAAAAGATGGTTGACATATAGAACATCCTCCCTGTGGAAGTGGTGAAGATAAGGACAGTGCTGAAGTTCAAGAGAGCATGGAATAAGCATAGGGGATCTTTGAAATAGAAGAAGGAACAATAAAGCTGAGGTGAATATCTGGATGGGCAGACTAGATGAGCCATATGACCATTATCTGATATTATATTCTATGTTTCTATTTTTTAATTTTAGTCATAGTAAACACCAAATTGTATTTCTATCCACTGTAATGTAACCCATATCATATTCAGGTTATTATATTATAATATGGCAGAGGTTTGAATGGTGAACAAGAAGAGTTAAACATGGTTCAATAAATAGGTATGCACATTCCTTTTCTTTAAATATAATAGACATCCAGGTAACTGTTATGAGTGTCTGGTCATTTGAGGTAAGGGTAGAAAGATGAAAACATTTTGTTTCATTTTTTGTTTTGTTTGTTTGGGGGGTTTTCCCACAAATTTTGTTTTATGTAAAGTAAGAAAAACACAATAAACATTAAAAAAAAAACCACCCCCAAAAATGGAAAAAATAAGAAATGGGGCCTCCCAAGGCCTCCTGTGCCCTCTACCCATCCTTATACATGAAAAAATACTGTGGCCAGGATCCTCTGTGGCCCCTTCTAACCCAGTTTGGTGGGGATATGATACCTGGTCCCAGGCTGAAGTCTCACACTTCCATAGGCCTAGGCTGTGGTGGATCATCGTGACTTTGGCCTAGGCCTACACAAGGCCCAGGTTTTTAGGCCGGGTCCCAATGCTTGGGCCTTGGCTTAGACCCAGGCTCAGGCCCATGCACAAAGGTCAGAGCCCAAGCCTCAGTGGAAAGTCCTCTTCTGTCTTCATCTGTAAAATGACAGTATCCACTGGGGATGTGCCAGAGTTAATTAACTTTGGTGCCTCCCTCTTCAGCAGAAGTCACCGTTTTGGTGAACAACATTTTGGTATATGCTGGCATTTTGGGGTACATTGTCATTTAACATATGAAGAAAGAAGAGGATATCGTAAGAGACCTGGACTCCAATCTCCAGGTTTTGTCCTGGCTTTGGGCCTATGCTTGGGTCCCTGATGGAGCAGGCAAATATGTTCAATTTTTGGGGTCTCAGACAAGGCTCTGGGGTTGTGTCCAGACCTTGGCTGACACCCTGGCATCATGCTTATACTAGGGCCATGGCTACTGTATCAGGCCATGGCCTAAGCCTAAGTGAAGCCCTGTCCTCAGACCTAGGCTCAGCTCCAGTCCCAGCATCATGCTTGGGCATAGGTTGAGGTCTCTGCTTTGGATCTCAGCCTATTCCGTAGCTGAGGTCCTGACTTCAGGCCTGGACTTAAGCCTGGGCCTAGGCCTGATGGATCAATTTTTTTTGTTTTCAAAATGAAATTTGTAAACCAACAAAATGTTTTCAGATTTACAATCATTTCACTTTGAGAACAAAATTAAAATAAATAGGACATTTCATCGTATTTCCTGTTTTGTTTCTCACAAATGCCAATCCCTAATTTGAGGGAGTTAAAACAACACTTCTGAGATTTCAGGACAAGACAAGAAAACCAGTCCTAAACTCTGTCCTATTGAAAACTATGTAAAAATATCATTCCATATCTTCCTTTTAGAATTCCTCTTTCCACAGAGTACCTTTATTTTCTCTTTCACTAGTAAGACAGAACTTTTATATCTTTCACTAGTAAGACAGAACCTTTCTGTTGCAAATAGCTCTCAGTCTATGTCCTCTAGAACAAGGTAAATCTGACATTCTCTCATGGAGCCCTTTACTTCACAGAGATAGTTTTCACATTGAACTGGTCTGCTATATTCTGACCTTCCATTTCCAGCTCACAAACAGCTTTTTGTAAACCCTTGATATTCTGATACAATGTGCCTGAGGCTAGAGGAGTTTGCGTTCTGGACTGCACACTTCCAAGAACTCTGCTCCAGGGATTATTCCAACTTCTATAATGGAAATCCTTCAGTCAAACTGATTTTCAAGCTGCTGCCCAGCTCATTGACTTCCCCGCTAGATTCCCTATAATGCCATTGGGCTTGCTTAGACCTAAATCCTTGCTCCCTGTTTTTTCTTTGATATAGAGTATAAAATTCCCCATCACATATACATTTATAGAAATATATTTATTGACAGAAGTTAAAACTTCCATTAGAACAGATAATCCAAATTCTGAAAATGTGAAGTTTTAATAAAGTATCAATCATGGTTCTTTCTCCTCAAAACATAAAAGAATTCTGTTGAGCAGAAGGAGAGAAAATAAATTAGAAAATGCATTACAGAGCCATTCTCAATGGAAGAATTGTAAACACTTAATCCTCATGGATTTAATAATGGATTTCAATTGAAATATGTTTGTAAGACTGATTGCATTAAAGAAGGATGAATGATATGCAAATGAACACATGACATCGATTGCAATAATGAAATGACAACAAATAGATTAAAAGTACTTTATTGCACAATATGCAAAATATATTTTTGCACATTTTTAATTGAAAAATATTTTTTCTTTTTTTTTTTATAGCTGAGCATGAGTAGAATGCAAAACACAAGGGTTTTTTTGGCATGATCTTTTTAAATATTTTTTTAATATAAATACATTGGTTTTCATTGCTAGGTCCTGATCAAAAACATGTTCTGAAGTATTGATTACTTCACTTTTGATCATGTTTCTCACAATATTGTCTATCTGGATAGGAGAAAAAAAAATCAAACATCATTAATCACAAAAAGTCCAAGTTCAACAACTGTGTTATTCTGTTTTCTAGCATTTTTCATTGCATCCATTGCTCAACAGTAGAAGATATGTATTTGGATGCAAATTTAACCACTTGGCTACCTGTAGGATACCATTTACACCCCTGCATTTCTAAAAGTACAATTTTAACACTTTTAAATCTTTTATTGAATTTTCATACATTTTTCTTTTTCTTATTACATCAAACAGTTTGCTTCTATTTCTTTAGATTTCCAGTTCAATAGAAATTGGCCTCTAGTGAGCTATGGTACCATGAACATGGTACCATGAGATTTCATCTACAACTATCCAAGGGCTTCCCCAGAACATACCTTTAAAGGACCAGTGTTACATTTCCAAACCTGTTTTAGGAAGCTCATCTTTTTAAAAAAGTGTTTCAGTTTCTACTAAAGTGTCCTATTAAATATGACCATGACAAAATATTTTTTTTTCCATATTTAAAGCTCTATTTAAAATGAAAGTATTTTTTTGGTCTAATTTCAACATTGACACTTTAATCTATCCACTCTGATTGACTATACTTTTTACATGGACAATATCCATTTCTACCTATAACCCAGTAAGTGGCGCAAAGATCTACAGTGTATAAGCACATACGATATGCCATGCTCAAATATGCCTGTCTGGATCACAAACGGATTCTAGAATAGACTGATTCCTTGTTGCTCACTCCCAGGTATAATTGGTGACTTTCCTAAATTTACCTGGCTATTGATTTTTCTTTCAGGAACTTGTTAAAACCCTTTTAGATCTATCTATGCTAGATACATTTTACCATATCCTCCTGCAACAAATTTCACCACTTGATTGTGTGAAAAAACGCTTTCTTCAATTTGTTTTAAATCTGCTACCTATTAGTTTCATAAAGCATACCCTAGTCTTAGTACAATTTGAAAGGGTAAATATGAGGGATACATTGTTTGAAACAAATTGGTGAAATGCAACAAATAAAACCATTTTCATTTCATTTGTGAATCCCAGAAACAAATGGAGGGTGCCCACAAATTTGAATTACAATTTTCATTTTATTTATTTATGTTTACCTTTCAAGTCTAAGGTACATTGAAAAGTGCTGTAGAAAGAAGGCTGCAAGGACTCATTTATAGCAATAGCAACCGAACCTTGTCTGTGTGAAGTAGCAGCTGGGCTGGAGCCAAGGAAGGAGAACTAGACAAGTAGACAGGATGGAGGACAAACCAAGGTGAAGAATTTCTTTTAAGTAGCCCATATCATCCTTCTGATCAAGTGAACTGTCATACTCACACTGAAAGGTCTGAGCATGTGCAAAGAAACTCCATTTTCTCTGAAAGATTTCACTGGAATGGCTTATCTTTTCAGAAGCTCTGTTAGAGTAAAGAAAAAAAAAAGCTTTAAAAAGAAAGATACAGAAGAATTTTGTCATTGGCAAAGACCTTTTTCTGTCTGACTTTCTTCCACAGAAGCACTACATTCTGTCTGTTCACTGAGGAAGGTAGTCAATAAACATTGATTTGTTGTGTCTCTCTGTCTGTCTGAAGCAGCACAATCCACTGCACTATTTGCAGACAGAAGGAAAATGAAGTGGAGCCTTGCTAGCCTTCTTGGTTTTTTATTCTCTTTAAAAAAGTTTTCTTTTTGCGTGTGCTAAATGAGTCAGTCAGCAGTGCACACACATAGTGTGTGTGTGTGTGTGTGTGTGTGAAAAAGGCATTTTTGCAAACATTGTGACACTCTATGAAATTGTAGAAAGTACTTTTTCACTGTATGCACAATCAAGATATAGAATCTGTTTCCAGAAAACTTGTTCAAGACAACTAGCATAACCATATGTAGAGGATGTTTGGGCAAGTTCCTGGAGGAAAAGTCCACAGAATATTATTAGTTAGGTTGCCTAGGGAAAATCATTGCTATTCCTGGAATGAGAAACATGAAAAAAAAATCTAGTTTGTGCGATCTGCCACGTACTTGTGACCCACCCTGGCCATTGTCATACTGGATTTGATGGCCCTTGGTCTAATCCAACATGGCATATCTTGCGTCCTTATGTTCTTTTCAACCTCCACTTCCACTCCCTGTCTCTACCTTCATTAAACCTCAACTCCCTCTCTCCTCTGCTCTCCTGCAGGCCTCCTACCTCCGCTATACTATTATACACATATACGCACACACATATCTATATCTATATCTATATTTATTTATTTATTTATTTATTTATTTATTTATAGCTTTTATATACCGTGGTTCAATTAACAGGATTAATTATCACTACGGTTTACATTACAACCAGCAAAAAACAACAGACACAGTCTTGTCTTACATAGAACATAGAACAGGGTAGCTAAACCTGGATAACATAACTAGGGTGAACGCAGGTATATAACTTTATTTATATACAGAAGGAAGAGGAAATTGAGTGTAGTTGGGGGTAGGGACAAGGAGTGAGAATAGAGTACCATAGGGATGAAGAGTGAGTTGGAATGGAGGTCTGAGAGGGGGTGATTGGGAAATGGAGGGAATGTTTATGGTGATAGTGAGTAGAAATAAAAGTTTGGGAATGAGACGGACAGAGAGCAGGAGTATAGGTCTACAGGGTGGGTAGAGGGAGTGGGAATAGAGGCTCCTGGGGATTGGAAGTGAGCTGGTAGGAGGAGGGAGATATGGCCATGGAGAGGGGAGAGAGACTGTGTTAATCCAGTGCAGTGAAGGCATGGCATTCTGGAGGGCAGTGGTTGAAGCTGGTATACAGAAGTGCTGACCTTGTTGATGATCACTCTAACTATAGTACATACTTACACACACATATGCATGCAGACCTACTTCAAATAAGGGGAAAAGGAATAGAAGCCCATGATGAAACAGTGGGAAGGAGTAGTGGTCTATGGACAGAGGGAATGGGGGTTTGCTGGCTGTAGGAAGGGTTATTTATTAATTTGTGAAATGTTTAGATATTATGGTTTTACATACAAGTATACAGGGTGTGGAGTACAAATGTGTCAGGATCAGAGAAAAAGAATAGGAGACCTATATCATAATGACCTGAAAATAAGGGACTTTTGTATTAATTTGAATTGCAGTTCACATGTTGTGCAAGTTAATGGAAAAGCTGGGATCAGGTGAAGCAGTGTTTTAATGAAAAGTAGCTGTGTTCCCTGCTGGAAAATATGTCAATCTCTTTTTAAAAGCTGCTTTTGCTTACAAACATTTTTCAATGTTTGCATATAGGGGAAGACTTACAATTTTGCTTTTCATGGTATGAGAGAAAAGTAAAGAAGAGGCTTTGTACAAATATTTAGCATGCACATCCAAAAATAGTTGAAACTTTGGATTTTTCAGGATTGTTCCCATGGTGGATAATGCAAGCTTATACTTCTTAGGTCCTGCAATTATGCCCACCTGAGGAAGGAGTAAATCTATTCAGATTTTTGGGCTGCTTAAAGAGAGTAAAATATGCATACTTGCAGTATTTAGGTGAATAATTGTTTGTGGGAAGATCGGTCCCAAGCCAACCTTCTCCCTTAGCACCTTCCTCTAGTGAGTAGAAAGTCAAGCAGTTCCCATGCCCTCATCAGCAGCAAGCCACTACGGAACAGATGGTGTGGTGTTTCACATCACTATCTTAGCAAAAAATGGCTGGCAGCATTTAAGGTGGGATATGGATAGTGCATTTGAACAATGGTTGCCATGGATGACTAGTTCCTTCAGGTGGTAGAGAAAGTAGCAAAGAAGTGACTGCTGCATCTCTAGCTCTGAAATACAAAGTGCCATCCAGAACAACATATAGGTTGCCCTTCAAGAGATTGCCACCTACACTCAGTGCCTTTCTTGGATGCAGGTGCACCTGGTTAAGATGGATGAGTGTATAATCTATTTTATTAGCGATATCTGGACCATCCAGAATGATTTGCATGACTACCTTTCTTTGATGACACACTAGTGGCAGCAGAAATAGACACAGGCAGGCATCAACTGTAGAGGCAGTGGACCAGCAGTGTACAAGATCAGGTGATGGACCAAAGCCATACCTTGCTATACATCAAAGCTGCAATAAAGAGGATGAGAAAGAGCATGCAGGTAGGCCAGAGAGACATGGCTGTTGTTCCTTTTTTTTTTTTTTTTTTTTACAAATGAAAGTAAAATGAGAAAGGCAAAGATAGGGGCTGTCCTGGTATCCAGTGATGTGCACATTTGCTATACCTGGCAGTAAGGAATGCACCGGGGCAGGGGGCCAAGGAATGCAGCTGCTTAGTCCTGAAGAGACTGATAGGGAGGGGCAGAAAGCTATTGGGACATTTTCACTGGAGCATGAAGAGAGCTTCATAGAAAGCAGAGGGGTTTCCCTTCACTTGCTTCTTCAGAATATAGACACCAGAGGCTGCAGAAGTTAGTGGAATCATAGGCTGCCCTTCAAGAGATGTCTCTGGAAACTAAGATAGGTGTCAATTGTGCAACCAATCCTAGGGCATCATGATTGGTTACCCAAGATGGAGATAGCACAAGTCCAGAAGCCTTCTAAGAATGCCATGGGCAATTTGAGTTCCACAAGTGCCACACTGGGCAAGGTCATTCACATAGTCAAAATCCTGGAGAAGTTAGAAGGTCTTAGGCAGGAACCGGTACTGAGACCAGAGATGTTGCTGCTCATGGACATCTTGTAGACGAAAATAGAAAATAGGCTCAAGTCTCTCTCTCAGCTGGATCCTTGCATGTTAGTCATGTTGTGTGACCCACAGGTGAAAGGGAGCATCACCCTATGGTACAACAGTTTAATTTACTGGAAGTGGATACTGATGGATAGATTATGGAGTGCCAAAGGCAGAGGAGCAGCAGGGATGCATTAGAATAAAACATGGGTAGCCTTCACAGTACTGGCAGCTTGAACAACATTCTCTCATTACTACTTCTTCCCCCACATTTTTTTGCCATCCCACTGTTCCTCAGATAGCAACTGCAAAATGAGTTCTCCTGACACATGCCTTAGCTACAGTGATTAGGACTAAAAACCATTACAACACCCCCTCCCCTACTGCCCCACACCCCCAGAATAGGAAAGTCCTGTACAAATTTCAGTAATGTGCTACATCATAAAGCCCATCAAGGACGGCCACAGACTTGGCAAATTGGACATACAAGTCCATGGTCTGGCCCAACTTGGCCAAAGTGGCCTTTAATTTCTTATCTGCTTATCAATCAGCATGCCTAGTGAACTGATATTCACAGTAGAAGGGGACATTGTGATTCCACATCATTCATGGCTGGTAACAGAGTTGATGGAAAAATTGATCTTCATTAAAATAAGTGAAGCCAAAGAAACAAATATGTATTCAACTATGCTCAAATAAACATAAAAATACAAGTGGAGAATTATTATTATTTCTCAATCATATCCACACCAATGCAAACTATGAATTTAAATGTGGCATCAAACATGGTGCCCTGAATAATATTCAGAGACAAACAACAGTGTGTCATCACTTGCCAAGTTCACATTGCAATTTGAAAAAAAAACCCACATTTTTCTTTTTCCTTGTCCTTCTACTTATATGGATTACTTTTTATACATGCAAAAAAATTGTGTAACCAAATGAAGCTTTTCTAAATATTCTTAAACTCTCAAATAAAGTTATGATAGAAAAGTGCCTAGAGAACTGTCGTCAGTGAAAAAATCCAAAGCATATTCAAAATGGTCAAAACAATTACTCTACTTGTATCTCACAAGCTGCCAAACACCCTTTCCAGTGATAATAATGCAATGGGTCTTGCAATGATGTTTCATAGATCTGCTTTATTGGACTTGTGGAAGAGAGTGTAACACTGTACCATTTTTAAATGCACACCAACAATTTATCACCAATTCACATCTTAAAATAAAATCATATGCTAGTAACACAACAAATGCATTACAATTTCATTCATAAAAAGGTTATTAGACACATGACTACTATTGAACCATTTAAAAACAGGGTCCATATAACCATTAACAAAAATGTTTTGTGACATTAAAGTGTTGTATTTGTAGGATAAATATGGAGTAACCCCATGGGATGAATACCAAAACTGAACGGTCTGCAGTTTTTATGAGCTGTGAATAAGTGCTGTGGTATACTCTAGTTTATTTGAGCTTTATAGTAACAAAAGGCACCTCATGACATGGTAAGTATTTGAAGTATAGGAAGAAAATGTACCTTTCCATACAGCTCCTATATTGTGATATTACTTGGTTTAAGTCTAGCTTAACTGTCAGACTGGACTTTTGTCAAAAAAGTAGAAAATAGCTAATAACAGGCCATACAAAAAGTGCAAAAATTGTTAACTATAAAATGTTCAGCTATACCTATTTCAAAAGAATGTGTGCATGAAATACATTAATAAAAAAAATATAATTACAGTTCATATTTAGGTGGTCAAACTTTTTCAATGAGAAGAATCTTCTCAAGCCCTATTTTTGCATTATGCTTGTCTAGAAGACAAATGGTGTAACTGGAGAATGTAAACCCCTGAAAATATCACTGTTACACAGCTTGAATCTGTGCAATTAAAAAACACAATTCCTCTGCCGAACAAAATTATTTATGAGAATTTTTTTGTGTGAACATCAAATAAAGAACTGCATATTGAAAATCCATGTTTTTCCATGGTAGGATATTTAACATTCTTATAATTATCAAATTCATCTTTAAAGTATGAGTGCTATTCAAACTGAAGCCTGCAGAGTCAGGTTGTTATGGCAGATTGCCCTAGTGGACAGATTACAGAATTTAAAACCATGTTCTCTGTAGGCTCTGCTTAGGCAGAAATGGGAGGAAGCAGTTCTAATTCTGCTCTCAGTTTTTTGGTCAGATGCTTTGGCAAGCTTCTATAATCTTTTCCTGGTAAGATTCATTTAACATGTATGTTATCTTATGTAAATTTTTCATTATATTGGGGCCAAATTTCAAACAAAACTATGGGGCTGATGCAATAAATTAGTGTAGAAAGCGGGCGCTGAACAGTCAGTGCCCACTTTCTTAATGCACCCCCAAGGGGGGTGCCATGCAATATTAAAATTAGGGGGTTGCATTAGCAAGGAGGCACTAGGGTTGTGCCTCCTTGCTAATGAGAACCCAATTGGTTTTTGTGACTCGGCTGTCCGCCTGCAAGGAAAAATGACGCCATGTTTATCGGCGTCGTTTTTCCTTACCGGCAGATGGCTGAGAAATGAAAACTGATGCCAATAAACTCGACATCATTTTTCCTTGCCGGCGGATGGCCGAGTAATGAAAATTGATGCTGAGTTTATCGGCGTCTGTTTTCTTGTCTCGGCCATCCGCCAGTAAGGAAAACTGTTATGATTTGTGGGTATGTGGACCCTTGGCCCGAGATGCAAGTTGTTACTACCTGTGGGAAAGATCCACTCAGGTCTGCACCATCAGGAGCCGAGCTCAGAGACAGCGGAGAGCTCTGGATGAGGCAATGGAGAGGTCCTGTGGAATATGGACAGGACCCTCGTGGAGAGTAAACTGGAGGTAATACCTTGGCAGGAACCCCAAGGAGAGGAGTGCCAGACAGACCGCAGAGCGGGGAGCATGAGGCTGGCCAATCAGGAGACTCCAGAGGGCAACCCTGCATAGCATAGAGGATGATGATGTAACGCTGTAGGCCAACCCACAGGATGGGGAAGCTTGAGCTGAGCCTCAAGTGATGACGTGGCACCGCCCCGAGGAGTGGAGAAGTGTTAGCAGTCTTGAGATAGTATGTAGGCGCAACCCTGAGGAGTGGGGAAGCGTGCAAAGTTCCAGAGAAGCTGGAGAGCGCTACCCCAAGGAGCGGGGTAGCTCTGGCAGTGACTGTAATACGTAAGCATGGTCCCGAGGATCGGGAGGCAGAAAGTCCTGTTCAGGCTGCGGGTGCAACCCCTAGGAGCAGGGAAGCCCCACTGTGGAACTCACGGATAGCTGAGGTGTCCGAGAGGTAGTCCCGAGGAACAGGAGGCCTTGTAGGTTAGAACACAGGAGACGCAGAGCCAGCCCGAAGAGCGGGGTAGGTGAGGATAGCGAGTCACCAATGCATGCACTGGCCCCCGAGGGGTGGGTACCAGACAGGGTCCAAGTCCAGGCACGAAGCGAAGTCACAGGAACACATAGGCAGTAGTCAAACACATATGGAACTTGTTGCCAATTTGGCTAGCTGAGGGCTAAAGTGGAGTTTAAGTTCACCGGTCTGATGAAATCATCAACCGGAGATGCTCCAGAGGTTCCCACCGATGAGGCTTCAAAGGAGAGCCTGGTGGCATGCTTGCGCGTGTAGGAAGACCCAATGTAGAGGAGGTTGGTGGCGGCATCAAGGCTGCCATGAGGTGTCCCGGGGAAAGTGGCGGTGAAAGCTGGCCTGAGCTGTGAGCTGCCCTGGGGAGGGCAGGAGAGCAGTGCAGAAAGTAAGTACACGCGGTTGCAGCCGTCTGCAACTGACAGGCATAACAGAAAACCAACGCTGGGTCTATCGGAGTCAGTTTTCGTGACTCAGCCATCCGCCAGTAAGGAAAACCAATGCCGAGGGTTCAGGAAAACAACACTTGTCATTTGAGCATCCATTTCCTGAACCTGACTGTCCTGTTTTTTAAACTTTCTTTCTTGAATTTTTCATCCTACTTAATATCACAACGATATTAAGTAGGAGGCAGTTCAGAAAAGCAGGCTCAGTATATGCAAATGTATCTCATGCATATTCATTGTGGATATCCTGAAAACCTGACTGGCTGTGGGGTCCCCAGAACAGGTTTGGGAAGCCCTGCTCTAAAGGGTCATTCGCTATGACAATATTTTAAGAGGGGTGGGTGAGTTGCATGAGCTCACAAGCCTACAGACCTACTTTAAAATGCCTGAGAGATGAAATATAAATCAAGCAAATAAACCGTATATATATTGAAATTAGAAGGGAAAGTAAAAGGCCACTTTATCAGTAGGTCAAGGATTGATTGTCATGAATGGAAACATGCCATCCAGGAGGTCACAGAGGCTGAACATTCAACTAAGAGCCTTTTATTCTAACTTCTCATCTATATAAATTGAGGACCTCAAGAAGAAGGCCTAAGAGCTCTTCTATCTGGAGGGCAAATAGTTGTAGCAGCTGTGTGTAAGGCAGGAGCTGGCAGGAGGTAAGGTCCCCAAACACCCATCAGTGAGATATCAAAATAGTATGTCTTTTTGCTACAAGAAGAGTACCTGTCCCACTCTGCTAAAGCAACTATGATGCCAGCTGCAGGTGGCCAGCAGCCATGACCACTTACAGGAACACAACAGCTGGATCTCTCCAATTGGGAGCCCCAGGCCTGTCTCAGCAGCCTCCCCATCCTATCCCCACCCCAATAGGGCCTCCAACCCATTTCCTCCAGGACCTCAGGATGCAGATTCTAATGGTAGCCAGCCATTGCTGGTAGCGGGAAGTGAGCCTCTTGCTGGGCTCCACTTGAATCTGTCCAGCACCCTATAGCTGCAGAGGCTGGTTCTGTACCTGGAGCTGTGACTCCCAGCCCAGAGATCCAAGCTCTTTTGGCTGTGGGGGCAGCTGTTCAATTTATGGGGGACAGGAGGTGTCTGCGAGATGCATGCCAAATTCAGGAGGCTGGTAAATGGAGTGTAATATCTTATGCAGGCTCAAAAGGACCTCATAGTTGCTCTTAAGCTAGTGGGCATGAGGCAATGACTACAGCCACCAGACCCCTAAGCTTATCATGACTTGTCCTCTTGAAGTTCCTAGCACCTTTTGTTTATGTAAATAATTATGTCCCCAGATGTTCTGACTTCTACCCCATTTTTTTTACATGTTTGTACAAAGTATAGAAATTCTCTAGGTCTCTACTAGAGATGCTTATGCTTAAGCCCTGAGTTAGGACATAGGAGGAGGGAGAAGCAGCAAACCATCCCTGAAAAGAATTTCCAGGGAGGCTGCTTGGAATGGTCAGCCCAGTCTGTACAAAAGAAGTCAGAGCAGGAAATCAGCATGGGAATTTTGAATTCATCTTGAAGAGTAGAATGTGCAGTTTAGACCTTCTCCAGTCTCCAGCATTAGGCCTCACAGCCTGGTACCTAAGAGAGGGGAAGGGGCCTATCCCTATCTAGTACCCAACCAGTCTAGAAGGGGTTTTTCTCAGAGAGAGGAAAGATCAATTATTGTGGAGTTTTGTTTTTGTGCAAAGAGTATTCCTGCCTCTGGGGGGATTTTTCCCTTGCCTGGAGGAGGTCATAAAAGAGCTGTGGTTCCCTGCCACCCATATAAGGAGGGACAGTAGTGTCTTGGCTCTGAAAAAGTGTGCTGTTATGAGATTTTTGTTCTTTTTCTTTAGGAGAAATTTTCCTCATGTTTCTGTCATTGAGAAAGAGCTGAGGAGGACAGTGTTTGTTGCTTTTGGGACTCTCTACCAGAGAGGCCTCTGGAAGACAGAGGACACACAGGAGACTCAGGATCCCCACTAGGGACCTCATTTCCACCACCTGTCAGTAAAGGAAATCCTAGTGCTTTGCCATCCAGAGGGGCAGTCACATAGAGGAACATGATTGAGGCTCTATGCACCAGTGGATTTGATTTGGTGGATCAAATAAGATGATTTTTGTGATTTACTTTGAAGGTTTGATAATTATAAAATTCATCTTGAAACATCCCATTTGAATGTCCTATGAGTCCTTGGGTACTGTATACAGAAACTGTGTGTAGAGAATTCTTCTAACTGAGTACACCCGAGAGAGAGAGAGTAAGTGAGCAAGAGAAAGAGACTTATAATCCCCCTGCTATATCTTCAGCCCAGACGTTCTGCCACTCAAAGAATCCATATCTTGGGATTGAAAGGACTGGTGACAGTGAACTGGATTGAGCATACCCTTTCACCAACTCATCGCTAAACATTGAAGTAGGGGGCCACACATTTTAAAAAGTTGTTATACTTTTATCGAAATTTTATATTAGTTTCCTTTTGTGTGTCTTCTTCTTAAGCATGCTGTGTACCATTCTAGCCCTGATTCTAGCCCTTTTCTGGACAACTGCTGCACTTATTCTCACACCTACATACTGGCCTGCATGTTCCTAGGCATGCATCCCATTTCTATAATCTCTATCCTCCTCTTTTCTACCCTTACAGCTACCTCATTTTAGCTCCAGTTTATTAAGATCTCCATTCTAGATCTGGCTCCCCTGAATGTACTTATTGAAATGAGAACAGAACTACAAATTGTAAAGTCATCACTTCGGTCTTACCTCCTCAAAATTCCAGAGATGTGAGTGCAGCCAAGCCATCTTGTCTGCTTTACCACTAAACATACCACAACAAGAAGACAAAGAGTTAACATTTTATGGCCCTTTCACCAACAGAAAACCTTTCAGCAGAGAAGAGGTGACATATAGATGGTTATGTCAATGAAGGTATAGGGCACCAATTCAGTCTTACCCTACAATGATGAAGGCCAACCTGGAGTTCAACAGGTGACTGATGTAATTACAGGCCCAATCCTCATGAACTGCCTGCTGACACTGGGTAGGGAACAGCTAACCACCACAAGGGTCTCAGCTTCAAGATGGAAATTCCTTCATCACCATACCAATAATAACATCCCAAAAATTCCCACATGCAATGGAGGTTTGCCTGTCAAGGCTCCTGTTTTTTACCAGACATGTAGGAAAAAGGATTATTTGAAGGCTTTCTTATTAAAGAACCCAGAAATGAGCAATTAGGGATTCCTAGATATAACCATTACCGGTTTCCTTCATCCACCTGTAGCCCTTATAATGGAGAAGAACGGACACAAAGCATCCCTTCAGAATTTGAGTGGAATTACTTGAATCAAGGTCTGAACTGTCAGTTTCCTGATCTGCTTCCCGACATAAATTACACTAAATGGAGAATGTAAGTTACATATGTAACAAACACTCAGTTCTGATATCTGTAAAATCTGGGCTTAGTGTCAGCCAGATAGTGCAGGATGAAGTATGGGGAGTTTCCATTCAAATTCAGACCCTCCTTCTGTGGGGACTGGAATGGCCATCCCCCTAGTAAGAGAGAGATTTTAACTTTGGTTGTTTTGCAGACCCAGTCAGAGGAGCCAAGCAAGTCCTGCTTTGGTGGTCCTGACCAGCATCAGAAGGGACTATCTGTTCCAGTCCACAACCTGGCTGTTTTGGATTGTTCCCTCTCGGTACATTTTTTAGAATTTAACCTTTTAAGTGGTAGCCTCTATACCTCCTGGGTCCAGTGTTTATAGAACCCTGAATCTGGGGCTGTGCAAGGTTAGGGAAGACCTGCCCTGAAGTGGTGGTGACTCACTATAAGGAGACACTCTAGTTGTAATTTCAGTTTAGAAGAAAATAAGTACAAGATCTAGGAGATGGTTTTGACTGCCCTTCTTCCTGCCTGAAGCATAGAGAGCCCTGCTCAAGGGATCCCTCCCATCTGGGATCACATAAAAAAAAAAAAAAAGATCTGTATCCGATACAAAGAATTTGAACATCCAACTAACCATGAGTAAAAGGCCAAGACTATCATCAGTGAAGCCACTCATCCAGTGTTTCAATCAACACTGGGGAGAGAGAGGAAACGTATCTCTCTGGCAGAGACAGTAATCAGGTATTCAAGCTAGTCTGATGGGCTGAACCAGCCATCAAAGGGACACCTTGCAACACCTGTGGCTCTATTTTCCAAGCCATGGAGGGAAATAGTTACCTGAGGCTGGCTCATAGATAGTACTGCACAAACAGAGGAGAATTCTGTAAAGAGCATATTCAGTGGTGCTGTGGATCAGTGTTGTGCCATTTTATAATCAGCTACAACAGTAAAGATTTATTTGGACACTAACAAAGTGGCTCCAATGACTTCTTTGGCACTTTCAGCACATACAGTATCATTAATTATCATATCATCCAGGGAAGACATGAGTGGAGAGTTAGCCAACCCACACTGGGACTCAAGAGGACCACTTTCATCCCCAGTCAAATGAACCTATACCTTGGAAAGGAAGCGAGAGAGTACATCCAGCCAGGGTCCCTGCCCCAAAGAGTTACAAATTAGTTTATGGCCTTACCTGTGCTAAGGTTGCACACTGGGGTAGGGTTAAACATACAGCAAAGGAGACCCTCTAGCAATTCACAGCCTGAAGTCTTCTAATACAGAAAGCATATACAATAACAAAGTTGAATGTATGTGTGTGATTGAAGGGCTTCACGCTCTCTGAATAAAGAGGTGAACAGCTAAGGCTAAAATAAGAAAGGAAAAAGCTTCAGATAATGAGCTAATAATTCATATATGCCTTGAATTCATTACATCCAATATTTAGAAAATTGTCCAACTGTATACACATTTATAAGAAAATAATACATCTATCCCACTAAAAATAGGCACTGTGCATACACATATCATATAAATGTACACATATACAGGTTCTGCACTGAAAATGACTGTGTTTTATAAAAATATACAATTACATTTTATGTGCCTAAAATTTGTCCTTGAATACTCATAATTTTGTCACCTTTATTTGTAAATACAGGTGTATTAAGTAAGCAGAGGACTCATTGCCTATCTTTCTAACTGCATCATGCCAGGAGGAAAGGGACACCTGCTTTGTAATCCCAACTTCCAGCCAAGGGAGGTGAACCTTCTTGTGAGGAAGGTCTTGAATTTCCAGAACATCCTGTTTAGAAAGGTATCCAGGAAATAGGATCATCTCATTCAAGAAATAGCGAGACCTTAGATACAAGTTCAAGGAAAAATAGGCAAGAATGAGGACAGAGCGGTCCACTAGCCATATAGCATTCACCCAAGCAGAATATGGTCCTCAGCACTATATTAGAGGTTGAGGTGGGAGGGCTTGATGAGCAAGACACCTCATACTCTTAAAGGTAACAGAGTGAATAGTCTTTGTAATAAAGGCATATAAGTTTTATACATATAGTATGTATTATAAGGTTTCTAACTATACATATATATTCATATTTACATGTAGTCTAGGGTCTAAAAGGCAGAGAGGTTATATAGTCATGGGCCACACTTTGCTGCCAGTCCTCTTTCATATTTTGCTTTTAATTTTGTAATAAAAATAAAAAGTGCATAATGGTAGAATTGACACCATAGGGCATGCTAGATTAAAAGATTGTTCAGTAGCTGGAGGTCATAGATTGGACACTTATAACACTTCTCCATGCCTGTAATAAAGGTCCAGTGGATGAGAAGAGAGAAGGCCAGATAGAGTCAGTAGTCACAGTTTGTACATGCTACCTTCAACATGATGTTAATGATCTGGGCAGTGCAAGGTAGCAGAAATACCCCCACTCCCTCAGAAAGGAGATGATGTCCCAGGAAACAATAATTTGTAAATAAAAGTACCTTTGCCTTTGACATTTTCTTTGTATCAAATAGGGATATGTATTCTTTTTGCAACGAAATAGGAAATAAAGACAATATTTCCTATTTCGTTGCATTTTGGGGGCTAACAAAACGAAAGGAAAACCCACAAAATTTTGTGTGGTTTTCCTATCGTTTTTTTTTTTTGGGGGGGGAGAAAGAGCACTTTAAAAAAAAACCCCAAACCCACCCCAACCCTTCAAATTTAATTAATTACAACCCCCCATCGTCCCAACCACCCAAGACTTGCCCGACCCCCACCCCCCCAAGACTTGCTAAAAGTCCCTGGTGGTCCAGCAGGGGTCCCGGGAGCAATCTCCCCCTCTTAGGCTGTCGGCTGCCACTAATCAAAATGGCACCAGTGGCTCTTTGCCCTTACCATGTGACAGGGGCTACTGGTGTCATTGGTCGGTTCCTGTCACTTGGTAGGAGCAATGGATGGCAAGGAGTAGCCTAGTGGTTAGAGCAGTGGTCTATGAACTAGGAGATCAAGGTTCTAGTCTTGCTGTCACTCCTTGTGACCTTGGACAAGTCACTTTACCCTCCATTGCCTGGATTTATCAAAATGCACTAAATATTGCATGCAATAGGAGTGTGTTTTATGGTAATAGGTACCGAGTTTATCACAAAGTGCGCTATCTTAGTGCTTCGCATAGGTATTAGCGCAAACTGAGATAACTGTTTTCGCACTTTGCGATAAGTGCCAGATGCCAGAATTGTTGTATTTCCTACATACAACCACTGGGGGGGGGGGAGAGAGAGTAGAGAGTAGAGAGGTAGAGAGTCCATCAAGCTAGGTTGAGAGAACATTGCACAAATCTCATCTTTGGGTGAGTTTCCTCATTCCGAAGGTCATCAAATCTTCACAAGAGAGCACTGTTCTGTTCGTATGTCTCACTTTGAATGTCAAAGTGACCCCTAACCCCTACACTAATACCTAAACCTCACTTTGAGTGACTAGGTAGGCCTCATATAGAGGTATAAATACCTACCTAGTATGCAGGTATTATGGCTACTCTCTCTCTCTCTCTCTCTCTCTATCTCTCTCTCTCTTACCCCAAGTGGTTGTAGAAGGGCCTTGATATCTAGGCTGGATCTCCAGGAACTAAAAACAGCATTTGTGAAAATATCACATGGCACAATAAAGCCCTATCACATGGCTCTACACAAATGAAAAAGGTGTAGTTAAAGCCATGCAATGTGGCTTTGCAAATTATGAAGCTTGGCCACAAAGCCCACCCCAAACTCTTTCCCTTTTTCTAATTTGCATCACACTATGCGTTATGGCGTTTTCACATGCGTTAAATACATTTTTTTCATGCGAAAATGCCGTATAGCACTTTGATAAATGACCCCCCTTAGATTGTAAGCCCTCTGAGGAGAGGGAAATACCTACAGTACCTGAATGTAATCCACTTTGAAGCACTGAAAAAAGTGTGAATACAAATTAAAAAAAAAATTAAAATTTCAAAATGAAGACTGTTAAAATAATGAAAATAGAAAAAACCCTGAAAGATACAATTACAAAGGCATGGTCATTATTTAAAAAAAATCTTAGAAGCCCAGTCCAGATGTATTCCATGCATTAAAAAAAGTGGAAGGAGAGCCAAACAACTGCTTACATGATTAAAAGGGAGGTGAAAGAGGCTATTTTAGTAAAAAAATGTCTTTCAAAAATTGGAAAAAGCATAAGCATTGGTGAAGTTAAATGTAAGACAGACATCAAACCAAAATAAGCACACTGGTGTATATTTATCTCAAAATTTTAACTTGTTGAACCACACACACCAACAAACAAACACTACTTGAACAATCATATATTTGTAGGACCTCCGATCTACATGAGAATGTTGTGTCATACAAACTCACTTGTAGTGTACTGGTCCAAATTTGATTTATTTATAGAAAAAAAAATTTTTGTATGTTTTTTAAAATATTTAAAAACATAACAAGACCCTATCCCTTCAACTTGATTAGGAATATCACCATTCCATGTATGAAGACTAACAATATCTTTGTTGGTGTGTGTGGTTCAACAATTTAAAATTTTGAGATAAATATACACCAGTGTGCTTATTTTGGTTTGATGTGTGTCTCACAATTTTGAAGTCACTGGAATAAGAATTTTTTGGGCATCTAATTTGTGTGATTGAAGTTAAATGTAAAACATTGATAGGGCGAGCTAAAAGAGAATTTGAAAAGAAGCTGGCCTTAGAGTAAAAAACTCATAATAAAAACTTTTTTATAATATATCCAAAGCAGGAAGCCTATGAGGGAGTTAGTTGGACTGTTAGATGATTGAGGGGTTAAAGGGGCACTTAGGAATGAAAAGGCCATCACAGAAAGACTGAATGATTTGCGTCAGTATTTACTGAAGAGGATGCTGGGGAGTTCCATGTGCTAGAAACTATTTTCAATGGGATGATTCAGAAGAATTGACACGAATCGCTGTGAAGTTGGAAGACGTAATAAGACAGATTGACAAATTAAAAATTAGCAAATTGCCTAGACCAGATCATGCTCCATTGCCTGAAGTACAAACTTAGGGGATCATTTTTTAAACCGCATTAGGGCCTCGTCATGAAATGCGTATGCAAATTAAAAAAAATAATCAAGTGGGAGGAGTTTGGGAGGAGTTTTGGCATAGTAAATGAAAATGAGGGGCACTTAACATTGCATGCAATAGCATAGTGCGTGCTATTGTGGGATTAATGCCGGAAATAACTACACATTTTTTCCTGGCGTTATGCTGTGTGTTATGGCCATGTGTTATGGCCGAAACAGGATTTGCAATATTTATATTTATTGCAAATCCTGTTTTGGGTAGGGAGAGTGGAGAGGAGAGTAGAGGGGAGGTAGAGGGGAGAGAGAAGGAGAGAGAGAGAAAACCTTTGGGGAGGCATATATTTTAGTCAACTTTTTATTCCACTGTAAAAGGGGCCATTCTGAACCCAGGTTAGGTTTTGATAGTGGGCTAGGTTTGGGGGGCAATTTTACATGCACAGTCACAGGTATGAACATTACAGTTTCCATCAGAAAAGATTGTATGTGATTTAGAGTGATGAAAGATTAAAAAAAGATGACATGATATTTGTACAATGTACTCTCAACCTAGATTGATACACTTTCTACCTAGCTGCTATCATGCTAGGTTGAGAGCACAATGTGGAAATCTCATCTTTGTGAACCTTTCATCACTCCAATCACATCAAATCTTTACTGATGTCTACTGCTGTTTGTACTTCTGGCTGTGCATGTAAAACTGCCTCCCAAAACCTAGTCCACAACTAAAACCTCACCCTGAGTTACTAGTTGCCCCTGTTGTAGGGATGTGAATCGGGCTTCGGCTGATTGAAAATATCGTCGATATTTTCAAAATCGTCAGAAATCTGGAGCTCCCCCAAAACGATAGGAAAACCCCACGATATTGATCATGGGGGTTCCCTTATCATTTTGGGGGAGGGTGGGAAAAATGGCACACAAAAATAACCCCTAAACCCACCCGACCCTTTAAAACTAACCCCTTAGCTTCCCCCACCCTCCCGACGCCCCCAAAAACGTTTTACAGGTACCTGGTGGTCCAGTGGGGGTCCTGAGAGTGATCTCCCGCTCCCGGGAGTGATCTCCCACTCCGGGCCATCCTCCCGCTCCCGGGCCGTCGGCTGCCACTAATTAAAATGGCGCCGATGGACCTTTGCCCTTACCATGTGACAGGGTATCTATGCCATTGGCCGGATACCCTGTCACATGGCCGTGCCATTGGCCGGATACCCTGTCACATGGCCGGATACCCTGTCACATGGTAGGAGCACTGGATGGCTGGCGCCATCTTGTGCTCTTACCATGTGACAGGGGCTGACCAATGGCACCGGTAGCCCCTGTGACATAGTAAGGGCAAAGGCTATTGGTGCCATTTTGATTACTGGCAGCCAATGGCCCGAGTGCAGGAGATCGCTTCCGGACCCTCGCTGGACCACCAGGGGCTTTTGGCAAGTCTTGGGGGACCCTCCTGACCCCCACAAGACTTGCCAAAAGTCCAGTGGGGGTCTGGGAGCGACCTCCTGCACTTGGACCGTCGGCTGCCAGTATTCAAAATGGCGCCGATAGCCTTTGCCCTTACTATGTCACAGGGGCTACTGGAGCCATTGGTCAGCCCCTGTCACATGGTAGGAGCACAAGATGGCGCCGGCCATCCAGTGCTCCTACCATGTGACAGGGTCCGGCCAATGGCACGGATACCCTGTCACATGGTAAGGGCAAAGGGCCATCGGCGCCATTTTGATTAGTGGCAGCCGACGGCCTGGGAGCAGGAGGACGGCCCGGAGCAGGAGATCGCTCCCGGGACCCCCACTGGACCACCAGGTACCTGTAAAAAGTTTTTTTGGGGGGTCGGGAGGGTGGTGGAAGCTAAGGGGTTAGTTTTAAAGGGTCATGGTGGGTTGTTTGTTTATTGGCTTGGGCGCAGCCAATAAACAAAACCGCGATCGGGCTCGATGCAAAAAAACCCACATGGCCATCGGCGCCATTTTGATTAGTGGCAGCCGACAGCCCGGGAGCGGGAGGACGGCCCGGAGCGGGAGATCGCTCCCGAGAGCAGGAGATCACTCTCGGGACCCCCACTGGACCAACAGGTACCTGTAAAAAGTTTTTGGGGGCGTCGCTGATCACTTTAAATTTATCAAATATGTCACTGATCACTTTGAATTTATCAAATATATGTAACTCTGAGACTTACCTTTACCTCCCCTGGTTGATAATTTCACCCCTTAAACTATGACTCCTGTCACTATAAACAAGACGTTTTCGATAATTCTTGCTTTTTACAATATTACTTTCCTTTTTTACCTCGTTGACCAATCTGACAGACCCTGTTCAAAATGCTACGAGTTATTGCAACAAGTTTTTTTTTATCTGACTCAGCTACTGCTAAATGTTAAACTGTTAAATGTTAAATTTCTACTGTCAAATGTATTTGGTTGTTGTACATGTAAACCGGGGTGAAGGCACTTAGCCATACCTCGGTATAGAAAAACCTTTAAATAAATGAATAAATAAATAAATAGAATGATGAATGTCATAATCCCTCTGTATCACTCCATGGTGAGGCTGTACTTAGAATACTGTGTGCAGTTCCCTACTAAAAAAGGCTAAAGAGGTTAAGTCTTTTCAACTTCGCGAAGAGACATTTGAGGATGGGTATGATAGAGATCTATAAAATCATAAATGGAAAAGAAAGGGTAAATGTAAATCAGTTATTTATTCTTTCAAAAAATACAAAGAATAGTGGGCACTCTCTAAAGTTAGTAAGTAGCACATTGAAAACAAATTGAGGAAGATACTTTTTCACTCAACACACAAATAAGCACTATAATTTTTACTAGAGGATATGAGGCCTCATTTTCTAAAGTATCGCAGGCCTGCGATACTTTAGGTAATGAGGGTCGGGAGGCCGAAACAGGGGGCGGTCCTGTGCTAGCCGGCAGCGATCGCACCACCGTGGTGCGATCGCTGCCGGTTTCGCACCCAATAGCACCACCATAGAAGGTGCAGCTATTGGGCGCGAAATAGGATGCAAAAAGGCCCTTTCCTTTTTGTTGTCTGCGACGTCATCGTGGAGTCGGCCCTGGTGACGCCCTGACTCCTCTTCCGGGGTCGATCCCACCCCCATCTTGGTATCGCACGCGATAAGGGAATTTTTGCATGTGAAACAACCCTTATCGCGTGCGATCCATCTGGTAAATGACCCCCATGGTTAGCATAGCTAGGTTTAAAAAAGGTTTGGACAAATTCCTGAAGAAGTTGATAAACTGTTATTAACCAACTAGACTTAAGAGAAATTGCTATTACTTATCACTGAGCAATAGCAGTATGAGACCTATTTACTGTTTGGGATCTTGAGACCTGGATTGTTCACTGTTAGAACCAAGATAGTGGGTTTGATGGAACTTGATCTGACACAGTATGGGATGTTCTTATGTTCTTGATATTTATGTATGTTTTCTTGTTCTCACTAGTTTCTCTATATGATTACTTTTGATGTCAAAATGATACTGCTTGTTCAATTTGGGGCCAATGCAATAAATGTGCCCTGAAAATGGATACTCAGTGTTGAGCACTCATTTTCCTAATGCATGACCAGCCACCTCTCCTGGGCTCCTGGTCAAATATTAAAATAAGGGGTCATGCTAAAGAGGAGGCGCTAGGAAGAAATGTGCATCCCTAGAGCTGTGTGCCCAGGAGAGATGATTGTCAAGCGGACTGTCAAGCTGGTTGGGAAAATGGACGCTCAATCTACGAGCATCCGTTTTCTCCTGCTACCAGCATATACACATGCAAGACAGATAGTCTGGACTGTGTATCTTGCATGCATATTGGATGTAAAACTTATTTTTTCAAAGATTTTTTTTAAATAAATACTGCTTTATTTTGTTCCTCCTACATTGTATCGCTACAGTACTATTAGGAAGAATCTCAGAAAACAAGATTTTTCTTTATTTTTAATGTGCCCTTTGGCATGGCATACCTTTATGAAAGGCCTGGGCTGGTATAACATTTGTCATGTTGTAAGGGTGCATTGGCCACATAGAAAATGTATTGAATTGCGAGGGTTAGTGAATAACCTCATATATATGGATTTCCATGTGATGAATGCTATTAGCTATGCGGGGATTTGGATGCACATTTTGGACACACTAATTGTATTTTTGGATTGTGTTTATTGTTTTCTTTGTTTAATTGTTTGTACTGAATTTCCTTTTGTTTTATTATATTTTGATTTTAAAAGGAGATAGAGCAGCTTTTAAACTAGAACAAAGGTGAAAGCCAACAGTCGCTCATTAGCTCTTGTTTCGGAGGGAGGAATCTTCAAAGGATACTAATGATGCATTAGAATTAGGGGATCCCGACAGTGAGGTTCCAATACTAAGAAAAATAGTCCAAGTGCCTGTAACTAAAAACTCACCTGAGCTAAAAAATTCTAACTTATCCCTATCAATTAAAAAGCAGAATGAAAATACAAACAAAAAACACACTTTGAATTGTTTGTATGCTAATGCCAGAAGTCTAAGAAGTAAGGTGGGAGAATTAGAATGTATAGCAGTGAATGATGACATAGACTTAATTGGCATCTCAGAGACATGGTGGAAGGAGGACAACCAATGGAACAGTGCTATACCGGGGTACAAATTATATCCCAATGACAGAGAGGAGCACCCCGGAGGCAGTGTGGCGCTTTATGTACAGGATGGTATAGAGTCCAACAGGATAAACATCCTGCATGATACTAAATGCACAATTGAATCTTTATGGGTAAAAATCCCTTCTGTGTCGGGAAACACTACAGTGATAGGAGTATACTACTGTCCATCTGGTCAAGATGGTGAGACGGACAGTGAAATGCTAAGAGAAATTAGGGAAGCTAACCAAATTGGTAGTGCGGTAATAATGGGAGATTTCAATTACCAAATACAAACAATATCTCTTAGTCTATAGATCCACGATTAATGTAACATAAAAGTAAAGAACGTGGTTCAATATATTTTTCAATCTGTAATGCTATGTGTTATGTTCATAATAATTTTAAAAGAAATACACAATTATTTGAAATTAGGGACCATCATACTACCCATCGTGCTTGCAAGTTAAAACTTGTATTTTATGCACTTTATTGGGTCACTTTTAATCATTGGTCCAAACAAGTCCAGTATTCAAGTGTTCAATTTTTAACTTTTTAACTTTTTTATGAACTTATATATAAAATGAGATATAACTTCCCTTCAGTGGCTGTCAGAGTCAGTAGTCCGACGCGCGCGTTTCGCAACACTGCTGCTTCAGAGACATGAATTTTTTTCTGCCTCTCCTGGTCCAGCACTCCCCATGCGTCTTACAGACGGGATTGTGGGCAAATCTTCCGCACCCTTGTTGCTTTAGAAATCGCCAAATGTTGCTGAAGTGAACTTAATAGAAACTGAAGGTCCACTATAATTTTGGACCCGACACCAGACGCGCGCGTTTTGCAACACTGCTGCTTCAGAGACATGAATTTTTTTCTGACTCTCCTGGTCCAGCACTCCCCATGCGTCTTACAGATGGGATTGTGGGCAAATCTTCCGCGCCCTTGTTGCTTTAGAAATCACCAAATGTTGCTGAAGTGAACATAATAGAAACTGAAGTTTCACTATAATTTCTAAAAAATCAAAGACTCTAAGTTAATTCATCTTGATAACAATCTTAGCTTTTCCAGCATTATATAAACATTTGTCTAAAATTATTTTAACGATACATTTTTTCGCAGTTGGGACGGCATAGCTTGTAAATATACTTACCGGACCCGACACCATTTCTCTGCTTAAAGTTTTAGCAGTGAAACAGCTCGGGCCAGGTCTAGCTTTAAATAAAGTATTCAAGAAACCACCTGACATCCAATTCAGTCCTAATTTCGGTGGGAAATCACATGAAGTGAAACCATTCAATCTCTTTATTCAGTCCACCGGGAGTGACTGATTGTAGATAGAAAATCCACTTCTGTTCACATTGTCTCAGAGTCTTTACTCGGTTCCCCCCTCTCCAATGTTGATTGACAGTTTCCAAAACAGTCCATTTAATGTCTTTGAATTCATGTCCCAATTCCTTAAAATGTGCAACCAAGGATTTCTCTAATCGATCTGTTTTTATGCAACATTTATGTTCTGTGAGGCGAACTTTAACTGGTCTTTTTGTCATGCCTACGTATATTAGCGGGCATGGACAGAAAATGGCATAAACCACATAAGTAGAGTGGCAAGAAAACTCTGGTAACGCTATTGTTTTGCCAGTAGCTGTGGTGATATGAGTCTGAGAAGATTTCAATGGACAAAGTTTACATTTATCGCAAATTTTTAAAGGTTCCAAATTTATAGTGGGTTTTGTACAACCTGTTCTTACAACGTAATCCCTAATGATTTTACCCCGAGAATAAGCAATTCTCAGGGGTTTGTTTAACAAAGGATGAATTTGCTGAGCAGGCCCCAATGCTTTCTCATAGCTCTACTGATAGGGGCTGACAAAAGCTTATGTCTAAGTACTATATGTCTAAGTACTATAGTCTGAGGGTTTGATTCTGGCTCAGATGTTTTTGGCAGGAATAAATATTCTCTATTAGAATATAATGCCCTCCGATAAGCTTTTTTAACACATTGTGTTGGGTATCCATGCTGCAAAAAACAATTGGCCATATCCTTTGCCTGATTCTTAAAATCATTCTCATCCGTACATAATCTCCTCAGCCTCAAAAACTGACCCACAGGTAAGCAGAGAAATGGTGTCGAGTCTGGTATGTATTTTTACAAGCTATGCCATCCCAACTGCGAAAAAATGCATCGTTAAAATAATTTTAGACAAATGTTTATATAATGCTGGAAAAGCTAAGATTGTTATCAAGATGATTTAACTTAGAGTCTTTGATTTTTTAGAAATTATAGTGGACCTTCAGTTTCTATTAACTTCACTTCAGCAATATTTGGCGATTTCTAAAGCAACAAGGGTGCGGAAGATTTGCCCACAATCCCGTCTGTAAGATGCATGGGGAGTGCTGGACCAGGAGAGTCAGAAAAAAATTCATGTCTCTGAAGCAGAAGTGTTGCGAAACGGGTGCGTCGGACTACTGACCCTGACAGCCACTGAAGGGAAGTTATATCTCTTTTTATATATAAGTTCATAAAAAAGTTAAAAAGTTAAAAATTGAACACTTGAATACTGGACTTGTTTGGACCAATGATTAAAAGTGACCCAATAAAGTGCATAAAATACAAGTTTTAACTTACAAGCACGGTGGGTGGTATGATGGTCCCTAATTTCAAATAATTGTGTATTTCTTTAAAAATTATTATGAACATAATACACAGCATTACAGATTGAAAAATAAATATTGAACCACGTTCTTTACTTTTTGATTTCAATTACCCCAATATTGACTGGATACATGTTTCATTGGGACATGCTAGAGATATAAAGTTCATGGATGGAATAAATGACATTTTGATGGAGCAATTGGCTCAGGAACTAACAAGAGAGGGCGCAATTTTAGATCTAATTCTCAGTGGAGCACAGGATTTGGTGATAGAGGTAATGGCAATAGTGATCATAATATGATCAAATTTGAATTAATGACTGGAAGGGGGACAGTAAGCAAATCCATGGCTCTCATGCTAAACTTTCAAAAGGGAAACTTTGATAAAATGAGAAAAATATTTAGAAAAAAACTGAAAGGAGCAGCTACAAAGGTAATAAGTGTGCAAGAGGCATGGTCATTGTTAAAAAATACCATTCTAGAAGCACAGTCCAGATGTATTCCACACATTAAGAAAGGTGGAAAGAAGGCAAAATGATTATCGACATGGTTAAAAGGGGAGGTGAAAGAAGCTATTTTAGCCAAAAGATCACCATTCAAAAATTGGAAGAAGGATCCAACAGAAGAAAATAGGAAAATGCATAAGTGTTGGCAAGTTAAATGTAAGACATTGATAAGACAGGCTAAGAGAGAATTTGAAAAGAAGTTAGCCATAGAGGCAAAAACTCACAGTAAAAAACGTTTTTAAATATAGCTGAAGCAGAAAGCCTGTCAGGGAGTCAGTTGGACTATTAGATGATTGAGGGGTTAAAGGGGCACTTAGAGAAGAAAAGGCCATTGTGGAAAGATTAAATGATTGCTTCTTTGCTTCAGTGTTTACTGAAGGGAGGTACCCATAACGGAGAAGGTTTTCATGGGCAATGATTCAGATGGACTGAACCAAATCATGGTGAACCTGGAAGATGTGGTAGGCCTGATTGACAAACTGAAGAGTAGTAAATCACCTGGACCAGATGGTATATACCCCAGAGTTCTGAAGGAACTAAAAAATGAAATTTCATACCTATTAGTAAACATTTGTAACCTATCATTAAAATCATCCATTGTACCTGAAGACTAGAGGATAGCTAATGTAATCCCAATATTCAAAAAGGGCTCCAGGGGCTGACTTCAGTGCCAGGAAAATAGTGGAAAGTGTTCTAAATATCAAAATCACAGAACATATAGAAACACATGGGTTAATGGAATAAAGTCAGCATGGCTTTACCCAAGGCAAGACTTGCCTCAAAAATCTGCTTCACTTTTTTGAAGGAGTAATAAACATGTGGATAAAGGTGAACCGGTAGATGTAGTGTTCTTGGAATTTCAGAAGGCATTTGACAAAATTCCTCATGAGAGGCTTCTAGGAAAAGTAAAAAGTCATGGGATAGGTGGCGATGTCCTTTCATGCATTTCAAACTGGCTAAAAGACAGGAAACAGAGAGTAGGATTAAATAGACAATTTTCTCAGTGGAAGGGAGTGGGCAGTGGAGTGCCTCAGGGATCTCTATTGGGACCCTTTCTTTTCAATATATTTATAAATGATCCTTAAAGAAATACGACGAGTGAGATAATCAAATTTGCAGATGATACAAAATTGTTCAGAGTAGTTAAATGACAAGCAGATTGTGATAAATTGCAGGAAGATCTTGTGAGACTGGAAAATTGGGCATCAAAATGACAGATGAAATTTAATGTGGATAAGTGCAAGGTGATGCAATTAGGGAAAAATAACCCATGCTATAGTTACACAATGTTAGGTTCCATATTAGGTGCTACCACCCAAGAAAGAGATCTAGGCATCATAGTGGATAACACATTGAAATCTTCGGTTCAGTGTGCTGTGGCAATCAAAAAAGCAAACAGAATGTCGGGAATTATTAGAAAAGGAATGGTGAAAAAAACGGAAAATGTCATAATGCCTCTGTATCGCTCCATGGTGAGACCGCACCTTGAATACTGTGTACAATTCTGGTCGCCGCATCTCAAAAAAGATATAATTGCAATGGAGAAGGTACAGAGGAGGGCTACCAAAATGATAAGGGGAATGGAACAGCTTCACTATGAGGAAAGACTAAAGAGGTTAGGACTTTTCAGCTTGGAGAAGAAACAGATGAGGGGGGATATGATAGAGCTGTTTAAAATCATGAGAGATCTTGGACAGGTAGATGTGAATTGGTTATTTAGTATTTCAGATAATAGAAAGACTCGGGGCACTCCATGAAGTTAGCATGTGGCACATTTAAAACAAATCAGAGAAAATTATTTTTCACTCAACGCACAATTAAACTCTGGAATTTGTTACCAGAGGATGTGGTTAGTGCAGTTAGTGTAGCTGTGTTTAAAATAGGATTGGATAAGTTCTTGGAGGAGAAATCCTTTACCTGCTATTAATTAAGTTGACAAGAAAAAATAGCCACTGCTATTGCTAGCAACAGTAACATGGAATAGACTTAGTTTTTGGGTACTTGCCAGGTTCTTATGGCCTGGATTGGCCACTATTGGAAACAGGATGCTGGGCTTGATGGACCCTTGGTCTGACCCAGTATGGCTTGTTCTTATGTTTTTATATTCTTATGTTCTTAGCTCTATTTATGTTTTATTACACCCCCTTGGTTAACATGATTTTATTAATAATAATAATAATAATAATAATAATAATAATAATAACCAGTATATATTGGGGTAGATTTTAAAAGCCCTGTGCACGTAAATCCTGCCGGATTTAGGAGCCCGGTGCACTTGTGCACCGACACGCCTATTTTGCATAGGCCGCCGGCGCGCGCAAAGCCCCGGGACGCGTGTAAGTCCGGGGTTCATAAAAGGGGCGGGAGGGGGCATGTCCGGGGGTGTGTCGGCAGGCCGGAGGTGTGTCCGGGGCATGTCCGGGGTCAGGGGGCGGTCCGGGACGTGTCCGAGGGCATGGCGACGGTTCAGGGGCGGGCCGGGACAGCGGTCCCGAGTCCCCCGGCACTGCGGCCTGTGCCGGGGGATGCCGAGGCGGTGCGCACAAGTTACGCCTGCCTCAGGCGTAACTTGCACAACAAATGTAGGGGGGGGGGATTTAGGTAGGGCTGGGGGTGGGTTAGATAATGGAAGGGAGGAGAAGGTGGGGTGATGCCGGAGGGAACGGAGGCAGGCTACGCGTCTTGGCGTGCGTAGGCTGCCAATTTTGCACAGCCTTGCGCGCGCTGACCCCAGATTTTATAAGATACGCGTGGCTACGCGCGTATCTTATAAAATCCGGCATACTTTTGTTTGCGCCAGTTGCTCGTACTTTTTTAAGATCTACCTTAGCGTGTATTTGGATTTTCAGAAGTTATTTGATAAAGTCCCTCATGATTGGATAAATAATCGAGTGATGTGTTGATTCCGTTTAGTACCAGTAAGCAGGCGGACTGCAGATTTGAGAAGCAGCTGCAAAAGTTGTAAAGTAGAGGCAGGTAGTCCTAAATATAGGCTATTACAATAGTCAATCATGGTAAAAATAGCTTGAATAACTATTCTGAAATCAACAGGAATTTATAGCTTTTTTAGACCAGTAATAACTCGAAGCTTATAAAAACCTGATCAAATAAATGTTTTAATTTGAGGTTGTAAGAAAGGAGAGAATCAAGTAAAATCCATAGGTTTTTAATACATTCGGATGGATCAAAGACACAATTTACCAAAGAGTTAGAAGGATAATTCTCCAAAGAATGTGATCGTTTTAAAACCAAAAATTCAGTTTTTGTCATATTCAAAGACAATTTATTATGATGCAACCAAGATTGAATTGATGAAAAACAAAGCTGTAAATGATCTAAGGTTTCTGTCCAAGTCGAACATATACGGATAAAAAATTGAAAGTCATCGCATAGATCTTGTACCCATCACACGTCGTGGCAAACAATTTTGCAATAGGGGCTAAATAAATATTAAACAAAACAGCTGATAATGTGGATCCTTGTGAAACACCAGTATTAAGATTAGCTAATTCAGAAGATTCATTCATATAAGTCACATATTGCATTCTATTTTTTATAAAAGCCATAAACTTGTCCAACACCTTATCAGAAATACCATATTCTTGCAGGTGAAAGAGAAATGTATCATGATCTACTGTATCAAATGCATCTGAAATATCGAGGTAGACCAAAAGAAACTTGCTACTGTTATCAAGTCCCCTCCTAACAGAATCAACTAGTGAGAGCAATAAGAGTTCTGTACTAATAGATTTCCGAAATCCAAATTGATGGGGATCTAGAATTCCATGATTTTCAAGATGACTATTCGGCTGAGTCAATGCAGCTTGCTCAATGACTTTTGATACGAAAGGGAGGGATGAGATGGGCCAGTAATAACTTAAGTCAGAGCTGTCTAAGGTCAATTTTTTAACAATCGGTTTGTTGGTAGCTTTTTTTAAACAATTGGAAGGAATCCTTTCTCAAATGATTTGTTAATAATAAGAAAAAGAACAGGGGACAACAATTCTTTGTTGGTTTTGAATAGCGATTCAGAGCAATTGCTCAGAAGACAAAATACCGTACTCATAGTACAAATTATGTCAACAATTTCATCTTGAGGAACATGAATAAATGAGGACCATGTAGAAATGGTTGGCAAGTGTGAAGAACAATGCCAAGGAGTAATATTCAAAAATTTAGAGCAAATATTTTCAACTTTCAATTTGAAAAATCTCATAAAAGAATCGGCAGAAAGTGAATTAGAACAAAAAGGCTGAGATGTTAACTTTTTAGCAAATCAGAAAAGGACCTAAGAATCAAAGCCAATTTTCCAGATTTTTTCAGAATAGAAATATTTCTTTGCATCTAGAATTTTGGCTTGGTGTTGAGCAAATAAAAATCTAACGTTGCTTGCCATTTTTGTGCATGGGAGATCTATGCTAAGAATGTTCACATTTTCTAAGGGAACACAGAAACTTAGGTGCCAATTTAAAATGTTACGCATGCGGGGTACATTTGTGCATGCTACCCAGCGCGTATGTTAGAAAATCCAGGGTCGGCGCGTGCAAGGGGGTGCACACTTGTGCACCTTGCGTGCACCGAGCCCAAGGGGAGCCCCAATGGCTTTCCCCGTTCCCTCCAAGGCCGCTCCGAAATTGGAGCGGCCTTGGAGGGAACTTTTTTTCAGCCCCCCCCCCCCCCCACCTTCCCCTCCCTTCCCCTATCTAACCCATTTTTGACTGAGTCCTGCACTTTCCAAATCATGCCATGTTCAATATAGATGTTTTTTGCATCATTACAAAGATCGTATGTATTTGAATATTTTCTCAGGTGTATTTTCACAGCCAAGACATATGGATACCATCCATGCTTAAAAGTCATTCCCTGATGAAGAGAATTCACTCGAAACATTGCAGTGTCGGGATTAAAAGACTTATTGCATGAAGCTTTGAATATAGCATCTTTACGTCTGAACTGTGAGTTGTGAGTGGTATAACATCAGTTTGTTGTATACCACCAAAGTTACACTGGACTGCTGGGGTTTTCCAATGATTATAACCTTTCTCCAACAACTACTATATTGGAGTTGGATTAAGTAGCCATAGAGGCATCTTCATATAGCCCATTATTGGCACTTTTTGAGGTTTCCCCAGTTCAAAACACATACGATAATCTTATTCTCTAGCTAGACTTTTCTATAATTTAGTATTGATCATATGAGTGTCTGGCATTATCTGGATTCATTATTTTGACTATTGTTTAAAGTAGAAGCAGCATGTATGCCATGGGCAGGATGGATGCCGGGTTGCAGCATGTAAGCAGCTTATGCAGCGTTTGAGTAAAGAGACATGCCCACATCGGGACTGGAGCAGGTAGCTGTTTTTGGTGCCGTGGCTGCACCAGGGCTCCCAAAGTCTTCTGATGTTTCCCAGTGAGGCTCCTGATGCGTCTCCTGATGTGGCAACGCATGCTGAAGGACCGGCATTGTTGAGGTGCTGCAGAAAAGTGGGGACTCCTGCCGGCATAGTTTAAATAATAATTAAAAAAAAAAAACACGTTCTGAGGGCAGCCAAAGCAGGCAGAAATGCCAGCACTTCTGCTGCTCTGGGTTTCTCTGCACCAGAAATTGCCTTAGCTGCTGTTGCAAAAGATTAATAAAAAAAATAATAATAAAAAATACACTCAGTGCTGAGAAGGTTCCTGGTGCATAGGGAGTGAGGACCCTGAGTGACATCATCAATGACATCAGGAACTAAGTAATGTATTGCCTGAAGGTTTATTTTTAAGTAAAAATTTATTTTTTTAAGTAAAAATAAAAGTTTTGGAGGCATTTTATGATTCTAAAACCTAGCATTTTTAATATGTAAAAGTTGAAGAGGCTCATATTAAATTTTTAAAGGGATACACATTCATTTTCATACTTGTTGAGGAAGGGGGTCAGAGGACCTATAAAACTTTGGAAATTAAGAGTTTTGTTAGTGGTGGTCATGAAAAGACTTAGGGGTCAATTTCTAAGCCTATAGCACGTGAAAAGGGGCTTTTCGCGTGTGATAGCTTGCTGGGGCGGAGTCGGGGCAGGGAGGGGAGGGATTGGGGTGGCGAGGAGGCAGATGCAGCGCTATCTTCGCTGGCGGTGATAAGGTAAGCACCTTTATTAGGGATGTGAATCGTTTTTTGACGATTTAAAATATCGTCCGATATATTTTAAATCGTCAAAAATCGTTAGGGCCACGATACAATACCAATTCCCCCGATTTATCGTTAAAAAAATCGTAAATCGGGGGAAGGGGGAGGGCAGGAAAACCGGCAAACTAAAACCCCCAAAAACCCACCCCCGACCCTTTAAATTAAATCCCCCACCCTCCCGAACCCCCCCCCCAAATGCTTTAAATTACCTGGGGATCCAGCGGTGGTCCAGAACAGCGGCGGTCCGGAACGGCCCCCTCAATTGAATCCTTTTGTCTTCAGCCGGCGCCATTTTGCAAAATGGCCGCCGCAAAATTGCGGTGGCCATAGACAAAAGCGATTCGACGCAGGAGGTCGTTCCGGACCCCCGCTGGACTTTTGGCAAGTCTTGTGGGGGTCAGAAGGCCCCCCCAAGCTGGCCAAAAGTTTCTGGGAGTCCAGCGGGGTTCAAGAAGCGATTTCTTGCTGCAAATCGTTTTCCGTACGGAAAATGGCGCTGGCAGGAGATCGACTGCAGGAGGTCGTTCAGCGGCGGTCCGGAACCCCCGATTTTAACGATTTTTCACGATATTTTTAAAACCCAAACGGCAACAATACGATTCCCTCCCCCTCCCAGCCGAAATCGATCGTTAAGACGATCGAGGACACGATTCACATCTCTAACCTTTATTGTTGCCAGTAGCACGCCCATTAGCATCGCCTTTCATGGTGGCACTATTGGGTGTGAAAGCCGGCAGCCATAACACCACGGTGGTGTGATGGCTGCCGGCTTTCCCAGGCCCACCCCTTCACCCCCTCCCCTCCCCCTGCCCCCCGTTACCGCTGGATTCACCATTCTGTGTGAGAATGGAGAATCCAGGCCTTAATTAGAGTGTGATTCATGAGAAAACGAGACTTTGGAAATGTTTATTTAAAAAGTTATATTTATAAGTAGTTCTGGAGTCCAGATAAAAATGTACTCTATATTGATAAACATTTACGATGTGTTAAGAAAAAGCTTTTGGCTGCTTTTGAAATCATTCTGAAATGTTTTTAAATTCAGATATTAAATTGCAGTGGGTTCGGAGGGGTTTTCATGGAATTTTGAGTAAATGAGTACTATAGTAATGTTATGAGTGTTGAGAGAGTGGATTTGATGTGTTTATTTTGTATTTTGGGAGAAGTGACATTTTGTTTACAAACTATAGATTTTAATTTTATTTAAAAGTTTAGTCTCTGTCACTTGGAGAAACTGAGTTCCATTAGTTTAAATTTCAGAACAGCTGTGGCAGGGGAAGCTGTTACTATGGAGTCTCCTTGACAACAGAGTCTTATTAAAAATTCTTGAAGTGAAAAGCCAGAGTAATGTTACTATATTAAAGTCAAAGCACTTTTAAAATATTTTTATTTGTGAAGATAAACAAAGTAAAAGTAAATTAAAAATGTCTTTAACTTCATTGTTCACTAATGGTATGGTCAATTATTAGATTTATGTCCTTATTTACCTTAAATGGAGAGGCAAGGACCTATTTTATTTAATGATCTCATCCAGAGTAATAATCTCTTAAAGCTAATATAGTGGTTACAGTTTAGAATATAGGGGGTTTCCTGAGCTGACAGGTGAGAGAGAGGGACCTCCGCTGCTGCTGATGATTGCAGAGGGCTAGTAGAAAACACATTTGCTGAAGATAGTTAGCAAACAGTTTTGTCCGTCAACATGGGCTACTTCAGGTGCTGTATTAATAACCAAATAAATAGATGAATAAAAAATAGTAAAAAGGAAATAAATACTTAAAAAAATTATAAATACATAAAAAATAATATATTACTGACTTTAAGATGTTTAAATTAAACTACACATAAAAGGAACTACACACACATATATATGTTTAATAGTTACAGCAAAAAGAGACATTTGTAGGACCAAACATGTTTAACAAACATACTCAGTTGACAATTACCTACAATGTTCCATGCCGTGTGTGTGTAGTTCCTTTTATGTATAGTTTAATTTATCATTTTTTTAATGTACTTATTACCTTTTTACTATTTTTTATTAATCTATTTATTTTATTATTAATACAACCTCTGAAGCAGCCCATGTTGATGGGCGAAACTCGGCTAGAGTCGGGCACTCTGTTAAACAATCAATAAAAATTGTGTCTGTTCTACCCTATCTATTGTTACCTGTTTTGCTCTGCAGGAATAGCCTGGCTTGGTTGGGGTATTTTTTCTCTATCACTAATTGTGCTCTCATTTGGTTCATTTTTTGTGTCTGTGCTTCTATGACCCTGGTTTCTGCAAAATGCTACAACAACCTTTGTGCAACTCCTTTGTTCCTGCCTCTGTCCCAAACTATATACAGTCTATGATTGCTGTCCTCAGCCTGGCTTTGACTCTGCTTCTGCCTAATTGTCTTGTGGCTTGTTGCTATGTTTCTGTATTATCTTGACTAACAATAAGCATTGCACGTTGCTTCTAAATCTGGTTTCCAGTTCATAGTGGTCAGCTTCTTTGCAGCAGGTAGCATTAAAAGAGTACTTAGCACCTAATGCAGGGGTGGCCAACTCTGATCCTCGAGATCCACAAATGGGCAAGATCTTTAGGAGATTCACACTGAATATGCATTAAAAAATTTGCATACAATGGAGCAGTGCATGCAAATCTATCTTATGTAGATTCATTGTGGATATTCTGAAAATATGGCCTGTTTGTGGCTCTCAGGACTAGACTTGATCACCCCTACCCTAGTGGTTGCTCAAACCAAGCTTTGAAAAAGGGGTGGTAGGGGGGCAGTGGTGTGGGCATGGTGCCGGTCCTGGGTGGGACCGAGGCCTCCAGCACAGTGGCTGTGCCTGGGGATGGCAGCCGGCCAGCGTGCACAAGATATGCCTGCCAGAGGCAGGCGTAAATAATTGAAATAAGGTAGTGGGGGATTTAGGTAGGGCTGGGGGGTGGGTTAGATAGGGGAAGGGAGGGGAATGTGGGGGGAGCAGAAGGAAAGTTCCCTCCGAGGCCGCTCCGATTTCGGAGCGGCCTTGGAGTGAACAGGGAAAGCCATCGGGGCTCCCCTAGGGCTCGGCACGCGCAAGGTGCACAAGTGTGCACCCCCTTGTGTGTGCCGACCCCGGATTTTATAACATGCGCATGGCAGCATGCGCATATTATAAAATTGGGTGTACATTTGTGCGCGCCGGGTAGCGCGCACAAATATACCCCACGCGCGCTTCTTTAAAAATCTACCCCAATGATTGGTTACAGAGGTGGTATTCATAGATAGGCAATAATATTTATCAGGTGAAATTTTCTAGAATATATTATAAATCTAGTACTTAAGGCAAAGAATCTTGAAAAGAGTCTTGAAAAAAAAAACAAAATGATAGTTTTCACATCTTAGTCATTGGTTTGTTTTGAAAATATTACATTTTCTCCTTTGATTTATTCTTCATGATTTGATTATTATCTTTTATCCATCTTGTCTTTGTGGCTCTGTATATTCTGATGTTTTTAAGTTAATTTATATGCGTTTTTGAGTAGCTATGTTTTTAGCTCAGATTTCAATTTCTTTCAGTCTGGTAAAATATGTAATGTCTCAGAGAATTCCAGAGCTTTGGACCTGCTATGAAAAACACACAATCTCTTATTTGCATCAGATATGTGCTCTATATTGTGAGAATAGCCAATAGTCCTTTATTTTGAGATCTTAGTGTTCACTGTGGATTGTATGGTTGTAGGGTTACTCATAACAAACTGGTGATATTGGAATGAATCATGTTGAATATTATCATTAATGATTTATAGTAGATTCTGGATTGTACTCGTAATCAATGCAGTGACATCAGTAAGGGCGTAATGTGATCATATTTCCTAGATCCTAATAAGAGTCTTGCTGCAGCATTTCATAATAGTTGCAGTGGTTTTAAGTGACAATAATCTAGGTTTGAGAAGATTAGAATCGAAGTATGTGATGAGTGAAGAAGTAGAAAAGAAGCATTAGTGAATCCTGCAGTAAAAATGTGGGTAAACAGTTGAAAACTTGTTTATTCAAATAAGCCTTTTAATTAAAAGGGAACTATTTTGTCCCTGGTTTTTATTTCTATCTTTCAGGGACTTATATATAATACCTGGGTTGTGCCCAGCCTATGATATTCTGTCTATGTTTATTTTATTTTTCTGTATGCCAATTTATTGTGTACATTTTTTATGTTCCCTACCTTGAACAAAGGATATGATGAGTTATACATTTCTTTTTTTCAATTATTTATTTATAGAATTTCAATTACATCTTCAAGATAAATTTGAGCAGAATTCAGGTATTACATTGTGCATACACCAAGCAGAAACAAACAAAAAAGGATTAACAATCCTCAACCCTAAGAAAATATTTATATGCAAGAATCAAAATCAACAGCACGTGCTATCCTTAACAAGAATTCTATAATAGCAGAGCCTATTCTGGCAATGTTCTCCAATCCCCCTGATCATTTATGTCACTCAAAAATAAAGTCAACTGGGAAGGCTCCAAAATATGTGAAATATCTTTATATTTAACATATTTACGTGGAAACTTTAAGAATTATTGTGCTCCCATTTGAAGAACCCTAGGTATCATTAAAATAAATTGTTTGCATCTCCTCTGCATGACTTTGGAGAAACCTAGGAATACCCTAATCTTAAACTGGAGAAAAGTAGCACAATGTTTGAAAAACAATTTGAAAAGCCAGTCTCTGTCAGGGATCTAACATAAATGTAATGCTAAGCATTAGCATAGAGGGCTTAGCTAACACACCACCAGATGTCTCTAGTACTGTTGTTAAGTCTCAACGGCCTTCTAGTACCCAGGGACGGCTTTAGGATTTTGCCAGTTCCAGGCACTTTTGATGCTTTTACCCCCAACTTCCTATAAGGGTCATTTACAGGGTAGCAATGATATTCAGCAGAGCTGGAAGGGAGTCATTCTTAGCCAGCCTGTTCCTCATAAATGTTTGCCACCCTAGGCACAAACATAATGGGTGCATATTGACAAGCCCAGGGCTGCAAGTACCCCAGAACCATTATTTTTAGAAACCTCCATCTCCTTATTCTTTAGAAGAAATAAGATAAAAGACCCTCAAAATTGGAGGAACCTCTTCTTCTGGAACTTTAAGCACCTCAGCTAAATCACTTGTAAACATATCTCGTGGTGATACTAAGTGTAATTTTGGAAAATTAATAAAGCATAAGTTCTTCCAGAGTTCTCTAAATGTTCCAACTTTGAAGTAAGTACTGTCTTTAACAAAGATTTGCCGCAATGCATTTACTTGATCCATTCTAGTTGTAATTTAAGTCAAATGTTTCTCTGTAACTTCTATAAAGTTGTCCAGCACATGCACTTTGTTCTTCAATGCCACATTTCCCTTCTCAACAAGAGTTAATAGAGGAAGAAATGCTTTACCGAAACCCAAAATGGCCCTACCAGAGGTGCTTATGGAAAGTAACTCCCCTCCCTTGGTTAACAGAACCTGATCCTGAGTGAAAGGTAGATATGTGCAAAACAGTACAGGGTCCAGAATTATCATCAACAGCTCAAGTTCCTAGATTGCTTATTCTTTTAATGGTTCCCACTCTGCACTTGGTAAGAGCTACTGTACACGATATTAGGGATTTGGGAACATGTCTGCTACTGTGTACCTTGTTTCCCCCTCCCCATACTTATCAGGGCTGGCAGACAATTCTCTCTACTTCCTCCTATATCCACACAATGGGGCGGATTTTCAGAGCCCTGCTCGCCTAAATCCGCCTAAATCCGGGCGGATTTAGGCGAGCAGGGCCCTGCGCGCCGGTGCGCCTATGTTCAATAGGCCTACCGGTGCGCGCAGACCCCGGGACTCGCGTAACTCCCGAGGTTTTCCAAGGGTGGCGTGTCGGGGGCGTGTCGAGGGGGCGAGCCCGATCCGTGCGGCGTTTTCGGGGCGGGCCGTAGCGTTTCGGGGGCGGGCCTGGGGGCGTGGTTACGGCCCGGGGCGGTCCGGGGGCGTGGCCACACCCTCTGGACCCGCCCCAGGTTGCGTCCCGGCGCGCTAGCGGCCCGCTGGCGCGCGGGGATTTACGTCTCCATCCGGGAGGCGTAAATCCCCCGACAAAGGAAAGGGGGGGGGGGTGTAGACAGGGCCGGGCGGGTGGGTTAGGTAGGGGAAGGGAGGGGAAGGTGAGGGGAGGGCAAAAGAAAGTTCCCTCCGAGGCCGCTCCGATTTCGGAGCGGCCTCGGAGGGAACGGAGGTAGGCTGCGCGGCTTGGCGCGTGCTGGCTATACGGAATTGATAGCCTTGCGCGCGCCGATCCCGGATTTTAGCGGATACGCGCGGCTACGCGCGTATCTACTAAAATCCAGCATACTTTTGTTTGCGCCTGATGCGCCAACAAAAGTACGCCAAATCGCGCTATTTGAAAATCTACCCCAATCTGAATAATTCATAAAAGACCACATGTTTTATCCACAGACTTCTATTTGTCAGACTTTGCAGGATTAACATTTAGAAGAAAATAAACAGTACAGGTCTCTAAAGACCTTGCTACTTACCATCAGTTTATACTAAATAAAGTTCTGCATTATTAGTGGCTTGAACCATGCCAGAAACCTTACCTTGCATAGAGTATTAATAAAGGTAACTAACTGGCTAGTCCCACCCCACTTTGGGAGATCCCACCTTTTACCTCTAGAGCAGTCTCTGGCTGGAGATCTCATGGTCCATCTCTAGGGAAGAACCATGCTTTCTTAGTCCTGCTACCAGCTGGGCTGAGGAGGTGTCTCTCCACTGTTGGGCCATCCCTGGCTTTGGCACAAGTGGTCAGATATCAGGCAGGGCTCTTTTCTCTCTTGTCTCCCCAGACACTCTCAGTCCTCTACCTCCTCTACACAGGGAGGGGCACGATGAGGTCTCTGCATCATCTGATTCTCTCTTTTGCTTTTTTGCCCTATCTTATAACAGTCACCTGATTAATTTGCATAAAGTTCATGCAGACATGCAGCTGGTGACTCCCCCCCTTTTCCATGGGTGGGGGGGAGTCACTGCTCCTGCCACTCTGGATTATGTCCTGTCATGTCTTAATCAGTGTTGTCTTGCCACATCAGCAATTTTGTTCCTTTCAGATGTTCTCCCCTCATCCATGAAGGGTTCACTGGTCCTGTCTGATGAACTATCCTTGGATAGGTTTCTTTTTTTCTCTTAGGGATTAAGTTGTTCTTTTTGGTTCCTGCCCTGGTTGCCATGGAGCTACTTACTTTTAGTTAGAAAGGATCTTATAATTAACAAGATGATCTGATAAGCTGGGTAACATTGTTAGTCTGGTCAAAGTTCTCATCTTGTTTCTCTCTGCTGAGATAGTGTTTCTTGACTGGAACATACATGTCAGCATCTATCTTTTACAGTATATGTCCCTCTGAGATCAATATTCATATTTTGTTGCCTCCAGTGGTAAAACATCAGGTATCTCCCTATACCACGGCATCCTCAAATGCGGCTACATATCCTACTTGCAGGAGTAGCCTATCCAGGTCATTAGTATGCAACTACCCATGACATGAACCAAAAGCATGGTCCACCACTGAATCCAGAGGAGGCAATCTCTCTGTTGGGCTCAAGGAAGCAGTCAAACTAGGGAGAGATAAGGATACATTTTCCCTCCATGAACTCTCCAGAGGCTAGTCCCCTGTAGTCAGTACCAAAATTACCACAAAAGAGTCCACAGGCCCCATTGTCAGAGTGCTCAAAAATCCTTGGTAAGTCAGGGATTTAGCTTTCCATTTACTTTATCATTTTAGAAAGGGAAGCATATGCAAGAAAATGAAGGAACTGTAAAGTAAAATAGCAGAAGCTCCTATCCTGAAAATCCATCTATATAGTTTTTAAATAAATAAATATATGTAAAAAGGTCACTAAAAGGTGGAGAAGTTCTTTCATTTCCTTTTGTTTTTAAAATAAAAAAGAATAACATTATGTTCATTTTTTTACATTCCTCCCATGCCTTCCCTATATGCCAAACCTCTTAGCCCATCTGTAGGCTTTCAAGACTCTTGAAAGACATCAGCAATTGAAGAAAATGGCATTGGTCTGCTCAAGGCCAATAGAATTATGGATAATAATTGCTCTATAATTTCCTTGGATTATCTGGTACCATTTTTTATAAGATAATTATTCATAATAGGGTGGCTTCAGATCAACTGGCACAATTTTCTTCAATTACATCACTAGTACAATAGTGACTGGGGATTGATCTTGCTTCTGAAGAGTCTTCAAAGCCTATGGATGGAGCACAGGGCACAGGCTACACAGGGAGGGTCCAGAAGAAGTTTTTTTTTGTGTGTGGTAGCTTTGCATGCAGGGAAGATGCCTTGGCCAGGGCTGGGGAATAGGAAAGTGGCTTATTAGTTTCACTGAAGGGAAGAATGGAAAACTCAGTAATTATGAGTGCTGTCCTGTAAGTATTCAAGACTTTGTCTTCACAGTTAGGTTTTTCAATGTCCAACTCTTTTTGTTTGATTCTCATTGCAGCAATATCTTCATAAATAATTTATTTGGTTGAAAAAATATTTCTTTCAATTTTCCAGATAGTAATGAAATTCAACAGTTATCATTCTCTAGATGCCATTTACATTTGAAGTCAATAGACTTGCAGAAGGATTCTTCTGTAGAAATAAAATAAAATATCGGGCTTGAGATTTCCTCCATTGGAAGAGCTTGATCACCACCTATATATAAACTTTTACAATTGTCTTTCACTTACACATGAAGTACTCCTCAAAACAGACAACAGTCAAAACACAGATACTGTATATAAAAATATATTTAGGAATATGTGTTTTATTATCTGTTAGTAACTTGTGCACTTTAGGGGTAATTTTAAGATTGTCCACATAAGTGAAAAGTCTACGGGTAATTTTTACCTACATATTTTGCACTAATTTTTTAAGTGAAGTTATGGGTATACTTTCATTTTAACAATTTCCTCAGGAAAACTACTCCCACACATTTACATATTGATTTGTCCAGACAGTTTTCAAGATAAAATTTACACACTTATTTTTGAAAATGCAGAAGTATATGTGAATTTCCAAACCCCTCCCCAACCCCACCTCAGGGAATACCTCTGTTCAGCCTAGATAAATTTACATGCATATGAGATGTACACACCTACTTTTATCTGCGTATTGGGGGAAACAATTGTAAAAAATTAATTTTCTTTGGTTGAAGCACCATTTTCTCCATGGAAATGTCTGAAAAGTAGCCTGTAGGAGGGTACATTTTCAAAGGCATTTCCAGGGGTAAAGAATTGTTTTACCTGCCCCAATGTTCTCTTATAAACTTGCCCACCCAATTTGTGGGTAAATGTGGACACACATGTCATTTATGTGGCAGCATTCCTGGGGGCAAGTTGGGGAAGGGTTTGCACTTACATGCAGAATTTTGCATTTTCAAAAACGTACATGTAAAATTTCAAGAAAAATTTCCATGCATATAATACCAGGTAGGGATGTGAATCGTGTCCTCGATCGTCTTAACGATCGATTTCGGCTGGGAGGGGGAGGGAATCGTATTGTTGCCGTTTGGGGGGGTAAAATATCGTGAAAAATCGTGAAAAATCGTGAAAAATCTAAAAATCTAAAAATCGCAAAACCGGCACATTAAAACCCCCTAAAACCCACCCCCGACCCTTTAAATTAAATCCCCCACCCTCCCGAACCCCCCCCCAAATGACTTAAATAACCTGCGGGTCCAGCGGCGGTCCGGGAACGGCAGCAGTCCGGAACGGGCTCCTGCTCCTGAATCTTGTTGTCTTCAGCCGGCGCCATTTTCCAAAATGGCGCCGAAAAATGGCGGCGGCCATAGACGAACACGATTGGACGGCAGGAGGTCCTTCCGGACCCCCGCTGGACTTTTGGCAAGTCTCGTGGGGGTCAGGAGGCCCCCCACAAGCTGGCCAAAAGTTCCTGGAGGTCCAGCGGGGGTCAGGGAGCGATTTCCCGCCGCAAATCGTTTCCGTACGGAAAATGGCGCCGGCAGGAGATCGACTGCAGGAGGTCGTTCAGCGAGGGTTCCGGCGCCTCGCTGAACAACCTCCTGCAGTCGATCTCCTGCTGGCGCCATTTTCCGTACGAAAACGATTCGCGGCGGGAAATCGCTCCCTGACCCCAGCTGGACCTCCAGGAACTTTTGGCCAGCTTGTGGGGGGCCTCCTGACCCACATGAGACTTGCCAAAAGTCCAGCGGGGGTCCGGAAGGACCTCCTGCCGTCCAATCGTGTTCGTCTATGGCCGCCGCCATTTTTCGGCGCCATTTTGGAAAATGGCGCCAGCTGAAGACAACAAGATTCAGGAGCAGGAGCCCGTTCCGGACCGCTGCTGTTCCGGACCGCCGCTGGACCCGCAGGTTATTTAAGTCATTTGGGGGGGGTTCGGGAGGGTGGGGGATTTAATTTAAAGGGTCGGGGGTGGGTTTTAGGGGGTTTTAGTGTGCCGGCTCACGATTCTAACGATTTATAACGATAAATCGTTAGAATCTCTATTGTATTGTGTTCCATAACGGTTTAAGACGGTATTAAAATTATCGGACGATAATTTTAATCGTCCTAAAACGATTCACATCCCTAATACCAGGTATAACTGTGTACAAGAAAACTTGATGGGGCAATTTTCATAGTGGCATTATGTGCATAAGTCGGCTTTGAAAACTGATGTAACTTATGATGTATATGTCAGCTAACCTATGCAGGCTATTATAAAATTACCCCTTAAATGTATAGTCAATGTTTATCAGTGCCCTCATTTCTGTTAATGAGGATGATTTCGTACTAAAAAAATCTATCCATCACTTGATTGCTATTTGTTTTTTGATTTGATTCAGTATGCTGTGAGTAAGACCACCTTGGGCTGTATTTCATAATCATATTCTTTTTATTTGCCGTGTAGTTTACCTTAGATTTCTCCTTTGAGAGGGCAGTTTTCCAAGGTGTTTACACAGACTCGATAGCATGCCTTCTTTTACCCTGAGGGTCAGGCCACAGGAGGAAAAGTGCACATGGTGACACAGATAAAAAATCCGCAATAACTTTTGGACACATGATGTTAGCACTGGCATAATGTCAAAGGAAAATTCCTCATGGAATTTCCCTTGCAAAATGAGTTTGCAGAACTGTGGGTACAAGATGCCCCTGAATATTATTATCATCATTTTCTTTGTGCATTGGAGCTAAAACCAGGACTAAAAAATTAGACAGTTCTGAGCAATTGAAGCTAGTTGGTAACCCTAGGGGTAACCATAATGTGCTGTCTAACTGGTGAATATTAAATATTTTTTTCTTTAAAAGAATAAGGATGCTAATTCTGGTGTCATGGTTACATTCTTACACAGGTTGAACAATCTGATCTGCTGACGTTATTCTTATAAAAAAAAAAAAAATTCAGGAAGGCTCACAAAAATAAGTTCCCTTAATTATTTCATTTGCTAAACACTGTATAGCACTGAAAAACAAAATAAAAAATCATAAGAATAAAAGACAATCAATGCTTTTGAATCTTTGAATTATTGAAAAAAAGATGACTTTGCTAGCATTAGCATTTATTGGGGCATAGATTGTGATTTGGTTTTTAATTATTATTGAATTTTTGTAGGAAATATAATTCAGAACCATTAACTATGATTGTTAATTATTTTTTAGCTTGCATATAGTTCAACTGGAACAGACGTGAACATCTCAATATTACTGGTTTAGAATTCTGAATTCATTTTGCTTTCACCTCAAAACAATAAGGGCACAACACAGATGTTCATTTTATTTCTTTGTTTATAATTGTTTGATTATGCATTATACTGTATTTTTAAACTTTTTACTCCAAAGACACATTTTGTATTATGAGCTGAGTAAATGGTTCCCTAAGGTATAAAGACATCATACAGAAAGAGCTTTTTTGTGTTTTCTGTTCCTATCCCCCCCAAAAAAGCTCTTTTGAATAATTGCCCAATGAATAAGTTAGAAGAGTTCATATGTGTCCAAGGACAATGTGTAGAGTACTGATAACTATATCGTCTATATTCCCACTTATCATGGCTCATTATAATGCATACAGCACATTTTAAAATGACACAGCTTGAATTAAGCAACCATATTATAGTTGTCAAGGCCGAATTCCAGTGGCATGTGCCCATAGGCAATTGGGGGAAGGGAGTAAAGGGCATGATTCTCATCGCTCCTACCCAAATCCTCCCCTCTCAGGGTGCTCCTCTCCTCAACCCTAAGTTATGGTGCCAGATCTATAGTAGCAGCAACAGCAAATGGAGATAAAAAGCAAAAGACCTCCTGCAGCCCTCGTGTACAGACAGGACCCTGGTGCTCCACATTTCACATGGCTTTCCAAGGTAATGGGAAGTCCCTGCTGGAGGAGGGGCAGGGTGCTGCTGCAGGGTCTCTCATCAGGCAAGAGCTACAGGAAACCCCACACTGATTTCTTTTGTCTCCAGTAGGTAATGTTGCTGCTGCTGCTGCCAATGAACTGCCACTTCTAGAGGAGACGAGCGACACGCTGCAGAGGCAGACACATATGAAGGTCTAGCAGTGGCAGCGATGCTCTGGTTTCTATAAAAATGAGGTACCAGAGGCAGTTGCCTACATTACTTATGTCTATAATCAGGCCTGCATTAGGGTTGGGAAAACAATTTGAAGACAAACTCAAGTGAAGTGGACTTTAGCTCAGTTCATGCTTACCAGGAAATTCAGATTTTACTGAGATCTGCTGGAAAAATGAATCAAGATTTATAAAAATCTGACACAGGTCCAAAAAAATGTGAAAGAGATCCATAACAGATACCCTGAAATGTGCTTCAGATTTTCCCAGAATCTGTTGTGAGCTTTGCCACACATACATATTTTTTCTTAAAATGGTTGATTGAACTAACTCTTGAAAATCCTTAGAAGCTAAATTATATTCCAGAACAACTAAACATTGGATGGTTTCACCATAAATGGAAGAGATCAAATGATAAGTCTGAAATTTGAAAAAAGGCAAAAGAAACTGATAACAATTTTGAGGCCAAGATTCAGTAGGCTGTTTATTGTTTTATTTATTATTGCCAATACACTGGGATGGGAGGCATCCTGGTTAACATTCTTAGAAGTGAGATGGTGAAGAAGGCATGTCCCAACAAGGCCTTTAAAGATAATTGGGGGGGGGGGGGGGCAGTTGAGAGAGCGCATGATCTGCCCTCTTTATTTAATAATTTTAAACTTTTAAATATATCTGGTTAAGTAGCATATTATCCGTCCATACAAAGCCAGATAATTTTAGACCAGTTTCTGTTGTTTGGAAAGAGGAGAGGAGAGTAGGTGAGTTGGTGGCAGTTGGTAATTTGTTGGAGGTATTTAGTGAGTTCTGAGTGAGGTGCCCTGTGACTTGTATCCCTTTGTCTATTGTCCTGATCTCTGTGTGTGAAAGTTTTTGTTAGTTTGTCCTGTTTGTCTTTCTTAGTGTTTGAGTGAGGTATGACGGAGAGGTGGAGGAGGAGTGGTGAGACATGGTGGTGAGCCAGAGGAGGAGTGGTGAGGCTTTTGGTGAGGTGGGAGTGGTGAGGTGTGATGGTGTTGAGGAGTGAAGAAAATGGAGCGTGAGAGTCAGAGGAGAGAGGAGAGGATGGTGAGAAGGGAAGAAAGGAGGAGAGAGGACAAGGGCAGGAGTGTAAGGGAAAGGAGGAGGAGGAGGAGTAGGGACAGGGAAAGAAGTAGAGATAGGGAGGGGGAAGGTATAGGGGGAAGGTATAGGAGGATGCAGAGGGGAAAGGGATAGTCAGGCGAGTCCTGTAGGAGGAAGATGACAGGTTAGGGATAGACAGAAAGGGCAGAAGGGAGGGGACTTGTTAGGGCAGATGCAGGAGGGGATAAGAAAGGGAGAGTAGAGGGTACTGGGGGCAAGACTTAGTAAATGGAGGACACCTCTCTGGAAGTGGAAGTGACACCCCATTCTAGCAGCCAGGCAAAGGGGAACATTCATCTGAGGGCACTGAAGTTCAACAGAGAGAATAATGAGATGATAATTTCTGAAATCCTAGAACATTATAACATGTTCTTCATCAACCATGTGGACAAAACCTCAAGGGCACCCAAGGGCCAGATCTGGTTCACCATCGCCCCGAGTATCTCAAGGTGCAGTGGTGTGAAATGCAGTGAGGAGCAGGTGGTGCACAGGTACAGGGCATAAAGGCCCAATTGACGACAAAGATGGCTAACCACAGAGTGGTGGCGGAGCCCCTTATCTGATTGTGCTCATGCTCATGGAAAAGTGCTCGTCCAATGGCTGGGACCAGACCTGTTTGAGAGCATGACTAGCAGGTAGACACTATGCGAGCTGGAGCTGGTAAGTTCACCTCACCTGTAAATGGCAAGGCTGCTACAGTTGTGTACATCATTTGGCATAAGATGCTCACATCGATTGACATGCCTGATCTGCCTGCCTGACCATTCTTCTGCCTGCCGCCTGGAACTGACCACTGCCTGCCTGACCATTCTTCTGCCTGCCACCTGGAACTGACCTCTGCCTGCTTGACCATCTTCTGCCTGCTTCCTGCTGCCTGGAACTGACCCTCGCTTGCCACGACTATGCACGGACTGACTCTGGTATTGACCCCCACTTTGGCTGACCTCTCTTGGACTGATATTCTGGCTTTGACCTTGCACTTCACTCAGAGACTCTCTTCCGGCCTCCGGTGACCATTGGGCCTACGCACTTGGATAACAACTGCGGCTTCCACGTGGCTAGGCCTGCAGGTGCTGCCTGTCTCATCCGGAGGACCTCTCTGAACTGATGCTTTCCCAAGGTCTCCAGAGCTTCTGGTCCTGTTCTAGTTCACTCTCTCTGCATCAGCCATGCACCCTTGCTCGTGTTGGGCACACCTCACCAATACTTCTCCGGGAGACCACCGGAGGCCCACCTAAGTCCAGGCGGTCCGGGTACCCAAGGGCTCAACTTGCAGAAACCCAGGACTGTTATTGGTGAAGCTCCAGCTAGTAGGGATGTGAATCGGGTCCGGAATCGTAGCCGAAATCGGAATCGTACATGAATCGCGAGAAATGTTTGTTCCCGCGATTCGTAGCGTTTTAATCGGCTGCACCCGAGCCAAAAACGAAAAACTCACCCCGACCCTTAAAATAGAATTCTTTAGAATCCCCCACCCTCCCGACGCCCCCAAAACCTTCTTAAAACACCTGGTGGTCCAGCGGGGTTCCCGGGAGCGATCTCCCACTCTCGTGCCATCTATTGCCAGTAAACAAAATGGCACCGATGGCCCTTTGCCCTTACCATGTGACAGGGGCTATCGGTGCCATTGGCTGGCCCCTGTCACTTACTAGGAGCAATGGATGGCCCCGCTAGACCCGCTAGACCACAAGGTACTTTAATAAAGTTTTTTTTTTTTTTTTTTGGGGGGGGGGTCGGCAGGGTAAGGAATTCTAAATAATTATATTTAAAGGGTCGGGGTGAGTTTGGGTGGGTTTGGGGGGGGGGGGTTGAATGTGTTCCCTTTCTCCCCTACCCCCAAAACGATAAGAAAACCACACAAACTCTTAGTGGGGTTTTCCTATCGGTTTCGGGGGGGCTCTGAAATCTGACAAATTTTGAAATATCGTACGATATTTCAAATCATCAGAAAAACGATTCACATCCCTACTAGCTAGCCTCTGTCTCCTTGTGTGCTCTGCCTCCTGGTGGCAGGCATTTCCTGGCTCTGACCAGAGGGCCGTACCAATCCTGTACGAGGAAAAGGGTCCACCTCCAGCGCAACAGGGGTAGATATTGGCTCATAATCAGACACTTAGCCTGGCCAACAACCCGTATGACATAGGGAGGGCAAAAGCAGCGCCGGCGCCATTTTGAATATTGGCAATAGGGCCCGAGTGCAGGAGGTCGCTCCTGGACCCCCGCTGGACTTTTGGCAAGTCTTGTGTGGGTCAGGAGGCCCCCCAAGCTGGCCAAAGGTCCCTGGGGGTCCAGCGGGGGACCGGGAGCGATCTCCTGCACTCGTGACGTCGGGTGACAGGAACCAAAATGGCGCCGGCGCTACCTTTGCCCTGTCATATGGTAAGGGCAAAGGGCCACGGCACCATTTCTATTAACGCAGCCGTTGCCTGAGAGCGGGAGATCGCGCCGGGACCCCCCCCACTGGACCCCAGGTAATTTAAAACATTTTGGGGGGTTCGGGAGGGTGGGGGATTTGTTTTAAAGGGTCGGGGTGGGTTTTAGGGTTGTTTTCGTGTGCTGGTTTTCCCGCCCTCCCCCGATTTACGATTTTTTAACAAAAAAAACCATGACGATCAGATTTCCCTCCCCCCCCCAGCCAAAATTGATCGTTAAGATGATCGATCACATGATTCACATCCCTATTACATTCAGGTACTGTAAGTATGTCCCTATCCCCAGAGGGCTTACAATCTAACAGGGGCATTCACCAATTTGCAAAAGGCCGTTATCGCATGTGTTACAGCATTATCGCACACGATAAACAGCGTATTGCATATTGCAGATGCTAATTTAACTTTAATGTAAAAGTGGGTGGAATGTGGGCAGGATAAATGTAAAATAGGGGGTGGTAGTGCTGAGTGAGATACCTATTGCACATTATCGCAGGCATTTTTCACAGGAAATAATTAACTACACCTTTTTTCTTGGCATTAAAGCCCAAAAAATAATGATCACACCCGGTATCGCGCAGCACGGTATTATCGCAGTTCATATCGTATGCAAAAAAACCCGCAAATATAACACACTCACCTATCACACCTTCCTGGACCAATAAAAATGCTTGTTTTTATCAGGTCGACTCTACTAAAGCTATTTTGTTTGTGTCAAGTGTACTTGTAGAGGCATACATGATGCCTTGCCTGGCTCACCACAAGTGAGAATACGTGGAAGAAGAACAATGTTAACAACAGCCAAGGCCACTTCCAAAATGTTTTATGGAAGAGTCAGAGGCAGTGGTACCGCCGGCTCAGGGCCTGCTCGAGCATCTGACACGCAGGCGGCTACAGTGCTGGAGATACAGGGAACATATATCTTCACCACGCACCTCCTTGCTGGGAATGCCAGAGGACTTTGTGGTTAGCAGGTATCGCCTCAGCTCGTGAGCAATCCAGGAATTATATGAAGACCTCTGAGGGGATCTGGATCCGGTCACCCAAAGCTCCCACGCTGTCTCCGGCCTCACCAAACTCTTGGCCTCCCTCCATTTCATGGCAAGTGGCTCCTTCCAAGGGGACGTGGGGGGGGGGGGGATGTCAAAAACTACTTTCTCAAGCTGTCTCGATCAGGTCATTGAAGCAGTCACTGACTGCATTAATTGCCACATCAAATTTCCTCACGAACATCAGGAGTTGGTGGACTTGAAGAGAGGTTTCTATGCCTTCACACGCTTTCCAAATGTTGATGGAGCTATCAACTTCACTCACGTGGTCATCATTCCATCCTATCAGAGGGAGATGTACCACAACAGAAAGCTCTTCCATTCCATCAATGTCCAAGTGGTCTGTGATGCAGGAATGCACATCCGGGACAGGTGGTCAGGTACCTGGGAGCACACATGATTCTTTTATACTTAAGCAATTGGGCCTCTTTGACAATTTTGAGGCTGCCCTGTATGGTGACAGTTGGCTTGTAGATAAGACACAGTTTTCTTTGTAAGTTACCGGTGTGCCTATGTATATGTGCATAATGGCACCAAGATGGGGGATGCTTGCGAGGGAGGATACATTTGGTGGCTTGTCAAGTGCCTTGTATTCATGTATGGTGGCCATTCACTCAGGCCATGCCTTTTTGACCCCATATTTCACAGGCTGACAAAATGAGTCAGAGCAAACAATGCTTGTGATATAAAGGTTGCTGAATGAGAAAGCAGTATAACCTTAGCATGTCTACATTACCCAAAAGGACCCATTCCTTTCCTACCCTTGGAAGGTTTTACAATGTCTGGTTAATCTCTAGCTTCACCCATCCACATCGCTGCCACAGCACCATCTCGTCTGGGCCCTTACGGACGCATCTGGGAGATTGTCACACATTGTTTCTGTACATCCTGACACATCGGTTCCACGCCCATTATCTTGTGCATGTTGGTGGGTTGCCATATTCCCTGTGTATGGGCTTACTAATGGGTTTCCATGGAGGACAGAATGCACAGCTACCACATTTGCATGCACAGCATGAGATATGACTTTTGTTGCTAACACAGGTGCATCATCTCTTATGTATCTGTGCGATGCTGGCAGCCAGCTACATACCAGCAGCCTTTGCTGGGTTGGGAGGCACATCAGATTTACTCATGAACAAATTAACTCCTTTAGCCTACAGCTAGCCAGCACATATAGTGGGCAACAACATTATGAATGGCATTTAGTCTATACCAATCACCCTTTAAGGCTCAGCAAAGGTACAGGCTACCTTATACAGTCTTACTGGATGCTGTGGTTTAGCAGTCACATCTGCAAGAGACAATGCTATGATTCATGTGTCTGTTCTGTCGTTGGTGCAGGAGATTCAGGGTATGGTTGTCGGCTCTGGCTTCTCACCCCCATTGCCATTCCCGCCAGCAGAGACGAGGTACAAAAAGGCCTTATGTGCTACCCGCTGTGTCATAGAACGCACCTTTGGGCTTCTGTAAAGTCAGTTTTACTGTTTGAATAAGATGGGTGTATGCCCCACCCAAGTAGCAAGGATTGTGTTGCTCTGCTGTGTATTCCATAATGCTGTACATCTGCTGTGTATTCCATAATGCCGTACGTCCGGGTTCTCCCCCCACATCCCCCATGTTTCCCTGCAGGAGCCCAGGAGAGCACACTGAGAGGCAGCCAGATTTGGGAAAACCTTTTACAAAGACACTTTGCCTGATAGGCCTTGCCTACCACTTTCCCTTCCAGGGAAGGTATGCCAGAGGCTAGCTGCTGCTGCTCTTCTTGCTATCTCTTTTCCTCATGTCAATCGTTGGCTGCATAGGTCATTCTGTTGCATAAACCATGTATAGCTACTCAGCATTTATCTTCATAATGCATCAGTACACTTTACTTGAAATACAGTACTGAAAGTTAACATTAAATGAAAGTCATGTTGTAGCAACCATTTGTTGTGCCTGATAGTGACAGTAAAAGAGGTTTGTGTGGCATTCAATTGTGTTGCCTACCTAGCATGGTATCACCTGAAAGCTCTCACAACTGACTGAATTCTTCTGCTCACATATGGATGACATAGTGGCACAAGCATGATGCCGGCCCACATGGACCGCAACCCTGCAAAGTTACAACCTATACTAATGCTGTTAAGCTCTAATGCTGTTAAGCTCAAAGAGCACTGAAGGTGACCCGCACATGGGAAAGTAACCGGTACACAGTTTAATGTTAGAGTGACAGAAAACAATGTTTACACACTCATTCGTAAGTGCTTAAAAATGTGCAGGTGAAGTAATAGCTCTGTACTGAGTGTGCTTACAGTCACATGGGCATTCTTAGACTAACTTCACAACAGTGCTTCAGCAGTTAAACATCCAGTGTAGACTAGGATGTATAATTGCATACCTATTTGCAGCATATATACATGTTGTCCCCATCTTAATGCCGTGGCTGCAGGTATACAGAGTGATGGAATTTGTTAAATAAAATTTTTGTAATTGTGCTGAAATGGGAGCATGTACTTAAAAATCTGCACAGGAATTTGGTGTCCACAAAATTGGAGCAATGTGGCAAAAATAGTGCACATCTTACACAAGTGTTGGATCACAACTTCCCTTATAGAGTTGTTGAAAGCAACTTTGATACCTGTGCAGTTTTCTGTATAAGCTCATCTCTTTCAAAGTTAGCATTCCTCTTTGCTGTTGCATGCACCCCTATGCCCATGCACCATACTACACCAAGCTGGGTAATGTAGTCATATTTTATTGGAAAAGGTGAAGGCCTTGCCTTTCGTGATGTCATGTAGGCGTCGTTGCCTTTTCTGAGACACAATGGGAAGATGCATGTCCTGCTCTGTGAAGGTAGGGTTGGGAATCTGATACAGTCTGGCCTTCACTTGCAATTTCCACAGACATGTCACCATGACAGTATAGTTTTTGAGCACTATTACCGCTGGCACATGGATCTTTGTCATTCACATCAAACAGGCCAAGGGATTATGTGTGTGTGAAACTGCTGACTTAAACTGTTGTGTCACACATTGTCTCACTCTGAAGTGGACTGGTCAGGTAGCTCCAAGGCCATAGTGTGTTTTGCATCACAGAGAGTCATGTGGTACAGCAGTATGCAGATGTGTATATACCCTGAACATATGCACATTCTTCATGTTTTACCTATATCTACTATCTCTTACATTGCAGCAATGATCTGTGAGCCCTGTTAGAGGCCATTGGCTGAGCACTCCTGTCCAAAATACTTTAATAGCACTGAGTAACCAACATCGCTGCACACATTTCGATACTTTCATGGTTGCATGGCATTGGTGATGCACATGCCTGTGCCCACATCTGTGGACAGCTGAACAGCTCAGCAGTAAGTGCTGTTAATGACTTCTACAGTTACTTATGAGCAGGCAAGGTCAGGTCCCACACAGTTGATGTAGTCATCTATGTATTGCATATACTGTTGACCAAGTATGGTCAGCTGAACTGGTTCTGAGCCTACAAGTTAGCTCCATACTAAATGCTACACAGTCATGAATGTATAGGCCTTCTCCTACCACAGATATCATGTGCTTGCCATGATAGGTGATATATTTTATGTGTTGCTCTCTTCACAGAGCTGCATTTAGTGCCACCTAAGCCCTTCAGGGGCCCATGTCATACCATTGCACTAAGTATGGGTGATTTATGTCTCTGATAGAAATGTTTACGGGGGCCAGCTATAGATAATGTTTGTATAGGAAGGACTCACCCAGCATCATCAGCAGTTACTGCAAGCAGGCACACACCTCTATATAGTTTTATGACAAACATTGCAGGAATATAGGTGTTGCGTCCGTCGATGCTAGACGGCTTCGCTTCGTTTGCCTCACCTTGTTCACGGCTCCACCCGCATCCCTAGGGAAAATGGCTGCCGCCACGTCTACAAGCCGACCTCTCTGGCGTCCCCGGAACGGCTATGGTGCTGCCTCCTGCCATGCTCCTTCCAAGGGCCTACTAGGGTGCGCATGCACATGCCACCCACGTCTTTATTAGAGATGAGCTTCATTTTTCTGGCTTGGGTCGAGTTTCAGTTCAGGTAATTCACGGGAAAACTCATTTTCCCATGGATCGTTTTTCGGCAAAAATGAAGCTGGAACCCGAACCCGAAACTGGAAAAACAAATTTAAAAAAAAAAAAACCCTGTGGGAAATATGCGCTTGCCAGCAAGCCATTTCATCAGGGTTTAAACACTAACTTCCCTTCTCCCTGACATTTGCCTGAATAAAAGCATCACTTGTGCTTAAGCCTCTCTGCCTAGGAAAGGATACCTGACATCATGTATTTCTCTGGCTTGTGCTTAGCCCTGAATTCCTGGGGGAGGGGCTGGGTGTTCCCTAGTCAGAGGCAGGACAAAGTCAGGAGGTATAGATTTCAGCAGCCAATGAAATGATCCGTGCACACCCCCCTGAGCCAAAGCCAATAGTGTAGGGACTCGTCTGTTGCTATGGGAAAGTAGCCAATCATGTAATGACACATCATCTGCCTTTGTATGAATGTACAATAAAAGGAAGAGCCTCGTGAGGGCTCACCTTTTCCCTTCTCTTCCTGCCTACGATGAAAGCTGCCTCAAGTGTGTTCCTTGCCTCCATACTCTACATCTGGTGACCCGCGATGAGATGATAAACTCCATGATCATTTCGGCTGGTCATAGCCAAGGTACGTACCGTTCAACAGATTTGCAATCGTAATAATTAAAAAAAAAAAAAAAGTACTTCTTAGTAATTTTTAAAGTATTTCTCAGCAAGTTTGTTCCCCACATTCGTGAGCATGGGCAATGATTTGACTGTACAGCAGAGGCTACATGCCAGGGAGCTACAGCAAATCATCAATAATCATTATTTCATCACCAGAAGAAAAATAGCGCAAGTCAGCCTGGGGGACTTAGAAAAATTAATAAGTGAAATAGCTTGCCGTTGCCCTTGGTATTCCATGGAGGTGGGAACTCTAAATACCCAGGAATGGATTTCAATCGGCAATTGTCTTCATATGGCTCCCAGAGCTCCCATAAAGCAAAGATTAATCTGGCAAAAATGTACAGAGGCCATCGAACACATAGAAAAAAAAAAGTTTAAAGACAGCAGTTTCAAACCATGTGCTTTTAGAAGCAGGCAGACTCAATCAGAATACCCTTCCCCCATCTTATGCTCAGTCTCCCTCAGAGACAGCAAATTCTTTGTATCAGCTCTCCATACCCACACCCACACCCACACCCAAGCCCATTCACACCTTCCCCATTTCTTTAGAAAAGCAACCCTTGAGAACAATAGAGCCACAACCTGGCCTGGGTGGGGCGATTAGCATTGAATTTCAGCAGAAAGAAAACTTTACAGAAAAATAATTATTAGAAGGACTTCAAGCCTTCCCCATCACAGAAAAGAACCATGAACAAAGGGGGACAGAAAATGAAATAGAACATCTGGGGACACACACTCACATGGCTCCTGTGGCTTCCTCTGCGTCCACCTCAGAGAAAAGGCCCCAGGAAACTGAAAACACTGAGGTCAGAAAAACTAGCCTTCTTCCATCTTGCCTGCAACACCCTTCCCCCACCAACCACTCCCTGTACCCTCATTTGCCATTGCCTGAGACAGTCATTAATTCTGCATCACCAATTTGTCCAGGTAAATTACCATCTCAAACCACTGCTCCCGGTAACAATTTATGTGCCGCGGTCAGCATGGGATTTCATCTAGAACATGGAAATCTCACAAGGGAGGAATTATTGAAAGGGATTCAAGCCTCTCCTATTACAAAAGGGATTAAAGAGCTGGGTGTGGCAGCAATAGAGTTGAGTGCAGCCCGCAATGCCATGAGCAGTGGCTATGCCCCCAGGTCTTCAAAGAAATCAGCGTATAAGACCTTGGGCCAGGCAGCTGCACTCCTGCGTTACAAGCAAAGAAAATATCAATAGGAAAAAAAGGATTTAATTAGACTCCTGCATTACAAGCAAAGAAAATATCACTATGAAAAAAATGATTTAATTATACACTTCAATGACCTATTGCAGACCAGATTAGGCGGCAAAGTAACTGCAGACAGTACAAATTTGGAAAAAATGGTTTCTATTAGTCTTTGAATTCAGTTACAAAAAATCTGCATACTTTGAGAGTATTTCCCCCACAAAGTGTATGCAGAACCTTATGTTAAAACTGTACTGAAATTTGAACAATTGCTGTGTGACTTTCCTGTGAAATGTTCACTTTTTACAAAATTAATTTGGCTCACATTTAAAATGACTCCATTTCTCTGAGATTTAAGTTTATAGCTTGAATTGCCAGTGCACAGAACTTCTACTTTTATTGTAATTTGCCCTACAGGAGAAAAATAGTATCTGTCTGCAATGAATCAGCAAATCCTCGCCAGCCATTGTCTATGGTCGATGTTATCAATTGTTAAACAATGCTATCTTTAAGTTCCTATTGACTGAAGGATTAATTCCTTGGGTGCAGTTCTTTTCTTTTGAGAAACACCGCTCCTCCCTCCCTTTACTGTAACCCTTGCTTGCCACTCATGGGGGAGGGAGGGAGAACTTTTGAAAAGAAAAAAACTGGACTTAGTACTGCAGTTTCTCTCTCTAGTTTATATATGTTATAACTCAGACAGATTAATAGTAGTTACAGTTACTTTAGCGTGCAGCAGACAGAGCAGAGCAAACAGCGTGTTTAATTTCCTATTCTAATAATTATAAGAAGAAATTCTATTCTGATATTCCACATTGAAAGTAAGCTCAGAGTATTATTGATTGCAACCTGGAACAATAGTTGCAATCTATAAAGTAATGATGGGGTCTCCACTAGGAGGCGCTATGTTATTCTACAAGTTATATTATATTTTTGTTTTAATAATTCTGTTGTATAATAGTTTTTATTTTTCAGGCCTACAGACCTTCTGTATTAAAGAAACTTCAGTTTTATTTTCTTTTTCACAAAATTTATACAGAATTCTGAACCTTAAAATTTTTACTGACAGAGGTTGCTACATCTAAAGCAATCCCTCCCAAGCCTTTTCTTGCAAATCCAAATTGATTTTATTAAATTGAATGATAGAATTGATTCTCCAAGGTTAAAAAAGTAAGAATTTCACTTTAATCCTTACCTTAATAAATTTTTGCTGTATGCCAGTTTTTAATATTTTCCAGATTTACAGCCTTCCTGCCATGAGGAGATGTGAAGGTGAACACTTTGCAGTTTATTTTAACATTTTTCTAACGCCTTTTGACTTTTGATCCTTGATCTAATTTTGTTTTTGATAACTTTTTGATAATATTTTTAGCTCAAATTATGTGTTATCTGTTGCCTGTCTTGATGTAAAGAAGACTATGAATGAATATTTGCAGGATGAATGAATATGAATATGTGTCAGTCTTGTGTTACATATGTTTAATATAGTGTCTGACATACTTGTCATTTGATTCTGCTTACTACAAATGACTTTTCCTTTAAATGATTAATTTACATTTATTGCTATTTTACTGAATGAAAATTGATCACTGCATAAAAACTTTCTTGATAATGGGGCTACCCTCTGTCCTGAAAACTGATAATGGCTCTATTTACTGCAGCCATTCCTTTACATGAATTTTGTCAATAATTGAACATTAAATACTTATTTGGCATCCCCTACAACACCACAGGGCAAGCCATTGTGGAGAGAGCCAATCATACCCTTAAGAGCTCTTGAAAACAAAAACAAAAAGGAGGGATAATTGCCCCTGGATTTTCCCCTAAGAAGGACTGGCTGAACAAGAACAAAGTATTGTTTTAAATCACTTTAAATCATCCAAACATTTCAAATTTAAGACCACAGCCATGAGTAATCATTATGGGACTAGGGTTAGTCACCCACAGCCATCAGTTTTGTATAGAATATTTAATGTCTGGTACGGTCCCGTTCCCTTAAAATGGGGAACGAGGATATGTTTCTCTGCTTGCTTCCACAGGTATCAAGCCGGGGAAAGATGGAAAGGTGTCCAGGTCTACAGGACCCGATCCCCAACTTCTCCCTGAGACTCCACAGCCCTCAGAAGGACAGAGACCGGACTCCTGGCAAAAAGCAGCACCACATGACCTAGGGACAGATCAAGGCCCTATCTGACCAATCTGCACAACTCTTAGAACAGCAAGGCCTTGAGAAAACTCCAGAGAACTTATTAGCCATTTTTTCTTGCCTGAATGCCAACTCATTAACAATTGTGTTCTGCACCCTCCTCCTTTGCCTTATTTCTCCAGCTATGGCGATTTCAGAACAAGGACTCTGACAGAACAACATGTACATCCTCTGCACAGAACTTTTCACATCTGTTGAATCGAACAGACTGTTGGATCTGCACACACATGCCAACCCAAGCCTGCGGAGAACTACTGATGCATGCTGTACCATTTAACCTTACAGTATGGACTAATTATCCTTTACAGAGAGGTGTTTTCATTAACTCTCCAGTTAATAATACCATACTACACATTGATAGCTGTATTCAAGAGACTGCCGCTCTTTGTTGGGACTATGATACAGGGGATGGAAAGGGGCTTCAGGTGGGAAATATCCATATTGTAACCGAACCTTTGTATTAATCACTGAACACTTGCATAATTATACCACATATATGTATGCAATTGGCAGATTTCAGGATGTGCAGTGGGAGACCCAAGCAGGTACAGAAAGTATAGAGGGGATGAAGGATTTACCCTTTGTAGTTATATAGCCCAAATGATAACCAATGACATGTCCACTATCTGTTAGGAAACATATGGATGTTATGTGGGCGTAGAGCATATATGTACATTTCCCCAAGATGGAAAGACAGATGCACTTTAGGCTACATCCTCCCCTCATACTATGCAGTCAAAAATTTACCCAAAGCAAGGCTCCGTAACAAAAGGGAGGCGATAAATAATCCCATAGAAAAGTATACAGAAACTCAGATAGCTAGAAGCCTGTTTCCTCCAATGGGGACAGCTATGAATTACAGAGACTTACACATCCTAGCTAACTGGACGACTGCCATATTTAATCAGACAGTCCATGTATTAAAACTACTCACAACAGAAGTCTCTCAGATTAGAGAAGTAGCATTACAGAACAGCTAAACCTTAGAAACCATTTTAGCCTTAAAGGGTGGTGTTTGTGCATTAATTGGATCTCATTGCTGTGTGTACATATCAGTTTATAAAGCAAACCTCACACATACCATAGAGCAGATAGAAACCATGGATGCTGATGCACCATTTTCAGGCAGAATACCTACTTCTCCATGGGATTGGCTATGGTCCTGACTCCCTGATATTTCTGGTCTCAAAATGGTGATTTCTATTATAATGACCATAATTGTCTTAATTGTTTGCCTGTGATGCTGTATTCAGTGCATACCCAACCCTCATATCCATATTGAAACCTTGCTCTCAGCCCGGATACAAATATGTCTTGTAAGATGCCTAATAGGGAATCATGAGCCCTGCAGCGTTGGCACACCACCTGCACCAGCTCTGGGTGAAATGGAGATTCAGGAGCTCATCGGCAGCTGGCACACCACGTCGAATTAGCTTTCTTCTCTCCATAATCCCCCTTCCCCTATTTCCAGCCCATACCAAGACATAACAGATTTCAGTAAGGGTCTAAAGCTTTACTGAGCTACCTAAACAAAAACAGAAAGGGTGAGATGTGGGAAATATGCGCTTGCCAGCAAGCCATTTCATCAGGGTTTAAACACTAACTTCCCTTCTCCCTGACATTTGCCTGAATAAAAGCATCACTTGTGCTTAAGCCTCTCTGCCTAGGAAAGGATACCTGACATCATGTATTTCTCTGGCTTGTGCTTAGCCCTGAATTCCTGGGGGAGGGGCTGGGTGTTCCCTAGTCAGAGGCAGGACAAAGTCAGGAGGTATAGATTTCAGCAGCCAATGAAATGATCCGTGCACACCCCCTGAGCCAAAGCCAATAGTGTAGGGACTCATCTGTTGCTATGGGAAAGTAGCCAATCATGTAATTACACATCATCTGCCTTTGTATGAATGTACAATAAAAGGAAGAGCCTCGTGAGGGCTCACCTTTTCCCTTCTCTTCCTGCCTACGATGAAAGCTGCCTCAAGTGTCTTCCTTGCCTCCATACTCTACAAACCCTGAATCAGAAAAATAACTACCCCAACCTTTCACATTTACTGTATTACACCCCCCCCCCACCATCCCGATCCCTCCCCAAGACTTACTAAAAGCCCTGGTGGCCCAGCGGGGTCCCATCAGCGATCTCTCCCTCCGTGCCGTCGGGCTGTCGGGCCTGCTACGAATCAAAATGGCACCGATAGCCTTTGCCCTTACTATGTCACAGGGGCTACCAGTGCCATTGGTCGCCCTTGTCACATTGTAGGAGCACAAGATGGCACCAGCCATCCATTGTTCCTACCATGTGACAGGGGCTGACCAATGGCACCAGTAGCCCCAGTGACATCGTAAGGGCAAAGGGCCATCGGCACCATTTTGTAATTTATACTTTATTAATTTTCAATCATACATCAAGTGATAACAAATATTTTCAAACTTAAATAAAGTAAATAAAATTGTGCTTAATCATAATACATTCATAATAAACGTACATACATAATAATATTAAATTAGCACATTTTATCCTATAAAGGGAGCCATTTAAAACAATAATTCCCCAAAAAGAAAACAAATATGCTGAGAGAGAAGAGGATTCTATTTCAAATTTTCTAACCCACTTCCGTTATTTGAACCTGATTCATCTTTTCTAATTCTTTATCCTTCAAAAAATTCTCCATATATGTAGGTAAAGTAAAAATAAACATTTTCCCTTGATAATTGACAAAACATTGGCAGGGAAACTTTAAATAAAAAGTTGCCCCTAATTCCAACACTTTAGCCTTCAACATAAGAAACTGTTTTCTATGACCTTCCGTAGCCTTAGATTCATCTGGGAAAGCATATACTTTTTGTCCACAAAATAATATATCACAAATTTTTAGGGATTTATCAAATATGGACTCTTTATCCCTTTCTAGCCCAAAAGAGATAAAGTTGTCCTTTTATTTATTATGTCTAAAGAATCCTCCAAAAATGTTGATACTGCTGGGGACTGTAAATCATCTAGTCCCCTAAGGTTGTCAACTAATTTTATAGGAAAATAATAGATTTTGGAGATAGAGGGGATCTCATCCTCTTTATAAGCCAAATTTTCCTTGAAATATTTTACAAACATCTCGAATGGAGACAATAACTTTGTATAAGGAAAATTAACAAAACGCAAGTTCTTAATTCGCATCAAGTTTTCTAAATTCTCTATTTCATTGTGCAAGATCACATTATCAGAGATTTGCATTGTTTCAACACTGTATATTTTGAATATTAGTTGTTAAATTATTTATATTTTTTCTATATATATCAATTTTTTCCCTTTTTCAGTAATCGTCACTTTATTGCTATTAACCATCATTGAAAGGGAAGAGTTCATTTGGGTAACATTAGAATCAAGTTTTAATAACATCCTCCACAAATCCCAGAAAGTTATTTTGGATGCATCCACGGCTGCAGCCTGGATGCTTACTTGAAATGGAGATGGAATACCATTATCACCTTCCTGTTGGAGAGAAGACAAAGATTGTAGAGATTTAGAATCTACCTCTTCGTGTAGTACTTCCTCGCTACTTACATTGGCAGTCTCACTTCCTATGGATTTATCCACGGTTGATGCTCCTGGGGGTTGTGACGGCATGGGTCCTGTGCCAGGACTTAAGGAGACTTCAAAAGAGTCTCTATTACAGTCCTCTCTTGGCGTATTGAGTCTATTCAGATGGGCATCCATCGGCCCAAGCCTAGGAGTAACTGGAGATGAAGTATAGGCCTTAGCCTTCCTTTTACGCCCCATATATCCAAACAAAATTAGTCAAACAATCAAAGCAATCAAAGGCGGTCAAAGCTGGTCTAAGCTGCGCACGCCCCTTTGGCGCACGCGGCTTAGGTGATGCACCGGCGGCATCTATGCACCGTTTCTCGCAGGTTTTGAAGCCCCAGTTCAGGCAGTGATATCACGCAGTAAGCCCAGCTGGTCACAGTTCTTAATTGTGGTATTACCGCCACCTGGCAAGCTCCAGCGATCCTCCTCTCTCCCTCCTTCAGCTCCACCAATGCACCGCTTCTCACAGGGTTTTGAAGCCCCAGCTCAGGCAGTGATGTCATGCAGTAAGCCCAGCTGGTCACAGTTCCTAATTCTGGTATTACCGCCACCTGGAGAGCTCCAGCGATCCTCCTCTCTCCCTCCTTCAGCTCCACCAATGCGCCGCTTCTCACGGGGTTTTGAAGCCCCGGCTCAGGCAGTGATGTCACGCAGTAAGCCCAGCTGGTCACAGTTCTTAATTGTGGTATTACCACCACCTGGAGAGCTCCAGCGATCCTCCTCTCTCCCTCCTTCAGCTCCACCAATGCACCGCTTCTCATGGGGTTTTGAAGCCCCAGCTCAGGCAGTGATGTCACGCAGTAAGCCCAGCTGGTCACAGTTCTTAATTGTGGTATTACCGCCGCCTGGAGAGCTCCAGCGATCCTCCTCTCTCCCTCCTTCAGCTCCCGGCACCATTTTGATTCGTAGCAGGCCCAACAGCCCGACAGCTTGGAGGGAGAGATCACTCGTGGGACCCCGCTGGACCACCAAGGCTTTCAGTAAGTCTTGGGGAGGGATCGGGATAGTGGGGGGGGGGGGGGTATAAGAAAGTAAAAGTGAAGGGTTGGGGTGTGTTTTGTTTTTTAAATAAATGTGCCCCTCCCCCCTGCACTATCCCGAAAAATGAATTTTCCCTGAAGTTCTGGGAAAATCCATTTCGTGGTTCAGGTCCCCCGAACCACTACAAATTAGGCAATTTCGTTGGTAATTGCTAACCTGGGTAGCCGCACCTCGGGGGCCCTCTGCTTTATTTCAGGGGCCTTACAGAGATCAGGTACTCACTCCTCAAGGGCCTGCTTTCCCTGCCTCGATACCTGTACCATCTTCTTCAACCTGATGGAATCGCATACCTACAGCAACCATCTAGTGAGTAATCTCTCAGTCTATCTCATCCACAGTACTGCCTTGCTGGGAAACCTACACCGGAATTCCCCTATACCAACAGGGTGAGAAGGGTCCCCTCTGCTGAGGGTCCTGAGACTGCTACTTGAAGACTACCTCACTACTGCCACTTCTGGTGATATCCTTCAAGCTGTATAAATAAAGAACTAACTCTTTGTTTGTGCATCCTGTGTTTAGCCCAGTACTGTGTCGCCTCACGGGGTTCCTCTCCGTAGGCATGGTCATCTGCCACAGTACCCAAGAATCCACCCAAACACCACTTAACCATAACAAAAGGCCTTGCAAATGTGTAGGTGCATGAAATGGAGCTTGGAGTCTCTACTGCTAACAAAGGTGAGTGTGTGACTTGGTGATTGATTGTTATGACCATAGTCTCTCTTCCCCACCCACTGATGTGTTTTATCACCAACTAATTGTAATAGGAAAAATAGTGCTGTTATTATGGGATGTTCTGCCTATCCATACCTAGGTCTGGCTGAGAGGTTTGGAAAATAATGGAAGGAGGAAGCACTGGTTACAAAACTGCCCAGTGAATGTGGAAATGCTGTGGTCCATGAAACTGGCAGTATAAAGGATTAGTTAATGCTATGCGTAAAGTGGCAAATCTGATGATTGATTAGCATGATGATGCTTTACACACTACATGTGCTGAGAAACATTGTGCATGGTTGTATGTGTGTATGTGTGTGGGGGGTATGTGGTTGATGTAGCTTTGTTTGCCATGTGCAACACAGAGGTTGCAACACCAGCCCCCACTTTTTTACACTCAGTATGTGCTGTGAGATAGTGGGACAGTTTGCCTACCATCTTTTGCCCATATGAAGGAAAAAAGATTTTCTTTGCAAACAGAGCTGAGGTGCACCTGTATCTGCCTACAAATGGAGGGGCCAGTGTTTCCTAAACACAGTACAACCTTCACTTCTTCAGTGACCAAATGTTCACTTCCACTACGCTCTGTACTTGATGACTCTTCAAAAACATGTCATCTGCTGTGTGACAAGTAGGAAGGAGGAGTGAGTGACTGTTGTGTGGTAAACAGTATGCCCAGGTGCAGAGTAGAGGATGTACAGTGGTGATGCTGGTGCAGTGGACCAGACACACTTCCACAGACTGACATGCCTGTAGTGATCTGCCTTTGGGATCTTGATGCTAGCTGTAAGTTCATCCTTACCTTACTTTACCTTAGACGTATTATACAGACCCCCAAGCTATGCTAGTACTGGTGGGAGCCAGATTTTTTAAGTCAGACTGGTACCCAGCACCAGCAGCAGCTCTTTAGGCCCTCTGGTGGTTTGCCATGGACATTGTACAGATTGTATTCCCTCATTCCTCATCCCTACTTGTGACCCAGCAGCTGACAGTGGGTATGAACACTCAGTAAGTACACATCATATTAGGCTAACTGTGTAAGCTACAACTGTATCTGGTCCCATACCCTTGCACGCCTTGCCAAAATAATTGGCCTGAAAAAAAGTGTCATGCTGATTCCAATTTTGGCTTCACAGCACCCAAGCTGTACATGCACACTATAGAATGTGTTGGCCATGAAGGTAGTGAGCATGTAGTGCATATAGGCGCATCTAAGCAGGAGGAACCAAATGGAATGCTGTGTGAAGAAGGCAACAAGAGACAATAGTGAAGGGCCCCGGTAAGGAGCTCCTTCTTTACCTCTGCCTGTCTTCCTTACCAGGAGACATGCAGCTTTCATTCAGGAAGATTCTGTAATGTGCGCTTGGCCGAAAGCACTGTTTATCAGACATTTGGATGCAAGTTTTAGACGTGCGTCCAGGACCCGTTATACTGTAAGGGGTGCAGTGTGCTGAAAACATGCACCCAACTCCCCCCAGAAACTAATAGCTCACATCACATGCAAATTCATGTTGATGAGGCTATTAGTTATTCACCCTGGATACTTAAAGTAAAATGTGCGGCCAATCTACACATTGGATGCTCAAAAATGAATGTCTGCTCAAGTGCAGATATACATTTATGAGCAGCCCTAAAAAGTGTACAGAAAAACTGAAAAAACAGGTTTTATGTACACCTCCCAACTTAATATTCTAATGATGCAAAGTCAGAGGAACCCCCCACAAAAAATAAATATAAACAAAAATGTTATTAAAAAATATGTGTCAAGTTAGGAGAATGAATGCTCAGTTTCAATGGCATCCATTTTCGTAACTGATGGCTGTCAGTATGTTCTCAAAAGCCATGCATTGAAAATTGAGCGTGAGTTTATTTTAACCCACTGACAGCCACCTCTCCTGGGTTTCCGCTAAAAAGGAGGCATGAGGGACACACCATTGTCCATAGCACTTTCTTTTCATGGCAACCACTCATTTAGATACAGGATTGAGTGCCCAGGAGAGATGGCTGAGTTCACGTTGGGAGAGCAGGCACTTAATACGGTCACCCATTCTCCTACACTTCTTATTGACTCGGCCTTATTATTTTGCCATAGCCCATATGGTCTTGCATGCTCCTTCAATGTGCAATTGGAATGAGGCAGACCATAGTAGCATGCACAGTCATGTGGAGAGCAAATCTTAAACCTTCAGTACCATAATCACTTAAATACACAATGAAAGAACATAACCATAAATTAGTGTTTTCAAATCAGTGAGCACTTTATTTGCAAACCCATGTAGTGTACTATGTGAAATAAATACAATATCTTAGGCAATCACATTGTTCAAGGACTAGATAGCAAATAGTAAAAAACATTGCACATTTCCTGAACAGCACATTCTGTTTACATATGTACATTAATTGATTAAAATGGCAATGACATATACAGGCATTGCATGTTATCCTTTACGCACAATCATGATTACTACTAAGAATATTAAAAGAGGAAGTGGCACCCCTAGAACTATAGTAGTGCTGTAACTTAACAGCTATATTCATCAATACTATGTGCTCTGAAGCCAAAGGCCCCACACAGTCCATATTGAAAGAGTGCACTCAAAGGTGACAGCCTAAGGACCACGGCAGCAAAGTACAAGTAAAGGCATCTGGACCTGGACTGCAGAGTGCAGCAGTATGGAGACAGGAGGCCCAGGTGAAGACATAGCAGCATGGGGACAGGAGACACAGGTGAAGATGCAGCAGCATAGAGAGAGGAGGCCCAGATGAAGATGAAGCAGCATGGAGAGAGGCGCATCAGTAGGTGTTGTGATGAGAGGAGATATCAACATCCAGATCAGGATATGAGACATGATGAGATGAGGCAGCAGCTGTGACACAGGATAACGCTTTAAGGAAGATGGAATACGGGCAAAGCATGGAGGAGAACTATACAATTAGTCTGCAGGACCTAAAAAGCACAATTGAAACTACCTTCTTCATGCAGGCACAGGAACTCTGTATTGAAAATGGGCCCAGTAGGCTTCTTTCATCTAACCGGCACAGGAGCTCTGGGCAGAGCCCAGGCTGGGTTTGTCATTTACGCGTGGTTGTATGACCTTAGAGGCCATGTGGATATACTCTTCATGGCCTCTTGTCATGACGTGGCCAGCCTTTTGGTGGGGGCATGGGTTTTGGAGGCCTAACCTTTGCCCGTCTACCACCACGGGGACTGCTCTGTCATGTCAATTCAAAGGATGGCACTGAAGACTCAGATGGAGATTCTGGCATCCTTTTGTAAAATCTGTGTCAGCACATTGGTTAGAGTGTTTATAGCTCCCATCAGTGTAGTTATATTGTGGGTTTGGGATGCTGTTTGCTGTTGGAGAATGTGGTTTTGCCTGTTTACAGCCCTCCTTAGTCCCAGTAGCTCTGCCCGTATTTGTCTGTGGTGTTCTACTTGCCTCCTTTGTAGCTGGTGCAGCTGCTTCAGCATGGACTATTCAGGTAGGGGGGATGCTGGTGGTACAGGTGCTGCTGGCAGTAGCTATATTGGTGGCGATGGCCTTTGTGGCTACAAAATTGGCATTAGTGGGCTTGTGCCCTCCTCTTTGTGGCTGACTAATGGTTGTTCAGGATGGCTTTCGGTTGTGCTTGCTCTACCTTCACCTGATCCTGGAGGCACCCACTCCACGCTCTGCTCCTCCATTTACTGTGATACATTGAGGGACACATTTAGTTGGCTCAGAGAATCCAGGGGTTTGAGCACAACAGAGGCCCCAGTTGCCTGTGGCTGCTCCTGCTGCTCCTCCTCCTCTTCAGCGTTGACCTGCATCTGTGCATCCATCAGAAAAGCAATTGAAAAGCAAGTGGGGGCTGGCTGGTCCATGGCTCTTGTTGGCTGGTCCCTGGGGCATCCTGGCTTGTTCCTGGGGCCTCCTGGCTGGAATCTGTATGTTGTTGGGTGAGAGCTGTGGAAAACGAAACATAACACATAAGTACCAATAGGAGTAAGTACCCTTTTTTCTTTTGGCATCAAAAGTGCACTTTGCTTCTTTGCATTGTAAGCATCTGATGCCAAATAATGTGTACACATGTTGCTGCCTTGCTTTTTATAGGTGAGATGAACCTACCAGCTGCAGCTCTTATGGTGTCCAGCCGTTCATCTATTCCTTCAAATACATCCAGCCCCTGCCTTTGATTTAGGCAATTATCCATCTCAGTGAGGGCAATGAAACATGAAGCTCCTCCTCCCATCATTCTTCATTTGTTTTGGGCCGCCACCTTGACTTTAAGCTACACCTTTATATCTCAGTACCTTTGGGCGACCTGCTCCCTGCTTCTTTGTATGCCACTATATCTGGTGAAATTCTGGACTAGGCTTCTCCAGATCTGGGCCTTGGCTGCCTTTGATGTTTTAGCTGCCTGCTTCCCAAACAGCATGGCATAGTTTTCCAGGACTTCTGCTATTACCATTTCATTTTCTGTGACGCTGAACTTAATGGCACGGAAGGCATCCTGCTGCTTGGTTGCCAGATGGGGGTGCCACTTCTTCTTCCAGAGAGGTGTCCTCTCTGTCCTCACTCTCCATCTCATTCAACTATCCCCTCCCTTCCTCTTCCCATACTGGCTCTGCCTTACAAACTCTCTTCTCCTCTGCCTATCTCTAGCCTGCCTTACTCCTCCCTCCATGCTTGCCTGCCTGCTTATCCCCTTCCCCCACCTACTTCCTCCTATCCTTTCCATGCTGCCTCTCTCTGCTCCTGTCCCTAATCCGACTCATACTTCTCATTCCCCTAACACTCCTGCCCTCGTCCTCCTGCCTCCTCTCCTCCTCTCCTCCCTCCTCCCCTCCTCTTCTCACACTCTCCTTTCCCCACACCGCTCACACTCTATTCTCTCCACCTCCTTCATGCCTTGTCTTACCACTTACAGCACTCACCACCTCCTCCACCTCCTCCACTCACCACCTCCTCCACTCCTTCACAGAAAAAGACAAACGGACAAACTTCACAAACACACTTTCACACACACAGAGACAAAAGACAAAGGTAAAGGTTCACAAAAGGAAGCACAGAAAAGCACAGGACACCACAGCAGAAATCACAGATATAAACTATCTCCTACCACTACCACATTAACTACCCTCCTCTTCTCTAAAACATGTCCCGACACATCTTCAAAGAGACAGTTGTAGGAAGGCTGTATATATAATCTGCAAAAATAATGCATTGCATGATGATGTAGCCCACAATGAAATGTCACCATGTGTGTTACTTTGCTATAGCCATTACATTATCCTAACCACTCCCCTTTTTTATTGCAGGTGCTATTTCTGCTATATGTATAGCATTTTGATGAATCTAGGCCTAATTTTGTACCTGAGACAATGGAGAGTAAAGTGACTTGCCCAAGGTCACAACAAGTGACAGTGGGATTTGAATTTTGATTTCTGTGGCTCATAGCCCACTGCTCTAAGCACTAGCCCACTCCTCTCTTCTTCCACCTAGCCCATGCACCTGTTCAAAAATGATTTTTTCTTGATAAACCCCAAGGTTTTGAGAATCAGTACAAGATAAGGCTCAATCACTAATTTGGGTTTTCTAAATTGTCAATCTTCTCTATGTTATCTAAGTTCTGTTTCTCCAAGAACTGAAGCCTAACTTTTAAAATGTTTATGTCTTCTTCTGTAACACTAATGTGCCCTTCAGCCACATCTAGTCTGGTCCCATTGTCTGTTACCCACTGTTTATCATCATCAATATGTACAGAAATATGTTTGAACTTACTATTTAAAGCAGCTACCACTGCAGAGGTAAATTCTAATACCATTGCTTCTTCCAACAAGCATGGGAAAGCATTTTCTTTGCCATTGGCCATCTTGGAACTAGCAAGCTTTGACTTCCCTTTATCTCTTCTCTCAGTTTTAGATGACATATCCCTGGTATTTTTACTCACAAATATGTTCATATATCTTTAGGAGAGACTAACCATTAATTTTGTTCAAACTTTCCGGTGGAGAAACAGCTAATTCTTCAAAGAATTTAAGGAATGGCACCTAGATCTCAGAGGCAGCATATCCTGCTGAATTCACCACATAATGTGACTCATCTTCTCTTCCATTTTTTTAATCTCATAGAATTTTATTTCTTTCAAACCAGATTGATATGTCTATTCATTGTTTATATTTAGCTTTTCATTCTTTTTTTTTTTTTAAGCAAAACAGCATGGTATTGATTTCACTGTGTTTTTTAATACTCTCAATCCAAGATTCAACTTCAGACATGCTTTCTCCTGTTTGCTGTATCAGGTTTAAATTATTTTAATATGGAATCTAACCTCATACCTTCTGAAAACTTGTGCTTGTATTTTTGTGTTTCATGCTAGAAGGAATTCATTTCACTTAATACCAGGTTATACTGTTTTGCTTTCTGCTATCTGCCACTAGAAGTTGTTTTGTTCAATTCAGAGGTAAAATTCTGCTCAGTTTGCTATTGACCTATCCTTGTAGCATCAGTCTGAATGGAATGCTTTGCTTCCATAGATGGGTGCTTTGGTGTGGTATGCTGATGTTTATTGTTATCGATGACATTGAATACATTCATTTCTTCTGGTGACCTCATCAGAAATGTCAAGATATTCTTAGTTTTGAAGATATTGCTATTTTTGTCAAAGAAGGCATTCTCAGAAAGGATGTCTGGACATTAGGGGCTTAAATTAGAACTACAACAAAAGAGAACAACCATAAAATGAGTTCAGAATGATTCATTAAGGAGCTGGCACAACTGAAAAATAAGATAGCATTGTCTAATAAAGTCAGTTCTTGAAAGAATCAGCCTAATGCTAATAGATGTTCTCTTTAATAACCAAACATAAACAAAAGGTGAAGAGAAAAAGTGAATTATTTTATTAAAGTAGTCTGGGAATTTCATTTTTAAAAGCTGAACATTTTATCAGACATGTACTTTAAGTAGCCCCACAGAGGTATAAATTCACTATATTAGTCCAAAAGCCAAAGTACAAGCACATAGTACTAACTTGGTAAAATCAATAACATGCTTTATAATCACATATGTGTAATACCAGATGCTGCCATTGCATAAAAGTCTCTGGTCAGGCATAATAATTTTAGAACTCCTACTACTTCTCCAAGACAGGAGCTAGGATTTGCCTTAGGGCTGAAGAAAGAGCTCCTCTGAATTTTCATCACCCTATCTTGGAAGATTATATCTTGACTATTCTCACCTGAGTGATTTAAAAATAGAAGGAATGAAAGGGAAAATAGGGAGCAAACTTGTCAATTAATCTTCAGTACTGTCTTCTGCAAGTACACCAGCATAATGAACCTTGCCATGATACTGCACTACAATATACTGTACTTGACATCTGTCATGCTGTAAAATTCATGCAATTCCTATCTGTCTGCCATTTAAAAAAAAGCATCTTACCAAGATGTTTTCTCTCCTGCAAAAGTGTCACACAAATCATTGACATATTGTCAAGGTACCTTAACTAAAATCATTCAAAACAGTAATTAATAAACTTGTTTTGCTAATTTTCTCAATCTTCTGAGTCATTTAACAAATAATTAAAAAATGATCACTTGCGATATCTAATTAGGTTCTAATTAAAGAAACAAGAAAGAAGAAAACTTCAAATCAGTGACAATGTCATACATCAAGATGTAAGAATATTTGGACAAATTATACCAGATTGGGTACTGGAAGAGGGTAATATATACTATGAGGGTCATTTTCAAACAACTCTGCACAGCCCCAGATACATGCATATATGACCACGTGGAGATGTACTACAGTATTTTATACTGTGTTTATCAGGTAAACACAGATTATAAAACATGCATATGTCTACCCCCTAATATATGAGCACATGTTTCCTTATGAGCTTATATAAGCAATGCATCAAAAGCACATATTTTCTACCTATTTTAAAAACATATGAAAAGTATTGTGACTTGCTAGTGTAAAACTTAGTTTATGTGCAGAAGGTGGTGTATTTTAAAACATATGCACATAATTTAAAACAGTTTGTCGAAACCTCCACCAGTGATGGTCCTGGAGTGATCTCTTGTACTCGGGCTGTTGGCTGCCGGTATTCAAAATGGCGCCGATAGCCTTTGCTTTTACTATGTCACGGGGCTACCGAGTGACAGCTGGTGCCATCTTGTGCTCCTACCATGTGACAGGGGCTGACTAATGGCACTGGTAGCCCCTGTGACATAGTAAGGGCAAAGGCTATCGGCACCATTTTGAATGGTGCAGGAGAATGCTCCAGAACCCGTGCTGGACCACCAGGGACTTTTGGCAAGTCTTGGGGGGACCAGGAGAGTGGGGGGTTGTAGTTAATTAAATGTAAAGGGTTGGGATGGTTTTTTTTTAACTTTAATGGGAAACAAATACCATACGTAACCAATGGACGAATCAGGGTCCCCCAAAAACGGATATTATGGATTTGGGTCCCGTTGAATATGAATACCGAATCAAACGTATCCGTCTCTGCTGCACATCCCTAGTGCAGAGTTATCAATTGGGAAGGTTATAGTTTGGGCAAGCCTGGGTAAAGGATTTTGGTGGGAGGACACTTTGGGGTAGCCCTTCCTTTAAGGCAGAGCTTTCCAAACTGTGTGTCGGGACACGTTAGTGTGTCGCCTGCAGTGTGCAGGTGTGTCGTGCAAGCCCGGTCAACTCTGATGCGAGTTTGGGCTTTTTTTTCTAGAGATTCACTTTTTTTTTTCAGTTTATGGGTTGCTTATTATTGGTTGATTTTTGCTGTCAATCGCGTTTTTTGGGGGGGCTTGGTGGGTGGAACGAGCCCAGCCATCCTTGCATTGGCTGCTGCTGCCGATGAGGCCTGGCCATGAGGAGTACTGACTGCAAGCAGCAGTGTCTGGTGATCATGGAAGGGAGTGAAGCACTTAACTGGCAACAATCAAAAAGACGAGGTACATGTGTGTGGGGGCCAGACATGTGCTGGGGGGAGAGAGAGAGATGAGTGAGTGGGGGGCAAATGTGCTGGGGGGACAGACATGTGCTTGAGGAGGAGAGATATGAGTGTGTGGGGGCTAGACATGTGCTGGGGTGAGGAGAGAGATGAGTGTGTGGGGGACAGACAATTTGTTTTATTATTGTTTCTCATAAATTATAACAATAACATGAATCTTGGAATATATATTTTTAATATAAATTTAAGGTTTTCATGAGATAGGTTGTGTCGTGAAACATTTTATTTATGTACATATTTAAGGAAACATACATAAATTGTCGAAATATGTTTCGTTCGTTTAACCTTTAACCTCTGGTTTACTAGTAAACTGAATTACCGTGTCGTGAAATTATGTTTGTCTAAAAAGTGTGTCACCAACATGAAAAGTTTGGAAAGCTCTGCTTTAAGGGAATGTCCAGAGTTGATTTTTTTTTTAATACTGGTTAAAAGTTTTTCCTATTCCTTGAAATGAAAAAAAATCCACATAGTGTTCTAGGAGAGTCCTAGGGGAGGTGTGCTTTGTGTCAGTGGCAAGCATGAAAGTGGAGCAATGCAGAGAGAGATGTATGAACAGCACAGTACACCTTGGTAAAGATTTGACATCATTTGGAGTGAGAAAGTCTTACAAAGATGATATTTATGCAATGTTCTCTCACCCTAGCTTGATGAACTCTGTAAGAGTGTACTATCAAGTAGAGATGTGAATCGGAACCGGAATCGGTTCGGTTCCGGTTCCAATTCAAATCTTATAATTTTTATAATCCAGCCCGTTTGGATTTTTGTTTTTCGACTGCACCAGATCCGATAAACAAAAAACCCACCCGACCCTTTAAAACTGACCCCTTAGCCTCCACCACCCTCCTGACCCCCCAAAAAACATTTTAAAATTACCTGGTGGTCCAGTGGGGGCACGGGGAGCAATCTCCCGCTCTCGGGCCGTCGGCTGCGCTAATAAAAATGGCGCCGATGGCCCTTTGCACTTACCATGTGACAGGGTATCTGTACCATTGGCCAGCCCCTGTCACATGGTAGGAGCACTGGATGTCCATTTTTGGGGGGGTCGGGAGGGTGGTGGAGGCTAAGGAGTCAGTTTTAAAGGGTCGGGTGGGTTTAGGGGTTGTTTTGGTGTGCCGGTTTTCCCGCCCTCCCCCCAAATAACTCCCGTTAGTGGACACAAACCCGATTAACAATTTTTCACGATAAATCGGGAGAATTTCTATTGTATCGCACTCTTTAACGATTTTTGATGATTTAAAAAATATCGGACGATATTTTAAATCGTCAAAAAATGATTCACATCCCTACTATCAAGCTAGGATGAGAGAACTCTGTAGAAATCTCATCTTTGTGCAACTTTCCTCACTCCAAATGATGTCAAATCTTCACCGAGGTGTTTTGTGCTGTTCTTATGTCTCACTCTGCCTGAAAAACTGGCCCTAAACCCTAAAATACCACAAACATTTCACATTGCGTTATTAGCTGGCCCTCCTATAGTGATATAAACAGTTGAATACTGTGACTCTTTTCCTAGCATCTCTCTCTCTCTCTCTCTCTCTCTCTCTCAATCTCAATCTTAATATGCAATATTGCCACTCATTTTAATTAATCCCACCCCTTCAAAAATTTGCATTTGTTCCATGCAGTAACATAAATATTATGTGTGTTACACCATAACGCACTTTAATGAATGACCTATTAGCCATTTTCAATCTCCCAGAAAAACTATTTGATAGTCTCATTCAAGCAGTTCTTCCATAGAGATTTCAGAGTGAAATCTGGAGCTTCTACAAGAAAGGACAAAATTTCAATATAACCCTGCACCTGCAATTATATTACACATACTTCACATCCACACAGTAATCTCAACAAAGGACCTTTGCAACTGACCATGGAAAAGATATATTCAAATTCTCTCTAACAGCAATACAAACACCTTCCACTGCTAGACATGTACATTTTCAAAGGGGTTATGTGTAGAAAATTAGCATATATCTGTGTAAGCAGTTTATAATTCAAATAAATAAAATAGCTTGTATTTACATATATGTTCTTTTATAAACATCAAAAGTACATGCATATTTTCAGTTTCATTGGCATTGTTACTTGCACAGAAAAAAAGCTGTCTATTGATGGTCCAGGTAGGGGCCAATAGGTACACATGACAATTCTTTTTTTCTTATTGATTTATGTAAATTTATTTAAAAGGTTTTTTTACCTACCCTCCAAAGAGCACACTTTTAGAAACTTATTCTTGCAATTTTACACCTGCTAATTAACTAACTCAATTGATATCAGACTCATCTGTTGTCTGCTATTTTTGATGCATAGGCCGCCAGTGCACACAAAGCCCCGGTACACATGAAAGTCCCGGGGCTTTGCTTAGGGGGCGTGTTGGGGGCGTGTTGAGATGGCACAGCATTCAGGGGCATTCCGGGCCGGGGCAATGGGCGTGGTGCCGGCCCGGGGCATTCTGGGGGCGAGGCTGAGGTCTCCGAACCAGCCCCCAGGCCAGGGAATGGCGCACTGGCAGCGTTATGTGGTGCCTAGGCCGAGTTCATGGTGACCTACCATAGTCTAGGCTTGTGCAAAGCTGAGACTTCAGGACCAACTGGCCCTGAAGCCTTGGCCTTGCATTGGCTTAGGCCTCATTTGGTCCCCATGACTTTGGTCTAGCCCCATGCAAGGCGCCAGCTTGGGTCAAGAAATAGGACTCATCTTAGGTTGCGGCCTAAGTCTCATCTATGGATCTCCACCTAAACCTACTAAGTAGGGACTGGGGAGGATTCTTGTCCAGAAGTTTTCTGGGTAGGAGGGATGGTGGGGTACACAGGAGGCCCTGGAAGATCCTGTTTCTTTGTTTCTCCCATTTTTTGTTTTATTTTTCAATGTGTATTTTTTTAAACTAAAAAAAAAAAAATGCAAAAGACAAAATTCATGGAGACCTCCCAAAAAACAAAACAAAATAACAATTTTAATTTCTCCCTTCCCTCCTCTGTTGACTAAACTTCCCAAATTATCTTGCTCTTCTAGCTCTTGAATTTCTGATTCATGGCATCCAGATAAGATTCTTCCTTAGAATCAGTTGTTGAAAATACTGCCTCCATAGCCTCAGAAGCATTAACCAGCATGCTGCTGGTTTTGGCTGTTGTACTTCTATTGCCCCTCTCTATGCCTTTGCCCTGCTAATGCTAGCCTTATGTAGCTCCCCAGTCTTTACTTTCTGCTCCAAAACAAGAGGGAGATCAAGGCTTGTGACATATGCTCTCCAAATTTCAATATCTTCTTTCTAGAGCTGACATTCCACCATTATGTGGCTAAAAATGTCTATTTTCAGTTTAGGAGTAGGAATAACTTTTTTTTTCTACTGCTTCTACTAGGCTGGCTGGCTCTGAAACTAATATTCTTCCCCTTCCATTCCTAGTTCTGTCTTTTCCTTTTCGTGACGTGATGGAAATTTACATGCCTTCTGTGGTTTTTGACATCACTAATGAATTTAATTTATTAATACTTGATCACCGCTCTCAGTAACACTCTAGGGTATGCAAAATGACTGTCTCACATACACATATACACACACGCACAGATACAGTGGATATGTATGAACTGCTGACTGATTCTTTTTCTACACACAAAATAACTATAAACAGAACCAAGAACATTGGCAGCCTGCCAAGATGTTTCTTCACTTCAATTTCTCTGCTAACCTCACTTTACTTCACTGTGCTGTGTCAGGCACTTAGACAGAGACAATAAAATAACTAGCATTGCTTCAATCTCTGCTCCACTCCTAAAATCAGCTACAACTATTATTAATCTGAAAACTATCATCAAAATCAGCTTTGGTACTTGAAGATTGGAGGATGGCCAATGTAACACCAGTTTTTAAGAAGGGTTCCAGGGGTGATCAGGGAAGCTATAGCACACTGAGCCTGATGTCAGTGTGAGGAAAAATGGTTGAAACTATTTTAAATAATCAAAATTAGTGAACATATAGATAGATATGGTTTAATGGGATAAAGTCAATATGGATTTAGCCAAGGGAATTCTTGCCTCACCAATTTGCTACATTTTTTGAAAGTATGAATAAACATGTGGATAACTTGAGCTAGCTGATATAGTATATCTTGACTTTTAAAAAGCATTTGACAAAGTATCTCATGAAAGATACTTAAGGAAATTAAAATGTCATGGGATAGGATGTAATGTTCTATTGTGGATTGAGAACTGGTTAAATGATAGAAAACAGAGAGTAGGGCTAAAAGGTCAATGTTCTCAATGGAGAAAAGTGAATAGTGGAGTGCTGCAGGGATCTGTAGTGGAAATGCTGTTTTTTAACATATTTATAAATGACCTAGGGATCAGAATGATGAATGAGGTGATCAAATTGTATATGATACAAAATTATTCAAAGTTGTTAAATTCTAAGAGGATTGTGAGAAATTGTAAGTGGGCCTTGCGAGATTGGGAGACTAGGCATCCAAATAGCATATGACATTTAATGTGGACAAGTGGAAAGTGATGCATATAGGGAAGAACAATTCAATTTATAGCTACACATTGCAAGGTTCCACATTGAGAGTCAGCACCCAGGAAAAGTATCTGTGCATGTTCATGGATAATATGTTGAAATTCTCTGTTCAGTGTGCACTGGTGGCCAAGAAAGCAAAATAGGATGATAGGAATTATTAGGAAAGAATACAGAATAAAACAGAGAGTATCATAATGACTCTTTCACACCATGGTGCAACTGCACCTTGAATAATGTGTGTAGTTCTAGTATTTGTATCTCAAAATAGATAAGCAGAATTAGGAAGGGCACAAAGAAGAGTGACCAGAATGATAAAGGTGTGGAATGATTCCCCTATGAAGAATGGCTGAGTGGAGATACAATAGAGGTCTATAAAATAATGAGTGAAGTGGAATGGGTAAATGAGAATAAATTGTTTACTCTTTTCAAAAGTACACAGACTAAGGGACATTCAATTAAGTTACTAAGTGATATATTTAAGACAAATAGGACAAAATATTTTATTACTCAACAAATAATTAAACTCTGGAATTCATTACTGGAGAATGTTAGTGTACCTAGGTTTAAAAGAGGTTCCTGGAAGAAAAATCCATTACCATTATTAAGGTGAACTTGGGGTAATCCTCTGCTTATGATTGTGCATAGACTCTATCAACCTTTTGGGATCCTGCCAGGTATTAGTGACTTGGATTCACCACTGTTGGAAACAAGACACTGGGCAAAATCTTATGTTATGTTCTTTGTGCCTTAGTCAGAAAGAGCACTGCAGCAGAGATTCCTCTATCAAATAATCTATTTATTTATTTATTTATTTATTTAATGAATATTCTTATATTCCCTAATATTCAAATATTGTTGATCAGTGTGGATATCAACAAAATCCAACCAAACCCAAGGACATAAAATAATAATTACACAACAAAACAGAACAAATTAAAACACAACACTAAAAATGACATACAATTCACATGTCATAAACATCCCTAAAAAAAATAAGATGTTTCCTGAATATCTTATAGTCCTTGTACACTCTTAGTTCAGGAGACAATTCATTCCAACATACTGGGCCAACTTGAGAAAAGGCTCTAGTTCTAGTACGATGTGTCTTATAAATCTTTGAGATACTAGAAGCAGGCTATGACCTTCAGAAAACAAAGGCTGTATTGGAACTTAAAGGCAAATTTTAAAATCCGTAGGCATATCAAAGCCAGGATATAATCAAGTATCTTGGGCTGGCGTGCTGTGTGGATTGTACGAAGCACTTGAGTACACACGTATCTTCTGGCACATGTACAAATGGGAAAGGCAAAAAAGGGGTAGGGCATGGATGAGGTTTTGGCATGGCATGGGTGGCCCGGATATATAACATGAAATGTGTGTGTCAGTTTTTATGCACACAAGCGTGTGCCAAGGTCCCAATGCATGTACATGTACTTCTGCTATAAATGGTGTTTAAGTAATGAAACAAAAAAAATGAGGCTAGTTAGCAGGGTTTTAAAGTTTGGGGCTAAAAGGGTAAAGGGGAGTCATATTAATTAGGGGAGTTAGGAAGTCCTATCCTTTACCTGGGTGATCTGGGAATGGACTAGGAAAACTGGTAATTGGGTTGGTGCTTGTCTCTAATAAAATCTCCCCACTTATACAGTAGAGCTAGCATTTGCATGCACATGCTCACATCCATATAAAATTGTGTGCACATGCAGGTGGGTACAGATGATTTTATATCATATGCACATATACGCACATATGCTATAAAATGACCTCGTCTCTGGGAGTGAGTTGGCATACACGCATGCATGTGTACTTGCACAGCTATTTCAAAGTTATCATCATAATGTTCAATACTATAAGCCAGAGTATGATCTCCATAATGTAATGCTTTCAAAACTGTCACCACTTTGAATTTTACATGTTTTTCAATTGGAAGAAATTCTAGTGCTTTTAAAATAGGTGTAAAAAACTCAATAAATAATGAGTTACAATAATAAAAAAAACCATAACTTCCTCTTTCATGATTGTAAGAAAAATATATTCCCTGATATGTCTTCAGCTACCCAAGTTCTTTGAAAAAAAGACTTTTATTATTGCATCTTTCTTTCTCTAATTTCCCTGCAAGTGTATTATTAAATGGTGAAGGTGTTGAGGGCCAGGGTAGAGGTGTTATACATTATTTTTATGAACCTTAATCAGATAAAGTTATTTACTCAAGATAAATCCTCTATTTATTGTCCTAGTATTCCCTGGTTCTCCTAGATCATATGAATAACCACAGTAGGATTATGAGGATTTGATATTGATAAATGCTAGTGCCCAGAGATATGGTATTGTTTATGATTCTTTGATATTTCTACTAGTTTTGATGTTTAAATCTTGTTTTTTATCACTTCATTTGTAGAATTCATATTTCTATGTTTTGTTTCTGTTTTTTTGTTTGTGTTTAATTTTGTATTGTTCTTGGTTTGAATATGAAAATCTGCTTTGATGTCTCTGTAATGAAAATGAAAAAAAATGCATTTGTAATAATTTAAAAAGAAATCAGTTGTGCTATTTTCTTATAGTATCTATTTCCTGACTACAAGAGTAAGAAGGCCCACAAAACTTCATTGTGACATTTAGGTTTTGAGTAAGGAAGCATTCATAATGACCATTTCAACAGTTTGATGGATTGCAGAGGAATATATATAAAGAACAAAGTCTGTAAACAATGTGAATGCTGTCACTTCCAAAAACAGATCCTTGGATCAAAACAAGAAGTAGAAAAATTTATCAGAAGTTTCACACTGTTGCTGCTCTAAGAATATTAAAACTTCTGTCAGTCAGTCACCCAGTGAACTGAAAAAGGATGGAAAAGAGCATGAATTTTGTTGACCAGCATGTTGTCTAGTGATCTGTTCTCCTTTCCAGTTCCTCTTGCTAGAATTTCAGATGCTTTTTAGTCATTCTGCCAATTGCATATTGAATTATTTTGATGTTCTCTGAGGCATAGATTTATTGAAGCTAGTTAATACTGACATCAAGATAATACAAGCACCTTAGAAAATTGCTTCAACATACTATTAATCATTAATTTAGAACTGATGATTGTGATAAAGTATGGCATCAATAATGTGCATGAGAGTCCTCCTTGAAGAAATGAGATATAATACAAAGTAATCAAGGAATCTGATCAATTGATCCCTTTATACAAAGTCAGATGCTCTTACAGGAGCATCTCATATAATTGTATCTATTCTAATTTTTACATGCAGATGACCTTTTATGATTTTTCTAGACCACTATTTAGTTTTAATAGTAAACTATATTACACATCTATTAGCAATATGAAATGTGTCAATATTCTAAGCATGGGAAAGTCTAATTATATTTAACATTGGATGGGAGACAATATTTTGTTCTTGTTATAACACCTGTAAGAAGGCAAAAATATCAGCATTCTGGTGTTAGGCAGATTGAAAGATCACCTAGCTACAACTGAGAAAGGTAAATAAATCAATAAAGAAACAAAATGACAAATGGGGCTGAGTATTTATAAAACAACATCAATCACATTAAAATGAAACATGGTACAGTTTTAAAACAGATAGCACTCTGACACCCACCCGATGGACTGTCTTATGTGTGCTAATTTCATATTACAATAGCAGTGATAGTTAAAGACAAAAAAGAATGTAGCTGGCAGTTAGAATAAAGAGCTGAATTCATAAGGTGGCTTAGTCCTCTATTAGAACACAGCAACAGAAAATCAAGTTTCTGTGAATGTCTACTGTCTTAACGGTCATAATTGACCATTTTCAGCATATTTTGAAAGATTAGAAGACTTTTGGGGAAGAACCCAGAACAAGATATTCAGAGCACATAAAAGGATCCCAATCATACTTTTCACTACTATATTTTGATTTGCCTCTAACTGCTCCCTCTAAGGATTATTCTCCTACCAAGCTTTACAGATTTTATGAACCTCCCCAAGGTCTCTACTCCAAAGAGATTTATTTTTGAGTGACTTTCTCTCTATTAGTCTTCACACCACTCTGCTAAAGTCTCCACTCTTTCCCCAAAGCTTGTTAGTTTATATCACCATTATAATGTAACTTGAGATTTATTTTATTTTATTTTGTTATTTTACCACCTCAAAGTTAGTATTAGATAAAATATACAGTGAAAGTACTATACATGTAAGTTAATCTATTACATGTATAAATGGACATGATTTATGACATTTATCAAGTAATCTTTTATTTTTAAACTATGTAACCGAAACCTTATGGCACCTTGATAGAAAGTATTACACAACATTGATATTGCTTAACGTGCCTAGCTGTGAACTATTATGATGGTATATAAATTAACGATGGTATAGAAAAGATTTTAAATAATAAATACATTTATATGGTCAGAAAATTTAGCCAGAATGAAAACGTATGCATACAAACAACTCAGTTTTGTAGTTTTAGTGATACTTTTGCAGATATCTTAAATCTATTTATGATAGGTGAGGCTGATTGGAAAAGTAGTCTGTGAGGGTGACTAGAATTAGATCATTAAAACAAGGAGGGATGTGGGCATGAAGGAGATTAAACAATCACCATGAAGAAAGAAGAGGTGGGATGATGGCAAAAATCAATAGAGATTAAAAGGAATATGAGAAAGGAATATGATAGAGGTGTTTAAAATCATGAGAGGTCTAGAACGGGTAGATATGAATTGGTTATTTACTCTTTCAGATAATAGAAAGACTAGTGAAGTTAGCATGTGGCACATTTAAAACTAATCGGAGAAAGTTCTTTTTCACTCAACGCACAATTAAACTCTGGAATTTGTTGCCAGAGGATGTGGTTAGTGCAGTTAGTGTAGCTGTGTTTAGTAAAGGATTGGATAAGTTCTTGGAGAAATCCATTACCTGTTATTAATGAAGTTGACTTAGAAAATAGCCACTGCTATTACTAGCAAAGTTAACATGGAATAGACTTAGTTTTTTGGTATTTGCCAGGTTCTTATGGTCTGGTTTGGCCACTTTTGGAAACAGGATTTTGGGCATGATGGACCCTTGGTTTGACCCAGTACGGCATGTTCTTATGTTCTTATGTATGAAGGAAGAGAAAAGAATAAATGGCAGGAGAAATGGGGAAAACATGAAAGAAAATAGTGCATTTTAGAGGAGTAGAAAGTAAAGAAGGGAATGTAGTATGAGTGCAGATATAAGAGATGAAAATGTGTGAGACACTAGTGTGAGTGAAAGGAAAAGAGGATGTTGGCAGATAAAGTAGAGAAATACTGTACAGAAATCAAAAGAGGGGAAGAAGGGTGCACAAATAGTGCTTATGAAGGAATAACAAGAGGGAAGAGAGGTGAAATTATAAAGAAATAGCAAGAAGCCAATAATAATTAATTTAGCCAAAGTAGCAGGAAGCAAAGTTTCACATTTTTGGAAGGGTTTGAATGAAGAGCCTGACAATTAAAAAATTTATGGATGGTGGGAAACATTCCAAAGTCAATGATTTCTAATGCAGTAAGAAAAGTGGGAGTCATAGAACATGATATGTACTGGAAACAATTTAGGAAAAGATAATAATAAGCACAAAATACAGATATAAACTTATCAGAACTATGCAGTGGTGACACACCTACTAGAAAGACTTATACTAGCATATGACAAGAGTATATAGTTCATTTCTGAGTCCTGGAGAAGCCAATGAAGCAAAAAAGGGAGCATATTTATTGAGTTCCAAATGAAGCCTCATGTCCAACATGGCCACATTATTTTGTGAGTTTCATGCTAAATATCATTGAATGTTCCTTCCCAACATCATCTCAGCAATTCTAGATTTTGAATTATAATACAGTATATTCTGATATTCATGCCACATAGACCATAATAATTAGAGTGAATATGGGCCATAATTAATTTATGTAACTTTTACTCTCCATATAAATTTCAAATAAATGCTTTGAATAATTCAATAAACATACACACAGTTAATGTGACTCCAAGATTGCTCTATGCTTCATCGACAAGAGGAAATGTGAAAAAAAAGGATTTGCATCCACAAAAAAGCAGGGGAGTAGCTTGCATGATATGGCTGTTACTATTCCAAACCAAATAAGCCTGATACTTCACTTTCAATGATATCCAGCATAGCTCTCTGCTTCAACAGCAGGGGGAATGATGAAAAGATCTCTGCTTCAATGACAGAGGGAATGATGAAAAGATTATTTTGCTACTGTGAATTCTAATATTGTTAACTGCCTTGATATTAATTTGAAAGTCGGTATACAAAGTTAAATAAATAAATAAATATTCAGACAAGGACTGAGTTGCACAGGCTGCATAAACATGCATGGGAGTAGCTTGCTATGACGGCGGTTAGTACCCCTAAACAATTAGCTAGATACTTCACTTAGATGCACCTCCAGCACTGATACCCCTAACCAATTAGCTAGATACTTCACTTAGATGCAGCTCCAGCACTGCTAACTACATCGATGGCGGGGGTGGAAGGGAAATAGATGGTGGGGGTGGAAGGGAAATAGATCGATGGCAGGGTGGAAGGGAAATAGATCGATGGCAGGGGTGGAAGGGAAATAGAACAAAAAAGTCACTTACAAGGGACAAGAGTAACAGATAAGTATGGGGAAAAAAAAAAGTAAAAGCTTGCTGGCCAGACTGGATGGACCGTTTGGTCTTCTTCTGCCGTCATTTCTATGTTTCTATGTTTCTATAATATTGATCTATATAAGCCATTTAGATGAAAGTCCTTCAGTGAAAGTCTTTAGAGGTGCAGAGACCCTTGAGAAGTTTGTAGTTCTTCCCAGGAGATGGCAATAAGAAAGGAAGCAGAGAAATGGTCTTCTACAAGTGAGTGAAGAAGTTTTCTCCCCTGGATGCAAACGTGAAAAAGGATTCCCTGCGATATTGAAGGGAATAGAGAATTATGTGCGTGGTGTTTAAAGCTTTGTGGCAGGGGGAACCAAGATATTTGACAGAGTTATTAATAGATTATAGATCTGGAGGATGCTCTGCTTTATTAGCATTGACTGTTTTGGCAGATGTGAAGTTAACAATAACAAGGCATTGACCTTCTGCAAAAAGCCAAAGGAAAGGCTCTTCCATTCTGTGTCCTGCTTTGGACTGGTAATTGACCAGACTATGAGGGAAGATATCAATTCAGCTGTTTTAGTTATGGGGAATAGTCTGAGCTCATTTAAGGATGACAGTTTATAGTGGGAGTATTGGTGGGTGGGTGGGTGGTTTTGGAGTGGGTTTATTGTGGGAACTAAAATGTAGATGTTATGGACTGTATGGGATTTTTATTTGTAAAATAATGCTGTAACCCATATTGTCCATTTGTCAGAGACAGGTTTTTATGACTTTTGTTGCTTGCTATTTCAGTTTTTAGACAGGCAATGAGTATGCCCATGTGATGCAATAATATTACCAGTGTATCTAGTATTGTCACTAGAGTGGCACCTTTCAAGGCATTTTGGAACCCAAGTCTGTACCAATTAGGCACAGATGAGAAACATGTTATGGTCTTTAGGATTTGTTAACAGAAGACTTTGAAAAGGGCAAGAAAGAATTTCAGAACACTCTGTTTAAGATACAGTCAGTGAGTAGTCATTGGTTGTGTGTGGAATGATTGCCTTCTTCAGTATGCCATGCATACCCTGTTGAGAGTAGTGATAGCAGGAGGTATATAGGGCATCCAGTGCAACATGACACTCTACTGGCAAATGTGTGAGCTGGTTGTGCTGTAGAATAAATGAAGGAGGTATCAGGAATGGGATGAATAAAAACAGCTTTCCCAGTATGCTGATATGAGTGCTGGAGATGCAGTAGAGGTGATGCCATAATGTAAGGAGTGGAGAGCTACTGTATTGAATAGATTTTCAACTGCCCACGTGCATAAATTCCAGCATTTATGTGTGTGGCCGGGCTTTGCGCTCCAGGCAAATTTTCGAAGAAGCCTGGCCAAGCGTGTAAACACCAGTATGCAAATAAGTGCTGGACTTCTTCAAAGGGTCAAGTCAGGGGGAATGTTCTGGGCAGGGGGGCCAGGGTGGGGGCAGGCTGTGACAGTGCCATTGTTTGCTGTCTCAAAGACCCCATCGCTGGCAGCTGGCAATCGCGTGGAACTTACTTCAGCTCTGGAGCTGAAGTAACTTGTGAAACAAACAAAAGCAACTCCAAAAAGGTAGGGTTTAGGGGGGAGGGAGAAGAGGGAGGAAGTATGGGTAGGGGGCATAGGGAACTGGTGAAGGCTGAAATGTGTCGCCACGTGGAAAATGAAAAAATCTCTCCCCTTGCGCCAGCCACCCACACATATGCATGGATTATAAAATCTTGCGGTCATATGCGCACAGCCCACGGATTTTCTATCATGCATGCGCCAGGGCACGCATGGTAGAAAATTTGTGCGTCCATGTGGGCGTGCCGGGAAGTGCACACTCATGGACACATGGGTGTGCAAAGTGGAAAATCTACTCCTATGTGCTCGGTGTTTAAAGCTTTGTGACAGAGGAACCCAAAATGTTGAGCTGTGTTATTAGTAGACTGTGTGTTTGTGAAGAAGTGTGCTTGGAGGCTTTTCAACACATGTAGACCATCCCTATCAGCAATTCAGTGTCCTGAAGCTTGCTAAAGGTATGTTTTCTGACTTCAGTATGTTGGTTTTGACATGTAGTAAGTGCTGTTGTTTCCCACATTTATTCCAGGGTAAAAGAAAGTATAATGCTAGCAGCTGCCACTGTAACATCGTCTCGCCAGTGTCCCACCACCCAGTCCTCATTCATTCACTCTATTACTTATGCATGTACATCACATTCCTTTAACAGCAGAGCACTGAGACAGATTGGAATTACATGGCTGCAGCTTTATTCAACACAATAATTGTATAAAACCTTGAACAGTTGTTACCCGAGCCGGTATGCTGCTCACTATTATGAAATGACCCATCACTGCTGCTGCCCGCCGTGAGGACCAAGCAGGGCAGCCTTGAACCATGGGCCTCCTGCCTTGTCTCCAAGCAAGGAGGCCACGATCATCAGCGCCTGTGGTGTCCCTTCTTTGCACCACCCAAGGCGCTGATCGGCTGCCACTCAGTCCCGTGATGCAACCGGCACAATGTGCAAAATGCCCAACCAGCCCAGGTAACCGCCAAAGACATGAGGTAGGGTGGACCCTTGCCTCAAATCCCCCCACTAACAAACTGGCTGTGGCCCATAACCTTTTTCAGATATCCAGTCTTCCATGGCGCATTGTTAAAGATAATCAATGAAAAAAAGGAGGATGTATCTAATCTTTTTTAATTCTTTTTATAAAATATTAATTAATTACCCTCATAAACCAATTAATAGGAACATACACCATCAGTAATAGTGCAAATAGGATTTAATCCATCGCCTCTCGCCACGCAATGGGCCGCAGGCAAATTCAGCGATTAGTCAAGCACTAGATTTATAATCATTTGGTGTAGTTCCTTATTTACTCAAAAAAAATTTTTTAATATTATTTAATCAATTTTAAAAAAAAAACACTATCCTATTTTATTTTACCCCAAAACCCAAAATTATTTAATAATTCCTAGGATCAACGCAATTGATTTACCACTATCCCTATCACCATTTTATTTTAAATGTCCACCGTCATTGCTGTTCCATTTATCCATTGAAATCCTAAAATAAATTATACTTAGCCCCACTGTAGATGTTTATTTCACAACTGTCCCGACATGGGCCATGTTTCGACTGTTTCCAGTCTTCCTCAGGGGATGCTTTGTATTTATAATTTCAACTCAGAAATCAGTTTTGCCTTTCCAGCCTAGTTATTCAATTTGACCTAGGACATATAAAAAGTGTTGTTAAAAAGTTTTAAAAATATCCTTCACCACAAGCTCATGTCCACGTGTGTGTGTGGACATGTGTGTGTGGACTTGAGCTTGTGGTGAAGGATATTTTTAAAACTTTTTAACAACACTTTTTATATGTCCTAGGTCAAATTGAATAACTAGGCTGGAAAGGCAAAACTGATTTCTGAGTTGAAATTATAAATACAAGGCATCCCCTGAGGAAGACTGGAAACAGTCGAAACATGGCCCATGTCGGGACAGTTGTGAAATAAACATCTACAGTGGGGCTAAGTATAATTTATTTTAGGATTTCAATGGATAAATGGAACAGCAATGACGGTGGACATTTAAAATAAAATGGTGATAGGGATAGTGGTAAATCAATTGCGTTGATCCTAGGAATTATTAAATAATTTTGGGTTTTGGGGTAAAATAAAATAGGATAGTGTTTTTTTTTTAAATTGATTAAATAATATGAAAAATTTTTTTTTGGGTAAATAAGGAACTACACCAAATGATTATAGATCTAGTGCTTGACTAATCACTGAATTTGCCTGCGGCCCATTGCGTGGCGAGAGGCGATGGATTGAATCCTATTTGCACTATTACTGATGGTGTGTGTTCCTATTAATTGGTTTATGAGGGTAATTAATTAATATTTTATAAAAAGAATTAAAAAAGATTAGATACATCCTCCTTTTTTTCATTGATTGAATTGGCTGGTGAGGATATAAAGCTTCTGTTTGGTGATTTCATATGCATTGTTAAAGATGTCATAGCCAATGTCTGACAGGTGTACTCTGTCCAGTCAAAACAGACAATGGCTAGGTCATCCGCCCATTGGTGCCTTATCTGGCGACCGCCGGGTTTTTGTATCCACACACCAATTTGATGATTGACTTTCTTACGAACCCTTCTCCATAGTCAGGTGTCTTTCCACTTTGGTCGCAGGATAATGTCCGACCAGAAGAGGGCGGTATTCGAATACGAGGTGGATAGCTCAGCGAAATCCTTTTTCGCCCTCTTTATCATTTGCTTGCATGATGATGAGCACAGTAGGGATGTGAATCGGGTCCTCGATCGTCTTAACGATCGATTTCGGCTGGGAGGGGGAGGGAATCGTATTGTTGCCGTTTGGGGGGGTAAAATATCGTGAAAAATCGTGAAAAATCGTTAAAAAATCGAAAAATCGAAAAACCGGCACATTAAAACCCCCTAAAACCCACCCCCAACCCTTTAAATTAAATCCCCCACCCCCAAATAACTTAAATAACCTGCGGGTCCAGCGGCGGTCCGGAACGGCAGCGGTCCGGAACGGGCTCCTGCTCCTGCATCTTGTCGTCTTCGGCCGGCGCCATTTTCCAAAATGGCGCCGAAAAATGGCGGCGGCCATAGACGAAAAAGATTGGACGGCAGGAGGTCCTTCCGGACCCCCGCTGGACTTTTGGCAAGTCTCGTGGGGGTCAGGAGGCCCCCCACAAGCTGGCCAAAAGTTCCTGGAGGTCCAGCGGGGGTCAGGGAGCGATTTCCCGCCGCGAATCGTTTTCGTACGGAAAATGGCGCCGGCAGGAGATCGACTGCAGGAGGTCGTTCAGCGAGGCGCCGGAACCCTCGCTGAACGACCTCCTGCAGTCGATCTCCTGCCGGCGCCATTTTCCGTACGGAAAATGGCGCCGGCCATACGCGTATGGCCGGCGCCATTTTCCGTACGAAAACGATTCGCGGCGGGAAATCGCTCCCTGACCCCCGCTGGACCTCCAGGAACTTTTGGCCAGCTTGTGGGGGGCCTCCTGACCCCCACGAGACTTGCCAAAAGTCCAGCGGGGGTCCGGAAGGACCTCCTGCCATCCAATCTTTTTCGTCTATGGCCGCCGCCATTTTTCGGCGCCATTTTGGAAAATGGCGCCGGCCGAAGACGACAAGATGCAGGAGCAGGAGCCCGTTCCGGACCGCTGCCGTTCCGGACCGCCGCTGGACCCGCAGGTTATTTAAGTTATTTGGGGGGGGTTCGGGAGGGTGGGGGATTTAATTTAAAGGGTCGGGGGTGGGTTTTAGGGGGTTTTAGTGTGCCGGCTCACGATTCTAACGATTTATAACGATAAATCGTTAGAATCTGTATTGTATTGTGTTCCATAACGGTTTAAGACGATATTAAAATTATCGGACGATAATTTTAATCGTCCTAAAACGATTCACATCCCTAGAGCACAGCTCATTGCCCCCCAGATGTATTATGACATCCTGAGCAGCCCTCGACCATAGATGGGGCAATAACTGATCCCAGCGCATGCCTGGCTTTCCCATCCACGTGATGACCCACCCATGAGGCGCTAATGCTAAATGTGGTACGTACGGTCGTTTCTGTGCTCTCCTAGCCACCTAATGTATATACGAGTGACCAATAATCCAAGCTGTATGTTGTACCTGAGGCGAATCTGCCCTCCTCTTCCAACCTAATAATGCTCTCTGGACTTGATATGCTTATTTCTGATATTGTTCAAATTGTTTTTTATTGTTGCACAACTGCAAGAAAATTTATAATGTTCACATTGTTTTTTCTGTTACACAACTGCTAAGAAAAATGTATATTTTTGTAAACCGTTATGATGGCTCTACCGAATGACGGTATATAAAACTCAACAAATAAATAAATAAAATAGAATTAAGACTTATGGTTAGTGGTGCTCACTCTTTCCAATCAGAAATACAAATTTACTGCCTCTGATCTCCATCGTCCTACTCTCTGTATCATGGCTGTTTGAAGTCCTGCTTGTGTGGCACTTGTAGCTGTACCTATTCTGAAGGAATGCATGGTGAACATTTTAGTGTCCAGACTCATTTTCACCATATGAACATAAGAACATAAGAAATTGCCATGCTGGGTCAGACCAAGGGTCCTGTTGCATCCATCGGTGCTAGACGGCTTCACCCTGTTTGCCTCACCTTGCTCACGGCTCCTCCCGCATCCATAGGGAAAATGGCTGCCGCCGCATCTACAAGCTGACCTCTCCGGCGTCCCCGGAACAGCTAAGGTACTGCCTCCTGCCATGCTCCTCCCAAGGGCCTGCTACAGTGCGCGCACGCTCACCATCCACGTCTTTATTCCAGCAATGGCGCGAACCTCGGGGGTGTTCCCCTCTACTGACATCACGCTATCTGGGTATATAGCCTGTACTATGTTGCTAGCTCATTGACAGGTCGATACAGTTATGCCGCGTTAGAAAGAGTGTGGCAGTGCCAGGCGCACCCTTGTTCCCCACACGCACAGTTCTCTTCACCTACTGCTCGATACTCTCTTCAAATTGCATGCAAATGCATGCCGCGTCTGCGAAGCGTTAGGCGAAGGTTAGGCCCGCGCAACCCATTTTACTGTATAGAGCGCCTATACAGTATCCTGGGTGCGCGGGCCTAACGCTTCACAGCCACGCTGGTATCTGTCATTTCAAATGTCATTTCAAATGACATTTGAAATGACAGGTACCAGGAAGTGGACAGTTATGTTCTCCGATGCTCGGCAAACTTTCTCCCAGCCCCCGCTCACCTGCCCTGGCCGCGTCCGGTCTCCGGTGCAGCCCCAGTCCTATCCCCTCCTCCCGAAGCAAAAAAAACAAACCGAAAAAGTAGCAAGAGAGCAAGGGGAGAGACGGGCAATCCTAGGCTCGGGCCTGCTAGTCTCTTCTCCTCTCCTCCCGAAGCAGGGCGCGAAAAGCAGCCTTGCTCCGGGAGGAGGGGGGTGCAGTTTAAAGCGACGAAGCGACTTACTTTTGCAGCTCCCCCCTCCGGACATCGGCGATGACCGCGGCTCCAGCCTCCAGCTGTCAGACAGACGCATCGCACGTGGGAAAGCGGCACCTATGCGTGCAATTGGCTGCTCAAGACGTGACGTCACGACGTTTGACGTCACGGCATGTGACGTCACGTCTTGAGCAGCCAATTGCACGCATAGGGGCCACTTTCCCATGTGCGATGTGTCTGTCTGACAGCTGGAGGCTGGAGGCAGGAGCCGCGGTCGTCGCCGATGTCCGGAGGGGGGGGCTGCAAAAGTAAGTCACTTCGTCGCTTTAAACTGCCCCCCCCCTCCTCCCGGAGCAAGGCTGCTTTTCGCGCCCTGCTTCGGGAGGAGAGGAGAAGAGACTAGCAGGCCCGAGCCAAGGATTGCCCGGTCGTCGTCGCTGATGTCCGGAGGGGGGCTGCAAAAGTAAGTCGCTTCGTCGCTTTAAACTGCCCCCTCCTCCCAGAGGAAGGCTACTTTTCGCGCCCTGCTTCGGGAAGAGAGGACAAGGGACTGGCAGGCCCGAGCGTAGGATTGCCCGTCTCTCCCCTCGCTCTCTTTCTACTTTTTTTTCGGGGTTTTTTTTTTTTTTTTCTTCGGGAGGAGGGGACAGGACTGGGGCTGCACCGGAGACCGGACGCGCCAGGGCAGGTGAGCGGGGGCTGGGGGAAAGTTTGCCGCCTACCCTTACCCCTGCCTCTAACGCAGGGGTAAGGGTAGGCGGTAAGTTAGCAGGGTAAACGCACGGCAAAACGGCAGGGTAAAAAAGCGATAATCGGGGCGCGCGTTACTGTATGAGAGGGAATAGCTAATTTGCTCGTTTACATTTAATATACATGCCGCGTGCGGAAGGGGTTACCCGGGGATTTTAAGAGGCGGTAGGGATGAGTTAAAGGGGATAGTGTATCGCGGGAAGGGCTAACGCGACCGGAAAGTGAGTAGAAGGCGAGTTAGGAGCAGGGTAACCGCGGCCACACTTTACTGTATCGATCTGTGAGTTAGCAGACTTGGTCTCGGCCGATCTAAGCTACTCTGCCGCTTCCATGCTGCTGCTGGAAGCTCTCTCTCTGACCTTCTGGGTAATTGCTAACCTGGGTACCCGCTCCTCGGGGACCCTCTACTTTATTTCAGGGGCCTGACAGGGATCAGGTGCTTGCTCCTCGAGGGCCTGCTCTCCCTGCCTCGGTGCCTACCATCTTCTTCAACCTGGTGGAATCGCATACCTAAGCAACCATCTAGTGAGTAATCTAACTCTCAGTCTATCTCATCCACAGTACTGCCTTACTGGGAAACCTACACCAGAAGTTCCCTATATCAATGGATGAGAAGGGTCCCCTCTGCCGAGGGTCCTGAGACTGCTACATCCAGACCACCTCACTACTGCCACCTCTGGTGGTATACTTCAAGCTGTATAAATAAAGAACTAATTCAGTGTTTGTGCATCCTGTGTTTAGCCCAGTACTGTGGTGCCTCATGGGGCTCCTCCCTGTGGGCGTGGTCATCTGCCACAGTACCCGAGAATTCACCCAAACACAGCTTAATCATAACAGGTCTATCAAGCCCAGCATCCTGTTTCCAACACAGGACAAACCAATCCAAAAACCCTGGCAAGTACCCAAAAACCAAAAAGATCCCATGCTACTGATGCAATTAATAACAGTGGCTATTCCCTAAGTAAACTTGATTAATAGCAGTTAATGAACTTCTCCTGCAAGAACTTATTCAAACCTTATTTGAACCCAACAACACTAACTGTTGTGACCTGCCCGCGGACTCCATCCTGTGGACAGGCTGTGGACAGGCTCTTACCTCCACGGGCTCTTACCTCCACAGGCTCTTACCTCCATGGCCCGGCCCGACGCTGCCCCTGCGATCCAGATTCCGCTGAAGATACTGCCACTCCCTGTGGTCTGGACACTGCCTTTCCTGTGCGACAGAGAGGACCTGCACGTGGAACAGGAAGCATTTCAGAGAATGCTACCCTGGAGGTTCTGGATTTCTGCTTTCTATCTGAAATCCTAAATTTGGCTTCCAGAACCTCTCTCCCACATTTTCCTGTGTTGTTGGTGCCCACATGTACCACGACAGCTGGCTCCTCCCCAGCACTGTCTATAATCCTATCTAGGTAACGCATGTTTTGAGCACTGTGGTGAATTGAATTTCTGGTTAACGGGGTCCTGTCCATGTGCACCAATTGGTGCATGCCCCCGCTTGGCCGAACCACTAGGTATTTCTTTGGATTACAGATCAGGCCAGTATCGCATGATGATAGAGAGGCCTTTTTTCCAGCTTGGTCTGTTTTGACTTATATATTGTTATAGTTAGCATTTTAGGGGTCCAGAACACAGAAGTATGCCACTGTGGCCTGAGTCATTTTTCTTGGTGGCTACCAACTCGCTCACCCGTAAATCTCCAAAGAATGCAAGTGAAAATGCGAGCCGAAATAATTATTTTTCGAATTCGGATGAACAAATTGATGCTAAGAGCCCCCAAAGGGTCCCCAGTAGGTTGTGGGTGATGGGAAGTCATCTGTTAATTATTGGCTCTGACTTCTTCGACCATCCTGCCAACATCTTCATCATTAAGAAGGACTTGGTGGGATCTCCCTAACCACACACCTTCAGGAAGAATGCCAAGCCTGCCATGTGTTTGAATATGGAGCTTCTGGATGCCCCTTTTATTTTGCCACAGAAATACATTTTACAATCAGGTTGTTGACATCAGGTCATCTGCTACTGGGCCTTGACTCTATCCATGTCTCTTTATGAATTCCATCATGTGGTCATAGCTTCGGCAGTATGCCGACCATCTAGTTAGGCCTATGGATCCCTGGATTAGTTCATAGGTGGTTGGAGACCAATTTTCCATAGGTATGCTGGCATGGGCATCCCCACTTCATCTGCCATGGGTACTGCTATGGGTACTTGTGAAACAAATCCCACTTAGCATGAGATAGAGAATCAGCAACACCGTTACATACCCCAGAACATGTCTAGCCCTTACCGTCGTATTGCGCAAAGCTGCTAATACTACCTCCCTAAGGAGATCAACAATTTTTGGGCACTTGACCAATTGAGAGTTCCATACCTGAACCACTGTTTGGTTATTGCACAAGAATATTATGTGTTGGTTTTTTTTTTTTGTCTATCGCTCCATAATATTGGGGGAAAAGTTCCAGAATTGTTGTTATTCATGAGTCCAATGTTGACCCACTCTATTGGCCATGGCTCAGCGCACCACGCATCATTGCAGAATGCACCGAAAACCCCAAGCCCCTAATGCTTATTATTAAAGTTTATTCGATGTTTCATGTTCTATGTAAAGCTCTCATGTGAGGTTATTGTTTCACTGTAAACCGGTTTGATTTGTATCCCATGCAAGAAGATCGGTATATAAAAGTTAAAAATAAATAAATAAATAAATAATGTATCTGTGTGGATGTCCAAATCTTTGCTAGAGTGTGGGGTCCTTGCAGAATATATTCCCTATTGAATTCTTTCAGGAATGAACCCCAGACAGTGAAATTGACGTGCATGGCCCTTGACAGGGATGTGCATTGTTTTTCTGATGGATGAAAATATTGTATGATATTTTCTAATCCGTCAGGTATTGGGAGTTCCCCCAAAGTGATAGGAAAACCCCACAAAATTTTCATGTGGTTTTCTTATCATTTTTTTTTTTGGGGGGTGGGGTGGGGTGGGAAGAAAGGGCACAGAGAAAAAAAAGCCCCAAACTCACCCGAACCTTTAAATCTAATTATTTAGAATCACCCACCCTCCTGACCCCCCCAATACTTTTCTAAAGTACCTGGTGGTCCAGCGGGGGTCCCTGGAGCGATCTCCTGCTCTTGGGCCATTGGCTGCCACTAATTAAAATGGCGCTAATGGCTCTTTGCCCTTACCATGTGACAGAGGCTATCGGTGCCATTGGCCAGCCCCTATCCCATGGTAGGAGCAATGGATGGCCTGCACCATTTTTTAAGATGGTGCCGGTCGTCCATTGCTCCTACCATGTGACAGGGGCTGTCCAATGGCACTGATAGCCCCTGTCACATGGTAAGGGCAAAGGGCCATCAGTGCCATTTTGTTTACTGGCAGCTGACGGTCTGAGAGTGGGAGATCGCTCCTGGGACCCCCACTGGACCACCACATACTTTATGAAAGTTTTGGGGGGGTCGGGAAGGTGGAGAATTCAAAATAATTAGATTTAAAGGGTCGGGAAGAGGTTTTTTTTTTCGGCTCGGGACAGCAAAAAAAAAACAAACCAGTCAGAACCGCGGGAAATTAAGATTTCCCGCGATTTTACGAACATGATTCCGGAAATGATTCACATCTCTGGCCCTTGACACTCTTAAGAAGTGATGCGGTCGCTGTATACTGATGGTGGCTGCTGCCAGTCTTCTCATAAAATCTCACCCCATGGGAATCATTCGACATGCAAAATTCAAGGTTTCCAGGATAGACTGTGCAGCTCGTAATATTATCATCTTTGCCCTCGCTGCCTGCTAGATCATTGTGCGCAATTTTTTCACTTTCTCACTTGGGAGCTTGGTGACATTTTGGTTGAATCCAACTCAATGTTGAGGAAGGAAATGATTGTTGTCAGACCCTCTGTTTTTGTTGTCTGCCAAGGAACACTTACATCCTCAGTGACAGATTGGAAATTGCACAGCAAACGGGCTCAGTCGTCGAGTCTCTTGGACCAATGAACAGAAAGTCAATTAATTAATGAATGATGTTGTTAGAGGCTTCCTTCTGTGCCATCACCCAATGTAGGAATGATCTAAATAGCTTGAAATATGCACATGAGACGGAGCATCCCATAGGCATACATTTTTAGAAGTAATATTGCTAACTGAAGGTAAAGGCCAATAATGGGAAGCTCCTTGGATGGACTTTGAGTAATCTGAAGGCTGATTCTATGTCTAATTTTGCCATTAGAGTGCCCTCGCCACATGTTCTGAGTAGTGTCACTGCTGAGTCAAAGAAAACATACTGAACAGAGCACTCCTCTGGGGGCAGCTGATCATTGACGGACGCCCTTGGAGGGTATGAAAGATTCTGGATGAGACAGAATTTTGCCCTTCTCTTTTTTTTTTTTTTTGGGGGGGGAATCATTGCCAATGGTGAAAGGATAATCTTTTAGAAGGATTGTTGTGCAAAGGACCTGCCATCCATCCAAGTGCTAACTCAATATCTAGCTTCTCCTGCACAATGTCGGTGTGTTGTACTGCTGATGATGCATTGTGGGTATGTGTTCCTTCTAGTTGACCTTGGAATGGAATAATGAATCCATCGTGAAAGCCTCGCCAAATCTTTTGTGCATTCTTGTGGCTGGGGTAACGTTCCAGCCTTGAGATCATAGCTTCCAAAGTGATGGGTGATGGTGTTTTGTTAAACTGCTGAGACTTAGCATGCCTTACCATTACTCCCAGTCGCTGGTTTCTTGGAGCACTTTGTTACTGGGTGCAGGGCTGCACAGGCTGAACACGTGTTTGAATTTGCAATCCTGGAATGTGCATGTTGCTTTGCTGTAGCGCCAGCATATGTTGTCCTGGGCCTGTGCTGTCCTGGCTGATTGCCTGGTGGGAGATAACTTCCTTGTGGACTTTGAGCATGCTCTTGCATCACCCTCTTTTTGGGTCATTTGTTTCACCCATAGGCAAACTTCCTAATTTCTCCATGATATGAAATGATTTTCTTCTATGTTGTCATGGAGCTTTTCGTCTTAGTTGAGCCAGGCCCAACCTTGATGTTCTTGGTAAGCATCGAGAATATTCTCTGCATATCTTAACATGGGGCCATATTGTTCAGGGTCCTGATATCCCACCATGTTTGACTAAACAATTGATACCCGAGTTGGTATATGTCTCAACTGCTGCCTGCTCGTTTTTTTTTGCTCCCGATACTTGCTTGCGGTTCAATACTGTGCTCCCTCCAATCTCTTTCCACTCTACCATGCAATTGCTCATGAAGGGGACCAGATGATTCTGGCCGGGCCAGCAAGAAGGAGAAAAGGGGCTGTATGGCCTCCGTCACAGCCCTTTAAAGGGCCATCAACATCACATTGATGTGTGGGCAACTCCTCCCCCTCCCTCCCAGCTCCAATCACTACATTGAAGCTGGGTGGGGAGTGGGGGAGGAGTCGAGCCACGTCGCGGCTCTATGCTGCTGTCCTGCTGCCCTGCGGCTTTACCCCTCTCCCTGAGGATGCCGCCTCACTGCTGTGGGGTCGTGCTTCGGTTTCTGGCGGGTTCTGGCCATTTAAGCACAGGCCCACCTATTTTCATAGTGTATGTAAATTCTTTTTCACAAGACTGACTAAATAGCTATTCACCTTGGCCTTTTTGTCAGCCTGGAAATAGATGAATTGATACTGAAGTCATAAATATATTCAATTAGTAAACCTTATGTTTTCTTGTTTCTTTTCTCTTTTAACTTAACTTTTAACAAAATTAACCTCATCTCCCATTTTACTCACACAGAATAAGGTGACCCAGGCATCTCAAATCTTATTAAAGGCTAAAAGCAGACCAGTTTGGTGGCAGTGATGTGTTTTGACCTTCAATGTGGAAAGTCTCTGGTTTGATTCCCAAAATGGGTCTTCTGCTCTCTGGGTCGGCTGGTTCTGGGGATGTTGTGAAAGCAGTGGTTATAGCCCCCAGAAGGGAGATGGTCATGATCATTTTCTAAGGGTGATATCTAGTGACCAGATTATGGATCCATGATTGCAAGATTCTGGAAGGAGCTCTTGTGAATGACCCCTTGCCCAAGAACATTGCTGCAGATTAGGTACATTGGAGAGGGATATAAAACAGGGTAGAAAAAAATCCCTGGGTAGTTACAAATGAGTGTCAGCTCCCTTGTTCTGATTGAGTTCGAAGAACAAAAGTGAGTAAAATAAAATGATCAGATTAAAAAATATATATAGACACATGGACAATGACAGCAGATATCCATCTAAACTGGCCAGTTTGCTTCCTTTTGAATTGTCATAGAACCCAGTTAATCTTTGGCTTTCTTGTTGATTCTTTGTTTCTAAGGATCCTCTGTATTTATTCCATGCCTTCTTGAACTGTGTTACTGCTTTCTCTCCATCATATCCCCTTGGAGGATGCTTCATGCATCTAACACTATCTCCATGAAGAAATATTTTCTAATGTTACTCCTGACTCTTCCTCCTTTGAACTTCATAGCATAACCTTTTATTCTATCATTTGCTACTTAAGCATTATTCAAACATTTAAGGTACTTACCAATCTCTATCATATGCCCATTTTGTTTCCTTTTCTTTAGGGTATACTTATTTAGGTCCTTGACTCTTATTTCATAGGGAGTTTAGTGGGGCTTATGCACCATTTTAGCTCATCTCTGGATTGGCTCTTCTCTTTACATCAAAATAGCAAGCACAGTCACTTACTTTACATATTATGGGGCGGATTTTAAAAGGAGCGCAAATAGCCTACTTTTATTTGCGCTCCAGGCGCAAACAAAAGTACGCGAGATTTTAGTAGATACGCGCGGAGCCGCGCGTATCTGCTAAAAACCTGGATCGGCGCGCGCAAGGCTATGGATTTTGTATAGCCGGCGCGCGCCGAGCCGCGCAGCCTACCCCCGTTCCCTCCAAGGCTGCTCCGAAATCGGAGCGGCCTCGGAGGGAATCCTCTAACGCCCTCCCCTCACCTTCCCCTCCCTTCCTCTACCTAACCCACCCACCCGGCCCTGTCTACACCCCCCCCTTACCTTTGTTGGGGGATTTACGCCTCCCGGAGGGAGGCGTAAATCCCCGCGCGCCAGCGGGCCTCCTGCGCGCCAGGCCACGACCTGGGGGCGGGTACGGAGGGCGCGGCCACGCCCCTGGACCGCCCCGGGCCATAGCCACGCCCCCGTACCCGCCCCCAAAATGCTGCCGACACGCCCCGAAAACGCCGCGACAACCGGGACCGCCCCCGACACGCCCCCGACACGCCCCCCTCGGAGAATCCCGGGACTTACGCGAGTCCCGGGGCTCTGCGCGCGCCGGTAGGCCTATGTAAAATAGGCTTCCCGGCGCGCAGGGCCCTGCTCGCCTAAATCCGCCCGGTTTTGGGCGGATTTAGGCGAGCAGGGCTCTTAAAATCCACCCCTATCCTTTCAAAAGGTAATGTTGGAAATAAAGGTTAACAAACAAAAACAATATTAAAGAAGATATATTTTCTTTTTTAAGCTATGTTTATTAGAAAACACATACCAAAAAATTAAAGAAAGAAAGCAAACTATCATATAATGTACAAATTAAAAAAAAATACAGATAATTTCCATAATCATTTATAATTCCACTCATTTGTATTCTTCCATATTGTTATACCCCGTATACCTTACATGCACACCTCATTCAACCTTCAACATTCACACCTCTTCATTAACATCATCCAAACTATGAGTCACCAAACCTATATTCTAAGAAATGATCAGCCAATATTCTGTATTTTTACTTTCTAGCTCCAATTTAGCATGCATTAACTCAAAGGATGCCATCTGCACTAACTAGTCTCTCCAATAGTCAACAGACAAATTCTCTTCAGAGACCCACAACTTTAAGATATTTTTTTTTTCACTTTTGTTAACCTAGAATCATACAGAGTGGTGATATCTTTTCACTATACTAATTTAATGAATTTCTTGACTAGATTTTAGGAGCTGACATTTCCTCAGGCCCAAACATGGATGTTGTTGAAAGTGCATCAGAAACCCGTTTCTCTTTAATAGGATTGATTGGTGTCCTTCCAATTTAAAGTAATACATCCCCTAGCCTACCTAACATAAATGTAAAAAAACTTAACTCTAACTCTCTAAGGTATCATTAAGTTTCTCATGATAATGTCTGTGCATTTGCATTCACATATTTTAACTTTGATATGTATCTATGCATTCATAGATGGTGATCTGATTTTCTTAATTGTGCAGCTCATGACCTATTTTGCTGAGATTTTGAGCTAAGTTCACAATGACTAAATAACACATTTAAAAAATGCAAACAACAAACTTTATTAATGCAACAGCATTAGCACATTTGCAAACTTTGACACAATCTAGTATATCAGTCTTTAAGCTTAATCTGATAGTAGCAATTTTAATTGTTAAGATTACTAAGTGTCATTTCACTATGGTGAAATGCCTTCCTTTTATTTTTCTCTGTCTGCATAGCATATACATCAGAGATATTTAGTATATTATTAAAAAGTGGTCAACTGGGCATTATTATATATAAGTTTTTTACATCCTGTGTGACTAGAGATTATTATTTATAATTCACTTTTTAGGGGAAAGACCAAGTTGTGTGCTTAAATACAGTAAAAAAAAATGTTTGATCTGGAGAAATCTGAGTCTGGGGAAAAAAAAAGTTTAAAGACTTCCATCTTTATAAAATCGCTATGGGCTATTATTGAAAATAAGAGATACAAAGCTGCCTTGAGTTTGGGGCAATGGGACCCAAATTGATACATAACTATAGAGGAGTCTCAAATATCTGGATAGACTGGATGGTCTAATTGGTCACTACGTATTATCATTTACTATACTACTATCTTAATCGATGGGGGCATCTATACTAGGGGTGTGCATTCGTTTTGAACTTAAATGTAAAACGCAACTTTTTTTTTTTTAACTTAAAAAAGTGATGAGGCGAAAACGATCGGATTTCCAACTTATTCAACATAGCTATGTTGAATACGTTGGAAATCGCGATTGTTGATCCTAAATAAAAATTTAAACCCCTCACCCTCCTTAATCCCCCCCCCAAGACTTACCAAAACTCCCTGGTGGTACAGCAGGGAGTCAGGACGCCGTTTCTGCTCCTTTGCGAGGAGCACGTGACGCCGACGTCACGTGCTCCTCGCAAAGGAGTTCAGAAATGACGTCCTGATTCCCTGCTGTACCACCAGGGAGTTTTGGTAAGTCTTGGGGGGGGGGGGGGGATTAAGGAGGGTGAGGGGTTTAAATTTTTATTTGCACGTATGGACATAGACTCAACTTATGGAATTCTCCATATATCCATATTGACCGCAAATGGGACCCCCTTTCGACTTATGGACTTATGAACATAAACTTTTGCTCTGCACATCCCTAATCTATACCTCATTCCCTACTGCAAAAGAAAACACAAGCAAAATTTCATGCCACATGGCTTCATTTGCTGCAGCAGATAACTTTATAGCATTCTAACCCATTAGGCATAACATTAATATTTTCCTTATCACACCCCACAGAGTCAAATGCATTTTCTGCATTCGTAATGACTATATAAATTGGTCTAAGAGAGGCACTGGTTGTTTCTATAATATTCAAGATCCTCCTGTTGTTAATATAGCACATTAGCTCAGATAGACTATTGTGTTTATGACCTCCACCAACTTTCTGACCAGGAGACTGGCAAATATTATAATGTCCATGTTTGCAGCAAGATTTGGAGATATGATTTGCAGTCAAGGAATCTTTTTTGTCATTGTAAGCATAATGCATCAATAGAGCTGTGCTTGTCTAAAACTTTAATTAAAGACTTCCAACAGTATTTCAGCTATTGCAGGTTTTATTTTTAATTTTATATCTCAGATGGTATGCCATTTACCCCTGGAAATGTTCCCATTTGTGATGGATTTAATAACTGCCATGATCTGTTCTATAAAAGGTCTATCTAATATAGCTCTGCATTCCCAAGTTAATTCTCTGCATGGTATTTCAGCGATACCCCTACTATTGCATCAGTTGTCTCACTTCTGCATAAGTACAAATTGTGATAGCACTCTTTAAATCTGTTGTTGATATCTCTTGGGATCTCCAATTTATTTCCTGCTGTATCTCACATGATATGAATTAATCTGCTGCCTTCTTCAGCTTTAATTAAGTTGGCTAACAATTTCCCTGTCTTGTTTCCTTATTCACATAATCTGCATTTCTGTATCACCAACAACTTTTCTGCCTGTTCTATGTTAGATATCTGAGCTTTAACATTTGGATCTTTCACAGAGTATCCAGATTTTTCTCAACATTATAGTCCCTTTCAAGGCTTTCAAGCAGTTTCAAAGTTCATAGCATCTCTGCATTGGGTTTTAGTCTTATTGGGCAGCAAATACATTATTTGACCTCATATTACAAATTTAAAAGCAGTCCATAATATTTATTTACCTCATTATATAACTATTTTATTCAAAGTAGAAGTATTCAGGAACCTGTAAACATGTGTCCAGTTGCTCATCACTTAACTGATGTTTGTAATCTCCAAAGGATCTGCTAATCTTTCTCTGTTATTGTGTCTCCAGTCTAAAGGGAAATGGCATGCAATACCTCTGCTCAGGTATTGGGCATCTTTTTTTGTGCTTATATTATCACTGCATACAAGCACTGGGGCCGATGCAATAAAGTTGCATAGAAATTGGGCGCTGAACAGTCAGAACCCGCTCTCATAACATGCCCCAGGTGCCCCCAAAGGGAGTGCCATGCAATATTAAAATTAGAGGGTCGCATTAGCAAGAAGGCACTAGGATAGCTTGCATGACCCTAGCTCATCCTTGCTAACATGAACCCAATCGGTTTTCGTGACCACCGTACACCGTTCACGAAAACTGACGCCAAGTTTATCGGCATTGGTTTTCCTTACCGGCAGACAGCTATGAAAACCAATGCCAATAAACACGGCATTGATTTTTATGACCAGCATACAGCAGTGACTGGCATACAGCAGTAAGGAAAACTGATGCAGACCGGTTAGCCTGACTTTAGTGCCAGGAAAAATAGTAGAAAGTGTTCTAAACATCAAAATCACAGAACATATAGAAAGACATGGTTTAATGGAACAAAGTCAGCATGGCTTTACCCAGGGCAAGTCTTGCCTCACAAATCTGCTTCACTTTTTTGAAGGAGTTAATAAACATGTGGATAAAGGTTAACCAGTAGATGTAGTATACTTGGATTTTCAGAAGCCGTTTGACAAAGTTCCTCATGAGAGGCTTCTAGGAAAAGTAAAAAGTCATGGAATAGGTGGCAATGTCCTTTCGTGGATAGCAAACTGGCTAAAAGACAGGAAACAGAGAGTAGGATTAAATGGACAATTTTCTCAGTGGAAAGGAAAGGGCAGTGGAGTGCCTCAGGGATCTGTATTGGGACCCTTACTTTTCAATATATTTATAAATGATCTGGAAAGAAATACAATGAGTGAGTTAATCAAATTTGCAGATGACACAAAATTGTTCAGAGTAGTTAAATCACAAGCAGATTGTGATAAATTGCAGGAAGACCTTGTGAGACTGGAAAATTGGGCATCCAAATGGCAGATGAAATTTAATGTGGATAAGTGCAAGGTGATGCATATAGGGAAAAATAACCCATGCTATAATTACACGATGTTGGGTTCCATATTAGGTGCTGCAACCCAAGAAAGAGATCTAGGCGTCATAGTGGATAGCACATTGAAATCATCAGTTCAGTGTGCTGCAGCAGTCAAAAAAGCAAACAGAAAGTTGGGAATTATTAGAAAGGGAATGGTGAATAAAACAGAAAATGTCATAATGCCTCTGTATCGCTCCATGGTGAGACCGCACCTTGAATACTGTGTACAATTCTGGTCGCCGCATCTCAAAAAAGATATAATTGCGATGGAGAAAGTACAGAGAAGGGCTACCAAAATGATAAGGGGAATGGAACAGCTCTCCTATGAGAAAACACTAAAGAGGTTAGGACTTTTCAGCTTGGAGAAGAGATGGCTGAGGGGGGATATGATAGAGGTGTTTAAAATTATGAGAGGTCTAGAACAGGTAGATGTGAATCGGTTATTTACTCTTTCGGATAATAGAAAGATTAGGGGGCACTCCATGAAGTTAGCATGGGGCACATTTAAAACTAATCGGAGAAAGTTATTTTTTACTCAACGCACAACTAAACTCTGGAATTTGTTGCCAGAGGATGTGGTTAGTGCAGTATAGCTGAGTTTAAAAAAGGATTGGATAAGTTCTTGGAGGAGAAGTCCTTTACCTGCTATTAAGTTAACTTAGGGGCGGATTTTAAGAGCCCTGCTTGCGTAAATCCGCCCGGATTTACACGAGCAGGGCCCTACGCGCCGGTGCACCTATTTTACATAGGCCTACCGGCGCGCGCAGAGCCCCGGGACTCGCTTAAGTCCCGGGGTTCCCCGAGGGGGGCGTGTCGGGGGCGTGTCGGGGGGCGATCCCGGTCGTCGCGGAATTTTTGGGGCGTGTCGGCAGCGTTTTGGGGGCGGGTAATGGGCGTGGCTACGGCCCGGGGCGGTCCGGGGGCGTGGCCGCACCCTCCGTACCCGCCCCCAGGTCGCAGCCCGGCGCGCAAGAGGCCGGGCTGCGACCGCATCTCAAAAAAGATATAATTGCGATGGAGAAAGTACAGAGAAGGGCTACCAAAATGATAAGGGGAATGGAACAGCCTCCGGGAGGCGTAAATCCCCTGACAAAGGTAAGGTGGGGGCTTAGACAGGGCCGGGTGGGTGGGTTAGGTAGGGGAAGGGAGGGGAAGGTGAGAGGAGGGCAAAAGGACGTTCCCTCCGAGGCCGCTCCGATTTCGGAGCGGCCTCGGAAGGAACGGGGGTAGGCTGCGCGGCTCGGCGTGCGCCGGCTATACAAAATTGATTGCCTTGCACGCGCCGATCCAGGTTTTTAGCAGATACGCGAGGCTCCGCGCGTATCTACTAAAATCCAGCATACTTTTGTTTGCGCCTGGAGCGCAAACAAAAGTAGGCCTATTCGCGGAGTATGAAAATCCGCCCCTAAGTGAACTTAATAACAGGTAATGGACTTCTTCTCCAAGAACTTATCCAATCCTTTTTTAAACACAGCTATACTAACTGCACTAACCACATCCTCTGGCAACAAATTCCAGAGTTTAATTGTGCGTTGAGTAAAAAATAACTTTCTCCGATTAGTTTTAAATGTGCCCCATGCTAACTTCATGGAGTACCCCCTAGTCTTTCTACTATCTGAATGAGTAAATAACCGATTCACATCTACCCATTCTAGACCTCTCATGATTTGAAACACCTCTATCATATCCCCCCTCAGTCGTCTCTTCTCCAAGCTGAAAAGTCCTAACCTCTTTAGTCTTTCCTCATAGGGGAGTTGTTCCATTCCCCTTATCATTTTGGTAGCTCTTCTCTGTAGCTTCTCCATCGCAATTATATCTTTTTTGAGATGCGGCGACCAGAATTGTACACAGTATTCAAGGTACGGTCTCACCATGGAGCGATACAGAGGCATTATGACATTTTCCGTTTTATTCATCATTCCCTTTCTAATAATTCTCAACATTCTGTTTGCTTTTTTGACTGCCGCAGCACGCTGAGCCGACAATTTCAATTTGTTATCCACTATGACACCTAGATCTCTTTCTTGAGTTGTAGCACCTAATATGGAACCCAACATTGTGTAATTATAGCATGGGTTATTTTTCCCTATATGCATCACCTTGCACTTATCCACATTAAATTTCATCTGCCATTTGGATGCCCAGTTTTCCAGTTTCACAAGGTCTTCCTGCAATTTATCACAATCTGCTTGTGATTTAACTACTCTGAACAATTTTGTGTCATCTGCAAATTTGATTATCTCACTCGTCATATTTCTTTCCAGATCATTTATAAATATATTGAAAAGTAAGGGTCCCAATACAGATCCCTGAGGCACTCCACTGTCTACTCCCTTCCACTAAAAATATTGCCCATTTAATCCTACTCACTGTTTCCTGTCTTTTAGCCAGTTTGCAATCCACAAAAGGACATCACCACCTATCCCATGACTTTTTACTTTTCCTAGAAGCCTCTCAAGAGGAACTTTGTCAAACGCCTTCTGAAAATCCAAGTATACTATATCTACTGGTTCACCTTTATTCACATGTTTATTAACTCCTTCAAAAAAGTGAAGCAGATTTATGAGGCAAGACTTGGCCTGGGAAAGCCATGCTGACTTTTTTCCATTAAACCATGTATTTCTATATGTTCTGTGATTTTAATGTTTAGAACACTTTCCACTATTTTTCCTGGCACTGAAGTCAGGCTAACTGGTCTGTAGTTTCCCGGATCGCCCCTGGAGCCCTTTTTAAATATTGGGGTTACATTTGCTATCCTCCAGTCTTCAGGTACAATGGATGATTTTAATGATAAGTTACAAATTTTTACTAATAGGTCTGAAATTTCATTTTTTAGTTCCTTCAGAACTCTGGAGTGTATACCATCCGGTCCAGGTTATTTGCTACTCTTCAGTTTGTCAATCAGGCCTACCACATCTTCTAGGTTCACCGTGATTTGATTCAGTCCATCTGAATCATTACCCATGAAAACCTTCTCCATTACGGGTACCTCCCCAAAATCCTCTTCAGTAAACACCGAAGCAAAGAAATAATTTAATCTTTTCGCGATGGCCTTATCTTCTCTAAGTGCCCCTTTATCATCTAACGGTCCAACTGACTCCCTCACAGGCTTTCTGCTTCGGATATATTTAAAAAAGTTTTTACTGTGAGTTTTTACTGTGAGTTTTTGCTGTGAGTTTTTGCTGTGAGTTTTTGCCTCTACAGTCAACTTCTTTTCAAATTTTCTCTTAGCCTGTCTTATCAATGTCTTACATTTAACTTGCCAATGTTTATGCTTTATTCTATTTACTTCTGTTGGATCCTTCTTCCAATTTTTGAATGAAGATCTTTTGGCTAAAATAGCTTCTTTCACCTCCCCTTTTAACCATGCCAGTAATCGTTTTGCTTTCTTTCCACCTTTCTTAATGTGTGGAATACATCTGTACTGTGCTTCTAGAATGGTATTTTTTAACAATGACCACGCCTCTTGGACATTTTTTACTTTTGTAGCTGCTCCTTTCAGTTTTTTTCTAACAATTTTTCTCATTTTCTCAAAGTTTCCCTTTTGAAAGTTTAGCACGAGAGCCTTGGATTTGCACACTGTTCCTTTTCCAGTCATTAAATCAAATTTGATCATATTATGATCACTATTGCCAAGCGGCCCCACCACTGTTACCTCTCTCACCAAGTCCTGTGCTCCACTGAGAATTAGATCTAAAATTGCTCCTTCTCTCGTCGGTTCCTGAACCAATTGCTCCATAAAGCTATCATTTATTCCATCCAGAAACGTTATCTCTCTTGCGTGACCCAATGATACATTTACCCAGTCTATATTGGGGTAATTGAAGTCTCCCATTATTACTGCACTACCAATTTGGTTAGCTTCCCTAATTTCTCTTAGCATTTCACTGTCCGTCTCACCGATCGCCTTTGCCCTCACTATGACACACATAGTCACATAGTGACTATGACACACATAGTGAGGGCAAAGGCGATCGGTGCCATTTTGAGACTCAAAATCGCCGTCCAATGCCAGTACTCAAAATGGCGCCGATCGCCATCATAGTGAGGGCAAAGGCGATCGGCGCCATTTTGAGTATTGGCATCGGACAGCTGGCGTGCAAGGAGGTCGCTCCCGGACCCCCACTGGACTTTTGGCAAGTCTTGTGGGGGTCAGGAAGCCCCCCCAAGCTGGCCAAAAGTCCCTGTGGGTCCAACGGGGGTCCCGGAGCGACCTGCCGTCCGACGCCAGGACTCAAAATGGCGCCGATAGCCTTTGCCCATACTATGTCACAGGGGCTACCGGTGCCATTGGTCAGCCCCTGTCACATGGTAGGAGCACAAGATGGCGCTGGTGACCATGTGATAGGGACTGACCAATGGCACAGGTAGCCCCTGTGACACAGGCTATCGGCACCGTGATGAAACCGGCAAACGAGTGCAGCGATGGCTTCCTGACTCCCCGCTGGACCACCAGGGAGTTTTGGTAAGTCTTGGGGGGTTCAGGAGGGTGGGGGGTTGTAGTTAATTTTAATTTTAGCTGGAACAATAATTTAACTCGCCGTAGTAACGTATTTATAGATTGACAACTTATGGAATTCTCCATTCTTCCGCATGAAACGGAATTGACCCCCCACGAATACGTATCACGTACGCAACAAAAACTTTTTCCCTGCACATCCCTACTACTTTAAGAAATTTGCTATGCAAACTAGATAGACCATTTGGTCCTTTTCTGCCATGATTTTTATTTTAAAATTAGATCTTTCCTGTTTTACTTGCCTCTCTCTCTATATATAAAAAAAAAAAAGTCTTTAAATAAAATATGCCTTTCTCCTCTTCCTATATGTTTTTTTCCACTAGGAATTGTAGAATGAATTCTACTGTTTACCAGTGATACACCAGTTATGAATTATGATAGCCATCCACGTTGGGGGGGGGGGGGGGGAGGAAGCTGAAGGAAGAGTTCTGCTTCCAAAAGAGTAGTTTGAGTCCAAAAAGGGAGGCTGTTTCGAAAAGAAAAACATTTCCAGCAAGGAAAGAAAAGAGGCCCAGCTCCAGGAAAGAAAATGAGTATGGTTCCAGAAAAGAAAGAGGCCTGAAAGATGAAGAACCTGCTGGCAGAGCAGCCCAGAAGCGAAAAAGGGAGCAGTGAGGCCAGGCACAAACCCCCAGAAGAAAAATATTCCCAAATCCTTAACACAAAACTGGGGAGAAAATCCTGAGAGCAAAAATCTGTGCTGAGGGGTCCCTGGAAGTGAATGGAGGGTCTGAAGCTGACCAGATCTCCCTGTGATCCTGAAGGATGAGAACCAGCCCTGTCAGCTGTGCCAGCCAAGTCCAGAAGTGAGCCTCTCCCCTGTCCTTGCTCTCCAGAACTCCAGCCGGAACTTGCATCTGAGGTGAACAAAATAGTCACCTGAACATTAGAATCAGGGGTAAATAAGTTAGCCACAATTATTTATGTCAAAGCAGGCTAAGGTTTATGGCATGTTTGTTTCCACACATGATACATAATTTTCTTTAGGGAAAACTGGTGCTTATTACCAGGATGTTAAAGATAGGAAATATTGTTATTTTCTAAATTCTATGTCTTACCAAATCTGATAAATAAAGTATATTGCAGAAGAGTGTACCCATTGTCTTTTGCCTGACTTAGGATTGCAAGGAAGGGAGGGTAGTTAGCAGTGTCTTTTAGCAGAAAGATCTCTGCACCCCTCCAACCTCCCTACAGAATGATTGGGATAGTTTGCCTCCTTTGCTGGTTCCCCTCTACAGCAGTGATACATCATTAGCCTACAAACTAATATTGAGCTGTTCAGAGCTATGAGAGTATCTACTATTGCTCCACAATGGCAGATGGTGTTCCAAAAGAAAATATGGCTTGTGAAGATGTAAATGAGACTGACCCCTTAGAAACCATGGCTTCCAGAAGAAGGCATGTTTCATCAGCTAAGCCTCTGAAAAGGCTAGTTACCTAATGAAGATTAACAGAATGTGGGAAGAGTCACAGTTTGATACACATAAGTTTGTTTGAGCTCCTGGTGTAGGAAAAAGTCAACAATCAAATGCAGGTAAACAGAAACCTTGCATTTCTTACAAGAATGAATAGAGATGACAGTATTGAAGAAAGAGATCTTCATGAGGACTTTGATCTAGAACATCATAATCTATTGCAAAGTACTATTGCACATTTAGAGAATAAAACAAAACAAAACAAAATGGGACCAAAATGCCAACCTCTAAAGTGATCCGGTCAACATAAAACCTTATACCAAACTGAAAGTAAGGTGCCAGCAAGCTTGATGGTGTGTCATACACAAACAAGTGCTAAGACTGCCCAGACTAATCAATTATCCACTTTAGACAGAATTATTTTTTGAATTTTTTAAGCAAATAAAACCAAAAACAGTCATAAGTGTTATCTTAAGTGAACCCAACAATGCAACCGATGTTTCACAGGAAAGCTTCCGCAGGGGTAAGTTTGAATTTCATAATCCACTGTGACTGTTATCTGTAAAGCAAAAATAACATTCAATATATCTGATTTATATGCCAGAAATACCATTCAAATCAGACAGATAGTCTTAGAATTATCTCTCAGAAACACCACTAAAGTAAAAGTCAAGGTCTTCTTATAGGGGTAGATTTTCAAAGGATTACATGCATAATATATGCGCATAACCCTTTAAACCCCTCCCCCTCCCATGCATGCTGAGCCTATTTCCCATAGGCTCGGCAGGGTGCACAAGCCCTTGGATGCGCGTATGTCCCTGGGCTTTAAAAAAGGGGCAGGAAGGGGCAGGGTCGGGGGTCCCGAGTCCTCCGGTACAGCAGCTGTACTGGGGAATGGCATGCCGGCAGCCAGCTGATGCATGCAAGTTACGCCTGCCTTGGGCAGGCACAACTTAGAGAACAAAGGTAGGAGGGGATTTAGGTAGGGCTGGGGGTGGGTTATATAGGGGAAGGGAGGGGAAGGTGGGGGGGAGCGAAAGGAAAGTTCCCTCCGAGGCTGCTCCAATTTCGGAGCAGCCTTAGAGGGAACGAGGAAAGCCATCGGGCCTTCCCTACGGCTCGGTGCATGCAAGGTATATAGGTGTGCACCCCTTGCATGCGCTGACCCCGGATTTTATAATATGCACCTGGCAGCGTGCGCATGTTAAAAAATTGGGTGTACATTTGTGCACGCAGAGTAGCGCTCACAAATGTACCCTGTGCACGCTTCTTTAAAAATCTGCCCCATAATGCACAAAAAGGACATCAGACCAGAGGTCAGAGCAACTCCACCTGTAAGAAAAAAGCACATGATGAGCGTGCATCCTAGTGACAACAAAAAGATGCAAAAAAGTCAGCCCAAAAAAACTCAAAACAGTCAACCCAAGAGTCCATAGCCTAAAACAGCATTAAGTCCCAGAGGTAAAACAGATCATGATTTGTAAGTCCAATTTTGTTCAAGTTGTAACAATCTATGGTCCAAATCCCCACCATGCCAGTGAGAAAACAATTGATTTATTACAAAGATGTGTGCCAGTTCTTTATAATGTGTGACCAAGGGGGCATTCAAACAATGGTGTAGAAGATTAGACTGATCTTCAGTCACATGGGTCTTAATCATTTGTTTAGTTTTACCCACATAGATCTTGCCACTAGGAATACCTATGAAAGTTTGCCTCTTATAAGTTTCTTCATTTGGAACTAGGATCTCTGAACCCTAGCAGCTCCTCCTGAAATATGCCTAATGTTCTAGAGAAGCATTGCTTTTTATCATTCACATTCAAACTACTGAGCTACCAGACAGAACATATCACAGCTGTGACAGACTCTTCTACTTGTGTGGTTACACTTAATGCCTTCTCATTCTGTGAGTGTTGAACTGGTCATCATTCAAATAAATGGGCTGAGTATTTTCTTGTATTAGAAGTTGGGAAAAAGATTTAACTGATTAAGCTTTCAAACTAAAAGTAACAATGACTGAGGGTAATACAAATATTTTTTTGTTGAATTGAAGGTATGCTTCCCTTTGTGCCGGGTCAGCATAGGATTTTATTCTTATCTCCAGAACTTTAATATTTTTTAAATCATTGGCCTGAATGCTGCTCCCAGGGTCAGGGGTGTAGGGAAATATATGGTTCCTTTCCTTGCATAGGGATGGAGGAAGTTTAACTGAGGTTTTAAGCTAGTTCTCAAGAAAGCTGTCAACTTTTCTATGACTCTTTTGATATGCTGATTATAAAAATTCTGTTTTTCTAACCATATTTTCTAGGTCATCATAATTGACCTACTATGTTTCCAATTTTTTTTTATTAATGTAGTGTTACTTTCCTTTAACACACATTCACATATTGACTTCCATAATGATATTTCTCTTTTCAGCTTTCCCCCTGCTATCACCCCAGATTACTGAAGGAACTAAAAAATGAAATTTCAGACCTATTAGTAAAAATGTGTAACCTGTCATTAAAATCATCCATTGTACCTGAAGACTGGAGGATAGCTAATATAACCCCAATATTTAAAAAGGGCTCCAGGGGTAATCCGGGAAACTACAAACTGGTTAGCCTGACTTCAGTGCCAGGAAAAATAGTGGAAAGTGATCTAAACATCAAAATCACAGAACATATAGAAAGACATGGTTTAATGGAACAAATTTACCATGTGACAGGGTATCCATGCCATTGGCCGGCCCCTGTCACATGGTAGGAGCACTGGATGGCCGGCACCATCTTTAAAAATGGCGCCGGCCATCCAGTGCTCCTACCATGTGACAGGGGCTGGCCAATGGCACGGATACCCTGTCACATGGCAAGGGCAAAGGGCTATCAGTGCCATTTTTATTAGTGGCAGCCGACGGCCCGAGAACGGGAGATCGCTCCCGGGACCATCACTGGACCACCAGGTAATTTTAAAATGTTTTGGGGGGATCAGTAGGGTGGGGGAAGCTAAGGGGCGCTTTTAAAGGGTAGGGTGGTTTTTTTTTTTTTTTTTATTGGGCCATTGGCGCCATTTTTATGAGTGGCAGCCGACGGCCCGAAAACTGGAGATCACTCCCGGGACCACCACTGGACCACCAGGTAATTTTAAAATGGTTTGGGGGGATCGGGAGGGTGGGGGAAGCTAAGGGGGTGCTTTTAAAGGGTCGGGTGGGTTTTTTTTAATCGGGCCATAGGTGCCATTTTTATGAGTGGCAGCCGATGGCCCGAGAGTGGGCGATCGGTCCCGGGGCTTCCACTGGACCACCAGGTACATGTAAAAAGTTTTGGGGGGGTTTGGGAGGGTGGGGGAAGGTAAGGGATTAGTTTTAAAGGGTCAGGGTGGGTTTAGAGGTTGTTTTGGTGTGCCGGTTTCCCCACTCTCCCCCCAAATAACTCCCTTTAGTAGACACTATCCCGATTAATGATTTTTTCACGATAAATCGGGGGAATTTCTATTGTATCGCACTCTTTAACGATTTTTGAAGATTTAAAAAAATATCGGACGATATTTTAAATCGTCAAAAAACGATTCACATCCCTACTAGCAACAGTAATATGGAATTGACTTAGTTTTTGGGTACTTGCCAGGTTCTTATGGCCTGGATTGGCCACTGTTGGAAACAGGATGCTGGGCTTGATGGAACCTTGGTCTGATCCAGTATGGCATGTTCTTATGTTCTTATATTTTTCTTCAAATGATATTTTAATTCATGTCATGACAGGCACTGTAGATGTAGTTATGTTTTCTATGGGTTGTCCATTATGGTTACCTCTTGTTGTTAAGAAGGTATTCAAAGCTACTTTGTGCTGTATTAGACCTCTTCACTAATTTTTTGCAATTTTTGCTGCAGCTCCTGTACAGTCTGCTTTCTCTATGCTCACTTTGCAGAGTGAATACATACTCTTATGCCACAAACACATATTTCAACTTCATGTGACTGATATAAAAAGGGATTTACCAGGAAGATTCTGAGAACTCTCAGCTCAATAGCACATATATCTTCACTGTAGTCTGATTCATCACTTGATACCTTTTAAAATAGATTTTTCATTTCCAAACGAGTTCGGAAACTGGGTTCAGGCTTATTTTAGATTGTAAAATATTATATCATGACATTTTTTTTTAAATAGTCTTCAAAGTGTTTTAAATTGCGTGAAAGAACTTTAAGGCAATATATCTTGAGAATTACTCAGCCAATTCCACATAAAAATTTACTGGTAATACTAATTGCTCAAATGACATTGAAATAGTTTCAATAACTATCACATCTAGCACATATAATTTCTTATAAAATTGTTCTCCTTATGTCCGCTTGTGCTTCAATTTAGGAACATAAGAAGTGTCATGCTGGGTCAAATCAAGGGTCCACCAAGCCCAGCATCCTGTCTCTGACAATGGCCAATCTGGATCTGTAGGAAGCACCTGACAGGTTCCAAAGAGTAGATCCATTTCTTCTTGCCTACTTTCAGGGATAAACAGTGACTTTGTCCCAAGTATACTGTACCTGGCCAATAATTATTTATGGACCTTTCTTCCAGGAACTTGTCCAACACCTTTTTAGACTCAGTTAAGCTAAATGTTGAGATCGCAAATGTTGGCAACTAATTCCATTTTTGCAATTATCACTAGCCTATACCTGATTCATATTAATTGTGTACAGTGGAAGTTCAGTGTAATTTGATAAAAAATGAATAGAAATATGAAAGAATGTGTTATTTTTCAGAACAATCAATTATGTTTTCTATTTCCAAATATATTTCTAAATGGGTTAAATATCACAAGTTTCAAATATGACTTGATTTTGCAGAAACCATTTTTACATTTCTTGATGATATTGTATACAAATGAAACCAAGGCAATATAACGTATTATACTTTCTACTGGTTACTTATGTAAAAAGAAAAAAACATGGGGGGAATTTTCAAAAGGATTTTCAAGCTTAAAATTGGGTTTTACATGTATAAATGCACTTTATGTATGTAAGTGAACTTTTCAAAATTGCTGCAATATATACCTGTTACGAGAGCCGGCCGCAGAGACCCGCAACCGGTCTCTCTCTCCTACCTGCATGGCCGGCTTCACCTCCTTGGCCCTGGAAATCTTGCCGCGGTCGGGAACCACGGACGACACACTCCTCCACGGCCTCTCTCCCGGGCTGCCACGCCGACGTAATGTGCAGACCAGTAAGCTGCCGGGTCCTGCTCAGGCCTTCCTCTTGACCCCCAGTCTCTCAGGCGTATGCACGTACCACATGACCCTTTTTCAGGGGTCACCGTGGGAGGGGTCAGGACTCCTCCTCCTAGGCCTCCTGCTGTTTAAGGCAAGGCCTGCTCCTTACAACTGTAGACCCCAGTGTCAGACACATTTGTGGGCTCCTAATTTTCCTCTGCTGCCAGCTGTGAACTCAGAGAGTTGCAGTGTGATTGGACACTAGGATGTGGAGACATAGATAAGAGACTGAAACAACTCAGTTAATGTGCAAAGAAAATACTAGCTAGTAAAGAAATATGAAAAGTAATTGGAGAGATTAAGATAAAAGTGAGAGAAGGACACATGCTTTGACATAAGGAAAGCTAGAGGAATGAGAAGCAAGGTCAGAGGTAACGCTAAGATATGAGAGTTACATGCAGGATGTTATTAAATCGTGCATCCATGTGTGATTGCCGGATAGTGCGCTTGTATATTTTTTTAAAATCCAGACCTTATTTTTTATTTGTGTTTTTCTCAAATTATTAATTATTTTTTGGAATCCTAGTTTGGATATTACTTTTTAAGTTAAAGCTAACCTTTTTATGAGTTAAACATCATTCTTGAGCTTTCATTCAAGTTTACTCTTTTGGAACAACCACCCGTTTACTATGTGTAACTGTGAGTAGTGAGCGAAGAGTGAGAGTGACTGTTTAGCCTGGTTCCCCCACTACAGTGCCTAGGCTCCAGAGAGTCAGACTTCTTCCCTGTCGGAGAGCCCCAGTCCCCAGGGCTGGAGTTTGATGTTCAAGTATGATAGAGAGCTGGGAGAGTAAAACAGCCCTGGGAATTTACTATAGCCCCTGCATCAAGGACCCTGTACCCAAGAAGGTGTTACAGATTGAAATAGAGATGGACTTTTGATATGACACTGCACTTTTTCTCTAATTTGTGTCTCTTTCAATGTGAGGCTTGTTTCCTCCTAAAGAATGAATATATTGAAATTCCTAACTTGTTTAATATGCTTGAGGATTCAGCAGAGAAGCACAATATTTTTTAGTCTTTGACTTCAACATTTTAAATCCAGTATATTTGTGTTGGCAACTGCTGGAATTTTTTCTGCAATTTGGTTTTGTAAATATGGCAATCAACTAAAGACATTGCTAATGAAAATAGGAATGCAATCAGTTGTTTCTGTTTGCTAATTGTCTCATTGAAAATAAAAAGACCCAAATAATTCCAGTTCCTGCAGCTGCTGTTGGTCATGGAACAGAGGGTGACAGTGGTACCAGATAGCAGTATGTGTTCCAGAGGCAAAACAGATAAAATATTAGCTCAAGGCTTCTCAAGAATTATTGACTGTGGAGTCATCTGTAGATAAGTGACAACTAGAAATGAGTCTATTTGCCTCTAAACACTTATGGACCCCGCTACTGTCTGGTACAATATTTAAAGTACTTTAGTGTATAATTTAATATAGAGAAGAAAACTACTAGCTCCCTTTAGAAGGAAGCAGATACAACATGGCCTGGTCACCTCATCTTTCAGCTTCCTCTCATCTTTCTTGGAGTTGCAAGTAGAAGAACACCTTAGGTTTCATAGGAGGGAAAAGAGGCAACTTCAGACTGATAGTAAAGTTGATGAGTCTGCAGGATTTTTCTCTGCAGGAAAGAAAGAAATCAGAACATCTGCCATGTGTGTGTGTGCATACCTAACCTGCAGTGAGCAGAAGTGTTGCACAGGATGAGGTTGGGGAGGACTTTGCACTTACATGCACACTTTAGAATTTTCAAAAGTATGCATGAGGCAAAAACTATGCACACACATTAGCAGTTAAGGGGGTAGTTTAGGTATAATAATTTTCCCGAGAAAAGTACGTGTACTTTCCCTTTGAAAGTTGGTGTAAACACTATACAGGAAAAGCACCCTTCAGATTTTATGCCAATGCAAATAATTAAAAAATTACCCCCTTTATTGATTAGATAACTTACTGAGTTATATGTTATAATAGTTTTTGATGTTATTTTTTTACTTGCAGGGATATGATATAATTTGATCATTTTTTTGTAATTTTACATTTTGTATGGGTATTTGTGTTTATGTTGAATGTATCCCACTTGAGAATTTTTTTAAAGCAGGTTATAAATCCAATAAATCCAATAAATACATAAGTAAATAAAAAAAATAATCTTTGTTAAGGAAGCAAAAAAAAAAATGTCCTTTGTGCTCAGAGCAAATTCTTTTCAGGCATTTAAATAATCTAGATTTATGGTGAAACCAAAAGACAGATTTTCTAGTCTTGCCATTATTTTCTGATCCTCCACAGTCTGATCTGGAAAATATATGTTTGACTAGCTGCAGAAATCCAAGTAATTAATCCACGAACTGCAATTACAGGGTTCATTTTAGAATTTTTTTTAGAAACTCTCACTTTTGTAGTGGGAAATGTCTTATTAACATTACCTTTGTATCCTTGATGTAATTTGGACATTCATTCCAGCAATTTAAGATGTATTCCTATGTTATTATCAGTAAAGTTATAATCATTCTTACAGATTAGTGGTAGCATGTATATTTACACAATACACAGGAGGCTTTCAAGTCACAGACAATGCTCACTTGGTTTCCCATTATTCATCAGGATACTGCTCAGGTTGCCTCTTTGTCATCTTCCACATATGGGTAAAATATCATTAGCATGGCATGAGGAGGAGAAAAATAAATCCTGGCTTGATTCACAGAACCATAGCATAGTATATTATTTAAGCCACAGATGACTGTCAATGTCAGTCAATATTGCTAATGAAGAGCACACAACTTGCTATTGAATTAATTAAGATGAGTTGAGATAAAGTTAAGTTATGCAGTACAATAATTCACAGGTAGGAGTGTTCTTAGATATATGTGGAACAGAAATGAACAGAGGAAGAAAAAGAAAAGGAAATGAAATAAATAGAAATCTACAGTTAAAAAAGAGCACTCTTACTGATTTGAGTGGGAAACACATTTATTATTCCATTAGATACAATGTTTATTCTATCTTTCAGTATTCAAAAGCAGCACTTATAATAAGACAGGCAACTTAATTTGTCCAGTTTTAGTGCTTCATCATCTGAGTGCTTGCATCAGACCATGGCAGTCAGGGAATAGAAAATAAGCAAATCAAATCAATGTTTTCTATTTGCAAGGGGATTTCTCTTCTATTTCAAACTCTTTATAATACAATGTAATTTAAAATTCTTTAAAACTGTAAATACAATATTGCATTTCTATAGATCAATTGTAGTCAATCCAGGTCAAAAACAATGTCATATATGGAAAGTCAAACAAAATATAGAATCACTCTAATGTGACATTAAACAATAATCAAATGGGCAAGACAATCATACTGTGCTGATTGATTTCTCATGGATTTTGCTTTACCTTAGACCTGGATTTATCAAAATGCATTAAATATCACATGTGATAGGAAAAGGGGTGTATTTTATGGTAATAGACAATTTATGCTATCTAAGTGCAAATTGTGATAAGTGCCAGAATTGTTATATTGCCTACATACAACCACTGGGGGGGACCATGTTTAGTAGTTTTAAGCTCCTGAAGAACCAACCTAACTATCAGGGCCCTCCTATGGGGGAGGAAGAGAGAGTGAGAGAGAAAGGGAGAGAGAGCACCTAATCTTAGTATCTTCACACTAGATAGGTATTTATATCTCTATGGGAGGCCCATCTAGTAACTCGAGGTGGGGTTTAGGTATTAGTGTAGGGGTTAGGGGCAACTTTGACATTCAAAGTGAGACATACAAACAGAACAGTGCTCTATTGTGAAGATTTGATGACCTTCGGAGTGAGGAAACTCACTCAAATATGAGATTTGTGCAATGTTCTCTCAACCTAGCTTGATGGACTCTCTACCTGGGTAACATCAAGCTAGGTTGAGAGAACATTGCAGAAATCACATCTTTGGGTGAGTTTCCTCACTCCGAAGGTCATCAAATCTTCACAAGAGAGCACTGTTCTGTTTGTACATCTCACTTTGAATGTCAAAGTGGCCCCTAACCCTTACACTAATACCTAAACTTCACCTTGAGTTACTAGGTGGGCCTCCCATAGAGATATAAATACCTATCTAGTGTGCGTGCATTAGAAACTAGGCACTCTCTTTCTCTCTCTTTCTCTCCCCCCCCCCCCCCCCATAGGAGGGCCCTTACAGCTTACACAAATGAAAAAGATGCAGTTAAAATTCACATTAAAGCCATGCAATACAGCTTTGCAAAACTATGAGCCCAGCCCATTTCTCCAAATATTCTCCCCTTTTTGTCATTTGCATTGCACAATGCATTCTGGTGCTTTCACAAACGTTAATGGCATTTCTGCATGTGTTAAAGGCGTTTTTTGCATACAAAAATGCCATATAGCACTTTAATAAATGACCCCCTTAGAGACTAGCAAAGAGTTGTATTCATCGGTCTGCCCTGTGTATGTACAATTTTTATTAATTTTTTAATGTGAATAAAACGTATCTTGTAAGTCCATAGGGATCTTGAAAATATTCTTGTCTTGACCTTGTGAGCTTGACACTGCCACAGTATTTCAAAATGTAACTTCTGCATCAGGGGCACAAAAGAATGGTGTTAGTTGCTTTAAAAACATCCTTTAAACATTTACACAGTGAAGTTACAAGAGATTTATTGAAATACACACAGTAAAATGAACATAGTGTTGCGGTTGTGGCCGCGAGCACCGCAGCCAGGCCCTTACCTCTTGATTCCCAGACCTGCTCCTGCCTCCGGAGTCCTGGCTTGCGGCCTGTTTGGCGGCGTCCCCGCTGGGGCAGCGCCGCTGTGAAGGTGCAGGTGGACGCAATGCTCCTAGGCGCACGCGCGCGCCACTTGGGCGCCTTTGTAGCCCGTTTCCCGCCAGTACTGACTCCGCCCAATTCCTGACGTCAGACGCCGCGGCCTTGATAAGCCAGCCACGGCCAGCCAGCCCTTGCCTTGCAATGGGTTAGCATTCTGGTTTGCTGTTGTGTTGCACCCCGGAGACCCGCTTGGCTACATCACTCCGTTCCTGCTACAGTACCTGCTTGGTTCCTGTCTGCTTGCTACAGTACCTGCTTGGTTCCTGCCAGGTTCCAGTACCCGAGTCTTGTTACAGTTCCTGCCTGGTTCCAGTACCCAAGCCTTGCTACAGTTCCTGCCTGGTTCCAGTACCCGAGTCCTGCTACAGCTCCTGTCTGGTTCCAGAACCCGTATCCAGTTACAGTATCACTACTGTCCTAGTCTGGTTCCAGTTACCTGTCCTGATCCACAACCCGCCTAAGTCTCAGCGGCCGGGCCCCTACGGGCTCCTTCCGGGGGGGGCTTTGGCTTCCAAGGGTGAAGCCACCTAAGTCCCAGAGGTTGGGCTCCTACGGGCTCCTCCCGGAGGAGCACCAGCTTCCAGGGTGAAGAGCATCTACGTCCCCCCTGAACATCTGCCTCCCGGCCTGCTGTTCATCAGAGACATTGTCCATCTCTTCCTAGTCTCCAGAAGGTCAGCCCAAGGGTCCACTAATCTGAGACTCCCACAACACATAGAAGTTATATCGAGAACCATCATATGGTGGAGGAGATTGAAACATAGAAACATAGAAATATGACAGCAGAAAAAGAAAGTATGGCCGGTCCAGTCTACCCATTCATCCAATGAATTTAGCATTATAATTCTCATCACTTCCTTAGAGATCCCCTGCATTTATACCATGCTTTCTTGAATTCAGATACTATTTTTATCTTAATTATTGTATTACTTACAACTAGGGATGTGAATCGGGCTTTGGACGATTGAAAATATTGGACAATATTTTCAAAATCGTCAGAAATCGAGGGCTCCCCCAAAATGATGGGAAACCCCCGAGATATTAATTGTGGGGGTTCTCTTATCATTTTGGGGGAGGGCGGGAAAAACGGCACACAAAAAACACCCCTAAACCCACCCTGACCCCGAGTGCAGGAGGTCGCTCCCAGACCCCCGCTGGACTTTTGGCAAGTCTTGTGGGGGTCAGGAGGGTCCCCCAAGACTTGCTAAAAGCCCCTGGTGGTAAAGCGTGGGTCTAGGAGTTATCTCCTGCACTCGGGCCATCGGCTGCCAGTAATCAAAATGGCGCCGATAGCCTTTGCCCTTACTATGTCACAGGGGCTATCGGTGCCATTGGTCAGCCCCTGTCACATGGTAGGAGCACAAGATGGTGCGGGCCATCCAGTGCTCCTATCATGTGACAGGGTCCGGCCAATGGCACGGATACCCAGTCACATGGTAAGGGCAAAGGGCCATCGGCGCCATTTTGATTAGTGGCAGCCGACGGCCCGGGAGCAGGAGATCACTCCAGGACCACCACTGGACCACCAGGTAACTGAAAAAGTTTTTTGGGGGGTCGGGAGGGTGGGGGAAGCTAAGGTATTAGTTTTAAAGGGTTGGGGTGGGTTTTTTGTTTATCGGCTCGGGCGCAGCCGATAAACAAAACAGCGATCGGGCCCAATGAAAAAAAAACACAAGTGAATCGGAACCGGAATCCGAACCAATTCCGGTTCCGATTCACATCTCTACTTACAACAGCTTACCAGATTGCTTTAGAGAGTGCAGTCAGCATCTCTGAATATTACAAGTGCTGTGTGTGATAGGTAGTGGGGATGTGAACCTTTGTGCTGTGGTCTCATCAGCAAATCTACAAGGCCTATGCTAGAAGCTTGAGAAAGCACCCTGTAGTGGGACAGTTTGGGGTTTTTCCTATACCAGTTGCTTCCCCCACAGATTGAAACCTTGGGATCTGACGGCCAGCAGGACTTAGGCGAGTCCCTAGGGTGATGAAGAGAGTTAGAGTCCAAAGGCACACTGTGGTCTGACAGGTAGCAGAGTAAAGTATAAGACAGGCCAATATCAGGGCAAGTGGCTAACAAGAATGGTCAGATCCAAGCAAGGGGTCAGGTCCAGAAAGTAGGCAGAGGCCAAGATCCAGAGAAGTAGGCCAAGATGGATGTAGACACACATAAGACAGAGAGGACAAGACAAGACTGGACGAGGAAGGCTGGAGATAAGGCTGGATGAGGCAAGGCTGGAAGACAATGCTGGACGAGAATCAGGAATACAGGAACCTGGAATGCTAGGCAACATGCACTACAAAGGCAGGAGATCCATTGCTGAGGCATAGGTGGCTCCTTCAAAGAAGCCTTAGAATTAGGGAGGCCAGTGATGTCATCACAGGCTTCCGCAGTTGAGTTCCCAACTCAGGCCCTTTAAATGTTGGTTCGTCAGGTGCTCACATAAGGAGAGGTAGGGAAAAAGCATTGTGGTGGTGCTGTTTGCTGCAATTGGCTTTGTCAGATGTTGGCAACATTCCTGCCACGGGCAAATGCTGGTAGCATCTGAAGTAAGCAAGGCAGCTTGTGGGAAGGCCCTGAGAGCCACGCTTCATAACACTGTGGAACAAACTGAGGCTGTGCAGCTTGTGCTTACTATTTTTTTAAGAGTGAAGATGGAAAAAAGGCTGTCAATCAAAGCATGTATAATAAAAGCACACAGTATCAAGGTGAACAGCAAACTGCATCTGTCACTCATTCATATAGTATTCCACTCAATAGATTAATTGAATCCCATGGGGGGAAACTGTATTTAAAGTGAAAATCCAAAACATTTCCCGACAATTGAGGTCACTGATGTATCCCTTCAACGCTGAAACTGCTTATTAACTTGTATAAAAGTCCATCATAAATCCTGAAAAGAGTTTTAGTGATCCAAACAATGTTTAACTATGGGAGCTGAGGTTTTGCCTCATTTTTGTGCAGGTATGATGCTCTATCAATCTGGTTCAGATTTGCTGGCGAGTACGGCCAATGTAAACAAGAATGCATGGACATTGAATAGCATATATGATCAGTCATGTGTGACAATCAGAATAGCATGCAAGCTTTACAATATATCCCAAACTAGGATGAATCCAACCTGTTCCCATTCCAATGGGAGCACTGAAAGGAGAGGATCACCTTGCTGATGGCTGAAAGGAATCAGTAAGTTTTTGCTTGGGACATTGTCTTTTTTAAAAGTACTGGGACAAAGTTAACTATTTGGGAATATTATTTAGTGTGTTTGTGCTTTTAATAGTCAGTAGGTAGCAATAAACAAGTTAGACTGTTTGTATTTTTAAATAGTCAGTCAGTAAGGCAGCTAGTAAGCAGTAGTTAGTGTATTTATTTTAAAACTCTGTAAGGCAGCTAGTAAGCAGAACTGAGTGTTTGTATTTAAAAAAAAAAGTAGCCAGAAGCTAGAAATAAGCTAGGAGCAGTGCATACCTAAGTAAAAAGGTTGAAACTTTCAGTTCAGTTACTCATCTTGGAAAGGTTTTGAGGTAGTGTGATTTGGTTTGACTAGGTACCAACAATTGTTAATAGACAAGCCGATACAGTACAGTGCACTCCGACGGAGCACACTGTTAGCCTGCTATTGGACGCGTGTTTTCCCTTACCCCTTATTCAGTAAGGGGAGGAAAACACGCGTCTAACCCGCGGAACCTAATAGCGCCCTCAACATGCAAATGCATGTTGATGGCCCTATTATGTATGCGCGCGGGATACAGTAAGTAAAATGTGCAGCCAAGCCGCACATTTTACTTTCAGAAATTATTTCTTCCGGCACCGGGGAAAGTGCACAGAAAAGCAGTAAAAACTGATTTTCTGTGCACCCTCCGACTTAATATCATGGCGATATTAAGTCGGAGGTCCCGAAGAGTAAAAAAAAAAAAAAATTTTGAATTCGGCCCGCGGCTGTTGGGCCGAAAACCGGACGCTCAATTTTGCCGGCGTCCGGTTTCCAAACCCGTGGCGTTCAGCGGGCTCGAGAACCGATGCCGGCAAAATTGAGCGTCGGCTGTCAAACCCGCTGACAGCCACCGCTCCTGTGAAAAAGGAGGCGCTAGGGACGTGATAGTGTCCCTAGCACCTCCTTTTCCACGTTTCTACCACGCCACCTAATTCACATAGTGAATCGCGTGCACCAGCGAGGGGCCGGCGCGTGCGCCGGGGAGAGCAGGCGTTTGTCCGCTCTCCCGCGGACTTTACTGTATCGGCCCGAAAGAGAGTCACTCTAGCTGACTAACTGAAGTTAAACTGTTTGTATTTCCCAACCCTCCCACCCCTTGCCCACCCACCCCTAGCTCATCTTTTAATTTATAGGCAGGTGCCATTTTAACAAACAACAACAAAAAAACTGTATTGAGAGTTTGATCAGTGCCCTGTAGGCATATAGTAAATTCAATAATACATTTAAAGGGAGTTAATTAGACACATTCCTACTCCCATAGCAACCTAAAACTTAACTAGGAACTGAACAAAATTGAGATGAAGGCAGCAGTCCAGCATCAAGAAGAGGGCTTCCGGAGGAGAACAGGGAGAAGTTTCCTTACCTTACCGGGGGTCTAGCGGTAGCTGGCCTCGATGGCATTTTTTCCTTTACAAAATTGGAACTGTAACCTGCATTGCCTTAAACGCTGCTGACGTCACTTCCTCCAACTACGAAGGTATTTAAAGTGCCTTCCGTTTTCATCTACCGAGGAGTACAGGGAGAAGTTTCCTTACCTTACCGGGGGTCTAGCGGTAGCTGGCCTCGACAGCATTTTTTCCTTTTCAAAATTGGAACTGTAACCTGCATTGCCTTAAACGCTGCTGACGTCACTTCCTCCAACTACGAAGGTATTTAAAGTGCCTTCCGTTTTCATCTACCGAGGAAAACAGGGAGAAGTTTCCTTACCTTACTGGGGGTCTAGCGGTAGCTGGCCTCGATGACATTTTTTCCTTTTCAAAATTGGAACTGTAACCTGCATTGCCTTAAACGCTGCTGACGTCACTTCCTCCAACTACGAAGGTATTTAAAGTGCCTTCCGTTTTCATCTACCGAGGAGAACAGGGAGAAGTTTCCTTACCTTACCGGGGGTCTAGCGGTAGCTGGCCTCAACGGCATTTTTTCCTTTTCAAAATTGGAACTGTAACCTGTATTGCCTTAAACGCTGCTGACGTCACTTCCTCCAACTACGAAGGTATTTAAAGTACCTTCCTGCGGCGCGCAGTCGACGCCGGCGCGCTGACGAAGCCGCGCGTGACAAAGGCGCGCGGCTTGTCTGCTCGGCTTCGTCTAAGCTTGGCTTGGTATGAATGGAACTTAAGATTGAGACGAAATCATGCCTCATTAAGATCCAACTGTTCTCCTCCAGAGGTACCAAACCATGAGTAAATTAGAGTAGAGGAATTTGTTGTATTATTAGTATTTTTTTCCAATTTAACTTGATGCCTCATACGAAACGTAAGGGCAGAGTTCGTGTGGAGACTCCGACTATGCCAACACTGTCCCTGCAACCTAATATAATGGGTTTCTTCTCTCCTGCGAACACATCCACTCCGAGCAGGCAATCCGTTACATTGGTGGACTTAGAGCACACGTCTTCAATGTTGGATATTTGTACATCATTGAGCCCTGGAGCTCCAGTGGTCCCCTCTAACCCTAGTGGAAACCAACATCTGGTCCCTGACACAACCGCCCTCCCAAAGTTGGTGGCTGGAAGTATATCCATCGGAGAAGGGTCAGATGGGGAAGGATCCCCTAATGTATATACTGAAGAATCCGGAAAGAAGCCTATCCCGTTGCCACAGACAGCTGGAACAATGGGTGGAGGAAATCCAGATTCGACTAGGGAGGTACCAACAACTGAGGGGAACTGATCATGGGAGGTCATGTTCAGGGAGTTGAGGTTGGGTTCCAATCCTTGGGCCTGCAATTGATAGAAAAAAAAGAAATTACCCTGGAACTGGTATGGAAGGCATTGTTATCTTTGGAAGCTTCTATTACCATGTTAGCGAATACTATGCTTGGAACAAAAAACCATATATCTCAAATAGAACCAGTTGTAAAAGATAATGTAGAAAAAATAAATGTGATAGAAAAACAAGTAGTACAGTTGCACAATACTCAAGAAAAAATAATGCAGGGGGAAATATCGAATAACAGAAAAATTGAAATTCTTGAGAATGAGGTCAGATATAAGAATTTAAGGATTGTAAATTTCCCATGTGTGAAGTTGCATCTTTCCTTAGATATTTTTAAGAAATATACTACAGAGATTTTAATGTTCCCTAATGAAGCAATACCACCAGTAGCAAAAATATATTTTGTGAATTTGGTGAAGAAACATATACCAGCATCACAGGATAATAGTAATCAAATTCAAACAGAGAATGGGAATTTAACTGATTTTTTGGAACAGTCCTTGGAGACTCAAATAGAATTTAGAGGAACATTATTGGTTACTTTTATATTTCCCTCAGATAGAGATTCATTTCTCAAACATTTCTTTCACAATAGATCTAAAACATTTCTAGGTGGGAAAATATGGGTATATCCAGATATAGCCAGGGAAACACAGATGCGCAGGAAAAAATTTCTTGCAATGTACCAAGAAGTAAGAGATCTTGGTGCAGATTTTGTAGTAAGGTATCCTAGCAAATGTGTTGTTAAATTGAATAATAACAGGTTTATATTTTTTGAACCAATTCAATTGAGATCCTTTATCAATGCAAGGATTCCCATGGATGTGGGTTCACACTCAAAAACTGGAGAATTAAAATGATTGTTCGCATATTACCTGATTTTTATTAATATATAATGTGCTCAAGTAGAACCCGGTGAGGTACCATATTTCCTTTTACAAGTCAGTCAGGATATATATTTTTCTTATTTTCATAAATATGACTTCAGATGTAAACTTAAATGAAGAATATTATGTTTGTTATATGTGTTAGGAACATATTTGTGTATTAGGAAAAATGTTCTGATCTGTCTGGTTCATTGATAATTTTATATATTATCTATGTAATCAAAAAGTTCATAAAGAAAGAAAGAAAGAAAGAAAGAAGAGGAGGGCTTCCCAGTCTTTTGCATTGAGTGTCACATGTATGATTTTTTACCCACCGGTGAGAAGTTGTACATGTGCATGCGATGCAAAGAGCTCCTGGCTCTCAGAGAATGAGTCCGATCTCTGGAGGCTAGAGTGGCAGACCTGGAGGAGCTAAGGCAGACAGAGAGGTATATAGATGAGATCTTCAGGGACATAGTAGCAAAGTCCCAACTTCAGACTGGCAGCCCTGGAGCTGCCTTGGAGGAAGAAGATCTCATGATTGGAGAGCATCAACCTGGTGCAGCAGGAAAGGATCCTGTAGCAAAGCCCTGCTCTCCAGGTGATGCATTGTCCTTTCGCACCGAGGAAATCTCCCCAAGGCCTACAGCCAAGGAGAGAAGGGTTAGGTCAGCCATCATAGTTGGTGATTCGATTATTAGGAATGTAGACAGCTGTGTGGCTGGTGGGCGTGAGGATCGCCTGGTAACATGCCTACCTGGTGCGAAGGTGGTGGACCTCACGTGTCACTTAGATAGGATTTTAGACAGTGCTCTGGAGGAGCCACCTACCATGGTACATGTCTGCACCAATGACATAGGAAAATGTGGGAGGGAGGTCTTAGAAGCCAAATTTAGGCTCTTAGGTAGAAAGCTTAAATCCAGAACCTCCAGGGTAGCATTCTCTGAAATGCTCCCTGTTCCACGCGCAGGTCACAAGAGGCAGGCAGAGCTCCGGAGTCTCAATGTGTGGATGAGACAATGGTGCAAGGAAGAGGGATTCAGTTTTGTCAGGAACTGGGTTACCTTTTGGGGAAGGTGGAGTCTCTTCCGAAGGGATGGGCTCTACCTTAACCAGGGTGGAACCAGACTGCTGGCGCTAACCTTCAAAAAGGAGATAGAGCAGTTTTTAAACTAGAACAAAGGGGAAAGCCGACAGTCGCTCAGCAGCGCATGGTTCGAAGAGAGGTATCTTCAAAGGATACTAATGATGCATTAGAATTAGGGCATCCCGACAGTGAGGTTCCAATAATTAGAAAAGTAGTCCAAGTGCCTGTAACTAAAAACTCACCTGAGCTAAAAATTTCTAACTTTTTCCTATCAATTAAAAAGATGAATGAAAATACAAACAAAAAACAAACTTTGAAATGTTTGTATGCCAATGCCAGAAGTCTAAGAAGTAAGATGGGAGAATTAGAATGTATAGCAGTGAATGATGACATAGACTTAATTGGCATCACAGAGACATGGTGGAAGGAAGACAACCAATGGGACAGTGCTATACCGGCGTACAAATTATTAGAGATGTGGTTTGTTTATCACAAATTAGGCAATTTCAACAAAATTGCCTAATTCGTCATGGGTCGGGGGACCCAAACCCCGAAACGGATTTTCCCCAAACTTCGGGGAAAATCCGTTTTTCAGGTTTGTACGGGGAGAGGTGCACATTTTATTTTTTTTAATTAAAAACCATCCCAAGCATTACAATTAAATATAATACACACCCCCCACACACACACACACACCATACTGATCCCTCCCCAAGACTTACTAACATCCCTGGTGATCCAGTGGGGTCCTGTGAGCGATTTGTCCCTCTGTGCCCAGAGCACCTGCCTCGCTCAAAATGGCGCCAATAAACTCTGAATTACTATGTCACAGGGGCTACCGGTGCCATTGGTCAGCCCCTGTCACATGGCCATCGGTGTCATCTTGTGCTCCTACCATGTGACAGGGGCTGACCAATGGCGCCATTAGCTCCTTTGACATAGTATGGGCAAAGGCTATTGGCACCATTTTGATTACTGGCAGTGATGACGAGATCGCTCCCGTACCCCCACTGGACCCCCAAGGACTTTTGGCAAGTCTTGGGGGGGGTCAGGGAGTGATCTTGTCGTTGGCTGCCAGTAATCAAAATGGCTCCGATAGCTTTTGCCCATACTATGTCACAGGGGCTACCGGCGCCATTGGTCAGCCCCTGTCACATGGTAAGAGCACAAGATGGTGCTGATGGCCATGTGACAGGGGCCGACCAATGGTGCCGGTAGCCCCTGTGACATAGTAATTCAGAGGCTATCGGTGCCATTCTGAGCGAGGCAGGCACGCTGAGCACGGAGGGACAAATCGCTCGCGAGACCCCGCTGGACCACCAGGGATGTTGGTAAGTATTGAGGAGGGATTGGGATGGGGGGGGGGGGTATTTAATGTTGTATAGTATGTTTTAATGCTTGGGGTGGGTTTTTTTTAGCTTCGTTTTCCCGCGTTGTTTTTTGAGCCGTTTTTTTTTATTTGTTTGAGCCGGTTAGTTTTTTATTTGTTTGTCAAAAAAACGAACCGAGAAAAACCAAACTTTACCCCAAAGTGTCCGACTCAAAAAACAACCAGGTAGTAAAAAATGAAGCACATCTCTGCAAATTATATTGCAATGACAGACAGGAGCACCCAGGAGGTGGTGTGGCTCTTTATGTCCGGGATGGCATAGAGTCCAACAGGATAAACAACATCCTGCATGAGACTAAATGCACAATTGAATCTTTATGGGTAGAAATCCCTTGTGTGTCGGGGAAGACTATAGTGATAGGAGTATACTACTATCCACCTGGTCAAGATAGTGAGACTGACAGTGAAATGCTAAGAGAAATTAGGAAAGCTAACCGTATTGGTAGTGTTGTAATAATGGGAGACTTCAATTACTGAAGAGAATGTTGGGGAGGTACCAGTACTGGAGAAGGTTTTCATGGGTAATGATTCAGATGGACTGAACCAAATCATGGTGAACCTAGAAGATGTGGTAGACCTGATAGACAAACTGAAGATTAGTAAATCACCTGGACCGTATGGTATACACCCCAGAGTTCTGAAGGAACTAAAAAATGAAATTTCAGACCTTTTAGTAAAAATTACCCCAATATTGACTGGGTAAATGTATCATCGGGACACGCTAGAGAGATACAGTTCCTGGATGGAATAAATGATAGCTTTATGGAACAATTCGTTCAGGAACCGACGAGAGAGGGAGCAATTTTAGATCTAATTCTCAGTGGAGCACAGGACTTGGTGAGAGAGGTAGCGGTGGTGGGGCCGCTTGGCAATAGTGATCATAATATGATCAAATTTGAATTAATGACTAGAAGGGGGACAGTAAGCAAAATTCACGGCTCTCGTGCTAAACTTTCAAAAGGGAAAATTTGATAAAATGAGAAAAATAGTTAGAAATAAACTGAAAGGAGTAGCTACAAAAGTGTGCAAAAAAAAAATACCATCCTAGAAACACAGTCCAGATGTATTCCACACATTAAGAAAGGTGGAAAGAAGGCCAAATGATTACCAGAATGGTTAAAAGTGGAGGTGAAAGAAGATATTTTAGCCAAAAGATCTTCATTCAAAAATTGGAAGAAGGATCCAACAGAAGAAAATAGGATAATGCATAAACACTGGCAAGTTAAATGTAAGACATTGATAAGACAGGCTAAGAGAGAATTTGAAAAGAAGATGGCCGTAGAGGCAAAAACTCACAGTAAAAACTTTTTTATATATATCCGAGGCAGAAAACTTGTGAGGGAGTCAGTTGGACCATTAGATGATCGAGGGGTTAAAGGGGCATTTAGAGAAGATAAGGCCATCGTGGAAAGATTAAATGATTTTTTTGCTTTGTTGTTTACTGAAGAGGATGTTGGAGAGGTACCCATACTGGAGAAGGTTTTCATGGGTAATGATTCAGATGGACTGAACCAAATCATGGTGAACCTAGAAGATGTGGTAGAGCTGATTGACAAACTGAAGAGTAGTAAATCACCTGGACCGGATGGAACTAAAATATCTGAAGGAACTAAAAAAAGAAATTTCAGACCTATTAGTAAAAATTTGTAACCTATCATTAAAATCATCCATTGTACCTGAAGACTGGAGGATAGCTAATGTAACCCCAATATTTTTTGTTTGAAATCATTTTTATTAAGTTTTCAGAAGAGTGATACAACAAATTACATATCACTAAGATCAAGTAGTCGGAAACCCATACCATAAACGGTATACCAACAAGAATAAGGTGGTAACCCTCACCTTGATGAACCAATACTGAAGATTTACCAAGTTAATGAGGATATGCTCCGGGGTAATCCTGGAAACTACAGACTGGTTAGCCTGACTTTAGTGCCAGGAAAAATTGTAGAAAGTGTTCTAAACATCAAAATCACAGAACATATAGAAAGACATGGTTTAATGGAACAAATTCAGCATGGCTTTACCCAAGGCAAGTCTTGCCTCACAAATCTGCTTCACTTTTTTGAAGGTGTTAATAAACATGTGGATAAAGGTGAACCAGCAGATGTAGTGTACTTGGATTTTCAGAAGGCATTTGACAAAGTTCCTCATGAGAGGCTTCTAGGAAAAGAAAAAAGTCATCGGATAGGTGGTGATGTCCTTTTGTGGATTACAAACTGGCTAAAAGACAGGAAACAGAGAGTAGGATTAAATGGACAATTTTCTCAGTGGAAGGGAGTGGGCAGTGGAGTGCCTCAGGGATCTGTATTGGGACCCTTACTTTTCAATATATTTATAAATGATCTGGAAAGAAATATGACGAGTGAGGTAATAAAATTTGCAGATCATACCAAATTGTTGCGAGTAGTTAAATCACAAGCAGATTGTGATAAATTGCAGGAAGAACTTGTGAGACTGGAAAATTGGGCATCAAAATTGCAGATGAAATTTAATGTGGATAAGTGCAAGATGATGCATGAAGGGAAAAATAACCCATGCCATAGTTACACAATGTTAGGTTCCATATTAGGTGCTACTACCCAAGCAAGAGATCTAGGCATCATAGTGGATAACACATTGAAATTGTCAGTTCAGTGTGCTGCGGCAGTCAAAAAAGCAAACAGAATGTTGGGAATTATTAGAAAGGGAATGGTGAATAAATGGGAAAATGTTGTAATGCCTCTCTATCGCTCCATGACTGCACCTTGAATACTATGTACAATTCTGGTCGCTGCATCTTAAAAATATATATTAGGGATCTGAATCGTTTTAGGACGATTAAAATTATCGTCCGATAATTTTAATATCGTCTTAAACCGTTATGGAACACAATACAATAGAGATTCTAATGATTTATCGTTATAAATCGTTAGAATCGTGAGCCGGCACACTAAAACCCCCTAAAACCCACCCCCGACCCTTTAAATTAAATCCCCCACCCTCCCGAACCCCCCCCCCCCAATGACTTAAATAACCTGCGGGTCCAGCGGCGGTCCGGAACGGCAGCGGTCCGGAACTGGCTCCTGCTACTGAATCTTGTTGTCTTCAGCCGGCGCCATTTTCCAAAATGGCGCTGAAAAATGGCGGCGGCCATAGACGAACACGATTGGACGGCAGGAGGTCCTTCCGGACCCCCGCTGGACTTTTGGCAAGTCTTGTGGGGGTCAGGAGGCCCCCCCCAAGCTGGCCAAAAGTTCCTGGAGGTCCAGCGGGGGTCAGGGAGCGATTTCCCGCCGCGAATCGTTTTCGTACGGAAAATGGCGCCGGCAGGAGATCAACTGCAGGAGGTCATTCAGCGAGGGTTCCGGCGCCTCGCTGAACGACCTCCTGCAGTCGATCTCCTGCCGGCGCCATTTTCCGTACGAAAACGATTCGCGGCGGGAAATCGCTCCCTGACCCCCGCTGGACCTCCAGGAACTTTTGGCCAGCTTGGGGGGGGCCTCCTGACCCCCACAAGACTTGCCAAAAGTCCAGCGGGGGTCCGGAAGGACCTCCTGCCGTCCAATCGTGTTCGTCTATGGCCGCCGCCATTTTTCGGTGCCATTTTGGAAAATGGCGCTGGCTGAAGACAACAAGATTCAGTAGCAGGAGCCCATTCCGGACCGCTGCCGTTCCGGACCGCCGCTGGACCCGCAGGTTATTTAAGTCATTTGGGGGGGGGGTTCGGGAGGGTGGGGGATTTAATTTAAAGGGTCGGGGTGGGTTTTAGGGGGTTTTAATGTGCCGGTTTTGCGATTTTACGTTTTTTTGATTTTTCACGATTTTTCACGATTTTTCACAATATTTTGCCCCCCCAAACGGCAACAATACGATTCCCTCCCCCTCCCAGCCGAAATCGATCATTAAGACGATCGAGGACACGATTCACATCCCTAATATATATAATTGCAATGGAGAAGGTACAGAGAAGGGCTTCTTAAATGATAAAGGGAATGGAACAGCTCCCCTATGAGGAAAGTCTAAAGAGGTTAGGACTTTTCAGCTTGGAGAAGAGATGGTTGAGGGGGGATATGATAGAGGTGTTTAAAATCATGAGAGGTCTGGAATGGTTAGATATGAATCGGTTATTTACGCTTTCGGATATTAGAAAGACTAGGGGACACTCCATGAAGATAGCATGTGGCACATTTAAAACTAATCGGAGAAAGTTCTTTTTCACTCAACGCACAATTAAACTCTGGAATTTATTGCCAGAGGATGTGGTTAGTGCAGTTAGTATAGCTGTGTTTAAAAAAGGATTGGATAAGTTCTTGGAGTAGAAGTCCATTACCTGCTATTAATTAAGTTGACTTAGTAATTAGCCAGTGCTTTTACTAGCAACGGTAACATGGAATAGACTTAGTTTTTGGGTACTTGCCAGGTTCTTATAGCGTGGATTTGCCACTGTTGGAAACAGGATGCTGGGCTTGATGGACCCTTGGTCTGACCCAGTATGGCATGTTCTTACGTTCTTATGTTATTGTTGTTGCACATAAATCACATCTTTGGCAACTGTGATGGCCTTTAAGTTCTATAATAACATGTATGGCGCTTAGTAAAGCTGTTGTGACCATCATAAGTTGGATGTTGTAAGCACATGAAAAAGAGATGTGAAGTGGTTTGTTGAATATATTGTGCATGGCTAATATATGCCAACGTATTTTAATGATCTTGACAACATCCTATGAAAGGTTCAAATTTTGTAAAACACAGGTAAGAGTATCTATAGGCAGCACATCTTTGTATTGTAACAATTGTATGTGACCTGAATATTTAGCACAAATATATGCTCATCGAACCATTTGTTTAGAAACATAGAAACATAGAAATGACAGCAGAAGAAGACCAAACTGCCCATCCAGTCTGCCCAGCAAGCTTTGCACATTTTTTTTCTCATACTTATATGTTACTCTTGGCTCTTAGTAACCTTTTGTTTCTATTTCCCTTCCACTCACACCATTAATACAGAGCAGTGTTGGAACTGCATCTATGTGAAATATTTATCTTAATTAGTTAGGGTAGTAACCGCCGCAATAAGCAAGCTACACCCATGCTTATTTGTTTTCCCAGACTATGTAATTCAATCCTTTTGGTTGTCTGTATATAGATCCTTTTTGCTTCATTCCCCCTGCCGTTGAAGCAGAGAGTTATGCTGGACATGCATTAAAAGTGAAGCATCAGACTTTCTCACCTGCCGTTGAAGCAGAGAACCATGCTGGTTATGTGTGAAGCATCAGTCTTTCTCCCCTGCCGTTAAAGCAGAGAGCTATGCTGGATGTGTGTGAAGTATCAGTCTTTCTCCCTTGCCGTTGAAGCAGAGAGCTATGCTGGATATGCATTGAAAGTGAAGTATCAGGCTTACATGGTTTGGGGTAGTAACCGCCGTAACAAGCAAGCTACTCCCTACTTTTTTGTGAATACAAATCCTTTTTCCACATTCATTCACGTCCTCTAGGTTTTATGGATCCAGAGTGTTTATCCCACGCCCCTTTGAAGTCCTTCAAAGTTCTGGTCTTCACCACTTCCTCCGGAAGGGCATTCCAAGCATCCACCACCCTCTCTGTGAAGAAATACTTCCTGACATTGGTTCTGAGTTCCTCCCTGGAGCTTCAAATCGTGACCCCTGGTTCTGCTAGGATAGTCTCTTAATAAAAAAAACATGATTGTAGATCTTCTGATTGAATCAATCAGCTATCTGGTAAGTCACTGTGAATCTTAACTTCTGATCTTGAGAATTTAACCAACAATGAAATGATTATAGATCTTGTTATATGCTGTGCCATAAGAAAAAAAATGCCATCTATATAACGAGACTACATTGTGACTTGTTCATATACTGGAGCTTGATAAACAAACATTTCCTCAAATTGTTCTACATAGATATTAGCCATGTCCGGGAACACCGGAGCCCCTATAGCAACTCCATGAATCTGCTTAAATAATTTTTTATTGAATTTAAAATACTTTTCACAGAAAACAAAGTGTGCCAACTGTAACAAAAAAAATGAGTATGGTTACATGCGGGTTTTCTGCAGAGCATTGGTTTAAAGAGACTCAATATCTAAGGCCTGGATTTATCAAAATGCACTAAATATTGCATTGATAGGAAAAGGGGTGTGTTTTATGGTAATAGGCAGTTTGTCACAATTTGCACTAATAACTATGGGGTGGATTTTAAGAGCCCTGCTCGCCTAAATCCGCCCAAAACCGGGCGGATTTAGGCGAGCAGGGCCCTGCGCGCCGGTGAGCCTATTTTACATAGGCTCACCGGCGCGCGCAGACCCCGGGACTCACATAAGTCCCAGGGTTCTCCGAGGAGGGCGTGTCGGGGGGCGGGCCCGGTCGTCGTGGCATTTAGGGGGCGTGCCGGGAGCGTTTCGGGGGTGGCCCGGGGGCGTGGCCGCGCCCTCCGGACCCGCCCCCAGGTCGCGTCCCGGCGCGCTAGCGGCCCGCTGGCGCGCAGGGATTTACGCCTTCCTCCTGGAGGCGTAAATCCCCCGACAAAGGTAAGGGGGGGCTTAGACAGGGCCGGGTGGGTGGGTTAGGTAGGGGAAGGGAGGGGAAGGTGAGGGGAGGGCAAAAGGAAGTTCCCTCCGAGGCTGCTCCGATTTCGGAGCGGGCTCGGAGGGAACGGGGGTAGGCTGCGCGGCTCGGCACGCGCCGGCTATACAGAATTCATAGCCTTGCGCGCGCCGATCCAGGATTTTAGCGGATACGCGTGGCTCCACGCGTATCTACTAAAATCCAGCGTACTTTTGCTGGCGCCTGATGTGCCAGCAAAAGTACGCCTATTCGCGTTTTTTGAAAATCTACCCCTATGTGAAGTGCCATCTTTTTCACACTTTGCAATATATGCTATTTCCTGCATCTACCACTGGGGGGACCATGTTTAGTAGTTGTAAGCTCCTGGAGAACCAGCCTAGCTATCAGGGCCCTCTGTGAGAGAGAGAGAGAGAAAGAGAGAAAAAGAGAGAGAAAGCACCTAGCCATAATGCACTCACACTAGATAGGTATTTATATCTCTATGGGAGGCCCACCTAGTAACTCAAGGTGAGGTTTAGGTATTAGTGTAGGGGTTAGGGGCCACTTTGACATTCAAAGTGAGATGTACGAACAGAACAGTGCTCTCTTGTGAAGATTTGATGACCTTTGGAGTGAGGAAACTCACCCAAAGATGAGATTTGTGCAATGTTCTCTCAACATACTGTTCTGTTCTGTTGTGCGGGTATTACTGCTAGGTTCTCTCTCTCTCTCTCTCTCTAAAATGCAAAAACATCACAATAATAACCTCCCCTTTTTCTCATTTGCATCGCACCATGCATTATGGTGCTTTCACACGCATTAATGGTGTTTTTTGCATGCGAAAACACCATATAGCACTTTGATAAATGACCCCCTAAGCTTGCTAAGAAAGTATACTGAGGTAAAGAAGGAAGTGTCTGCAATTTATGCAGCATATGTGCTGTATTTTGAATGTATGACCACTGATTTAACCACTGGCTGCAAAAAGCGATCAAGTAAAATCGCTGGTGGTTCTAATAGTGATCTATTTGCAGATACTATTGGGTGGCATACGGTGGGGGTTGTAATATCTTATATACCGTGGGAACTTTGTATAGAAGATGATTTCTGGGGTGCTCAACTTTTAAGAACGCATGTTCTTTTGATGTAAGAAAACATCAAGTGTGTGCTTCATCTAGTGACTCATTCATCTCTTGTTGCAAATGTGTAATGGTATTTGCAGGAAGTGGAGAATAATGTATTTTATCATCTGTCTGTTCAATTCTTGTTTATATGCATCCATGTCCATTATCATGACCTCTCCTCATTGTTAGCAGGTTTAATGAGAGGCTGCTGATTAGATGCAAGTAGAGATAAAGCTCTGTGATTATTGCGATATGGACCCTTGGGCCGAGGCGGGGTTGATGCTACTTACAGGGGGCGAACCCAACTGTAGATCCCCACCATCAGCAGGCAGTCCAGGGTGGTGTGGAGTCCCTACTTGACCTTCACCTCTACCAGCCCTCGTTCCTCGCAGGTTGAGCCCTTGGGTGCCGGGGCCAGCTGGACTTAGGTGTGGGTCTCCGTATGAGGGTTCCAGGTGGACTTTAAGCAAAAGTTGAGCTAGATGGACCAGAGTTGGGGCAGGCAATGAGCAGATGAATCCAGGAGACAAGCCAAGGTCTGGGCATGCAGCAAGCTGGTGAATCCAGGAGACAAGCCGAGGTTGGGGCAGGCAGTGAGCAAGTGAATTCAGGAGGCAAGCTGAGCTCAGAGCAGGCTGTGAGCAGATGAATCCAAAGACATACCAGGGTCAAGGCCAGAAGAGAAATCCAGGGAACTGGAGCGGGAACTGGAACTGGGATTGGAGCAGGAACTGGAGCAGGAGATGACTCAGAAAAAAAAGTAGGAGCTGGAGCAACATACTACTCAGGCAGAGCTGAGCTATTGCTGAGGCAATTCTGGAAGGGCAGAACTGCATTTATATAGGGCCTCCTGCTAATGTCATCAGATGGGGCTGCAGGTGAGTTTCCCACTGTGGCCCCTTTAAAAGTCAGGTGAGCCACGCGCATGAGCCTAAGGAAAGCCATAGGGAAGGCACGCCAGCATCGGCATCTGGTTGCCACAGAGGAGGGTGTCAGCGTCGGCTTCCTCAGGCCGCGTCCGCAGGCCCAAGGGAAACGGGCTCAGCAGGGGTGAGTAGAGCTGGCTGTGGAATGCGGCAGCCAGCGACCGCAACAGTGTTCTTTGGCTGTAAGTTTACAGTATGTTTTACCATGTTTTTCCAAATTTCGTAAATCTTGGAGTAATTGATCTCTGTATGTTAAAATGTATGAATAGACTGGATCTGGTGCATCCATGTGGAATGCAGTTTGACTAAGGAAATTTCCAGAGTGCTATTTATTTGTGAAAAAAAAACAAACAGTTGAGCTCTACAATCAAAAGGGTTATATAAGCTCATGGGAACAAATGATAAACCGAGTTCCAATACACGCACATGTTATGAAGTAAGAGTAATCTTCGATACATTTATCATTGTTGTTTTTGAGTTGCTTGAGAACAGGTGAAAGGTGTTTGCAATGAATCATTCTCTGCATGACACTGTTGATAAGCTGCTCAATATGGCCTCCTAATTCTTCATAGAAGAACCGGTGTCATCTGATCCATCTGAAGAGTCATCTGAAAAGGTAAATCTAACATGCTTGGAACTCCATATCAAATGTTACCTGGGGATTTATTAAGACTTTGCAAGAACAGAAGATATACTAACTGTGACTCTGCTCTCTAGACCTGCTGGCCCCTGCTGGGTAGTGAGAGATAAGTAGATGGTTTGGGAAGAGACCTGCTGCATTTCACTAGGAGTTGTGGTTCTTCAGCTTTGCTAAGAATTTGATTTTTGCTGTTATTTGCTGCCCAGCAATTGCCATGTCTGGCTGAGAGCTGCTGTTAGGCCACTGCAGTCTGATGGAGGTACTATTTACTGCAGCTTTCTGCAGCATCATTTTGGAGTGGAGATTGGGAACACAATCTTGGGAGCACAACCAGCCCTTTATTCTTACTCATCAAAGAATATATACTGCCATGACTGTTTTAATTAGTTAATTTGGGGTTTTTGCTCTGGAAAGACTCCTTCTCAAAAAACATTCCAAGAAGTCAAAGTTTGATATATTCCAGTTAACAAAATAAAAATAATCGGCTATATCAGAGCTGCCAGTGAGGGTGTCCAGTCTTTCATGTGCTGCATCCTCATTGTCATTCTGTATCTGGTGCTCCTATTACTACATCCTAACTACCAATATCTCCTTCTAGTGAATGGAATTATGGAACAAAGGGCAAAAATGTATTTTACTAGTGGGTTATACAGCTTGGCTAGCAGGCAAATATACTTTTGGGTGAGGGTTTTAAATCTATCTGTGGTGCCTGTTTCTGTTCCTGAGAAAATCCTCTAACTGTTCTAGGATATTGACAATGGGGAGTTGCTCTAGTGTAACTGAGAACCTCCATATGACTCACATCATCTGTGTCATCTGTAGCCAATCATGATGCCCCAGGGTGCAATCCATACCTATTTCACTTTCCAGAGTCCAGTCATGAAGGTCTGTCTGTCACTACACTAACCTCTGCAGCATAGGACAGTAAGATTGTCACCTTGTGCCTGCATCCTGAATGAGCTATTACAGAAGCACCCTCACTGCTTCCTGCTTCTCATGGAGCTGCTGCCCCATTTCATGCTCCAGTGAAAATGCTCTGCTATTTTCCTGCATTCTCTAAACTTTCTTTAAGGATTAATTTGTCATATTGCTTTTTAGCTCTCAGGGCATCTTTTACTGCTAGATGCAACAAGTGTGCAAAACAATGGATTCTCTCTTAGCTCCCACCTTCGATTGTGCTTTTCATGATTTTACTACTGTCAGTGACAAAGAATAATAGGAAAAAGATTTCTGTCTCTCTAGTCTAGCTGCTAGCCTTCCAGCATCTTCCTTATTGCTGTTAAAATATTGATCAATGTATGGCTAATAGTAGCATAGTACTGTAAATGATGGCATATAAAGACCAAACTGGTCCATCCTTCTATGCCCATTTGAGATTCATCCTATCAGCGAAAAGACTGAAATTGCAGTGTCTCATTTCACACATTGACACTGTAACACAACAAGAAAGAGAACAGCCAACCTTGCCTTAAGTTTCTTCTTCCTTTCCTTTCTAAATCATTCATTTTTAATTTGTTTTTCTTTGGCTCTAAGTGCAATCAGAAGTGCAACCTCCCTGTAATCCAGCAGAGAAGTGTCACAATACAAAATGGTGACTGTTCAAAGTAGCAACTTACTTTTCATTTTATTATAAAAAAAAAAAAGAGGGCTCTTTTTCAGTCCTTGCAGATGTCATTTGGGATAGGTTGCTTAAAAAATTCTTGATCTTCAAAATTATCATTCTTCCTTGTCCCTTCACCCCAGCTCTATTCTGCCTGGCTTCAGTTACTTGCCTTGTGCAGGAAAAAACTGCAGTTTTGCTTGCTCATAGTTTTGAATGGGAATGGAAAATAGGTGAAAGGAAAATTGTCATTATTTTGGGGCATTGTCCATTTGTTTTATTTTAAACTAGCTGTACTCGGCCACGCGTTGCCGTGGCTCAGTCTGGTTTAATTTCACAATGCACATTAGCTCTGCTCCAGCTGTCCCAACTCCCTCCCCCCCTTCCCTGGCGGTGGATGAACTGGCTCGGCGACTCATTTACCCTTTCCTCCTCCTGTGTGTAACTGTCGGGCAGTCCCTACTCCCTCCCCCCTTCCCCAGCAGCGGAGGAACGGGCTGAGCCGTTTCTTGGAGCGGCAACCCTTCTGCCCTTTTCTCCTCCCCTCTGTGATACCCAGCATGTAGCACAGAGCTCTATGGTCCGCACATGCGCGGTAGAGCTGCTCTCTACTGCGCATTTGCAGTCCGTCGGTCAGAGCCCATTTATATTGTAGATAGCCTGTGTTGCTTTTACGTCCAACAGATGGCACTGTTTTTCCAAAAAGCATGTTTTTACCTGTCACAGGTGTGACATCTATATAATATAGGTATATAAAAACACGCACGTTCCATAATTCCATTGACTAGAAGGAGATATTGGTAGTTAGGATGTAGTAATAGAAGCACCAGATACAGAATGACAATGGGGATGCGGCACATGAAAGACTGGGCACCCTCACTGGCAGCTCTGATATAGCCGATTATTTTTATTTTGTTAACTGGAATATATCAAACTTTGACTTCTTGGAATGTTTTCTGAGAAGGAGAATGATTCATTGCAAACACCTTTCACCTGTTCTCAAGCAACTCAAAAACAACAATGATAAATTTATCGAAGATTACTCTTACTTCATAACATAACAAGGTCGGGGCAGGCAGCGAGCTGGTGAATCCAGGAGACAAGCCGAGGTAAAGGCGGCACTTGTTTGTCAGGTGTCACCGAGGGTAACAGGAAAGGAGCGCGTTGGGAGCCGGAGGGGCTGAGGGGGTGATGGTGCCCACCGGCTGCACCCAAAAGCAAAGGGGAATTTTCAAATGCTCCTTTGTGGTTGGAACCTGACACCTCCTAACGGTATTACAGTGCATTCGCACCTCAGACCGTTCGGGCAGGCTGAGGCAGCAGCGGCTTTTTGTTTTGTCTCCGGTCACGGCGGTTAGAGAGATAATTTTTTATTAATATAATAATATTCAATACTCATAATTTCTAATATTTTCAAACTTATCTTTTAGTCGGTGGCGTTTTCCGATTCATTCTGTTCAAGCCGCAGCCAGCCGAAGATGAGCCGGCATGTGAGGGAGCGTGCTTCCCGCAGTGGTGTGCCAGGGCCATCCTGGGGAGGGCTGCTGGGCCACCCCGGCACCGTTTTTGCCTGGATTGTCCTGCCCTGCTCCTTCAGCCCGCCCAAGCGGTCAGGTAGGCGCAGTTTCACCGGGCCCATTCCACAGTGCTTGTTCCCGTGCCGCAGTCTATACCCTCATGGCAGCAGCGGTTAGCCCACCTCCCCCTTTCTTTCTCCTTCAGTGACATGGGCATACTCGGGCGAAAGCGGGTCCGAGTTGGCGGAGGTAGACCCGCCAGCCCCCCCACTTCCGAATGGATTACTTTGCCAGCGTCTCCCCTGCGGGCCCCGTGGCAGAAATTTCCCTAAATGCCTCCGGCGATGAGCTTTTTTACCTGGAGGTCCCAGGCCCTGCCCCTCACTGTGCAAGCCGGCGCTGCACCTTCCTGCGCCTGCACTCTCTCCCCCATGCAAGAAGACTACTGCAGCTCACAGAAAGCTGGCGGGAGGAAGGGGTTCCTTCATGGCATCAGCCATGTGTTCCAGGGGCAGGGGCATCGCCAGTTTAACTTTGCCTAAACTGTGAGGGACAAGGGAGGCCCAGCCCCCCCCCCCCCCCCCAGGCTTGAGGGCCCCTAGTAGCCAACTGGGGCAATCTGGGAGGCAGGTAAGAAAAATAATCCACTGCAGCGATCAGGAGGAGGCTGTCCGCGCCCCCCCCCCCCCCCCACACACACACAGGCCAGCACGTTACCAAGGAGGCATGTGGTTGTCTCGGGCAGTGAGCAACTTCTACGCCTAGCAAAGAAAGTCAGAAGTGCCCCCTTGCGTACTGTCATCACAGGGAAATCTGGAGCCCCTCCTCAGATAGTGCAGGGTTTTGATGTCCATTCTTTAGTCCATGGGGCAGCACAAGAGGAGTGGGGTGGATTTAGAGGGTGGCAAATCTGTAGTCCCCCCAAGCCGACAGCCAGTTTGTTCCTGCCATTTGAGGGCCCGGTCGGTAATAAGAAGGTTGTAAGGAGGGTTGCAAATCCAGGTGCGGCTAGTGCCACCCCCCTCCCCCCCCCCATAAAGAGGGTAGCCCACGGGGTCAGGGCTAGAGTACAGCAAAATACTTGAGTGTGAGGGCAGTCTTCTCTTTCAGAGTCAGCGGAGGAGGTGATACCAGGGACGTCCCGGCAAAAGGCGCGGAGGGAGCAGGAGTATCATCCGGACTTACGCAGATTGGAAGGGAGCAGTTCCCCATATGCATCATAGACAGCAGTAGTCAGCAGCAATAGAGTAGAAGTGCTGAATGCAGGTACGCCCAAAAAGTCTGCTGACCAAATTCCTTCCAGTCAGATTAAAAAGAAGCGTTGGGTCCCCGCTTCCAGTTATTCGTCCAGTGCGCCGGTGTACCCGTCAATTTTAGAAGAGGGGCAGAAGCATGAAGTGGGGCATGCAGCCGTTGCACCCTTGTCAGAGTTGTGGGAGGGTGTCCCCAGGCGCTCAGGAGGCATATCCAAAGAGGAAGTATGTTAACATTTTCAGATTATTGGAAGGAAGAAGTAGAGCCAAGAAAGGAATGAAGAAGGATAAGAAGAAGGATAAGAAGGTAGAGCCAACATTTGCAAAAAACATAGTGAATTGGTTTTGGGGTTATTTGAGGTTAGCTAGCATTGGCAAGTTAAATGAAAGAACTTGATAAGACAGGCTAAGAAAGAAGTTGGCCGTAGAGGCAAAAACTCACAGTAAAAACTTTTTAAATATATCTGAAGCAGAAAGCCTGTAAGGGAGTCAGTTGGACCGTTAGATGATCAAGGGGTTAAAAAAGATAAGACCATCATGGAAAGATTAAATGATTTCTTTGCTTCGGTGTTTACTGAAGAAGATGTTGGAGAGGTACCTGTACTGGAGAAGGTTTTCATGGGTAATGATTCAGATGGACTGAACCAAATCACGGTGAACCTAGTAGATGTGGCAGGCCTGATTGACAAACTGAAGAGTAGTAAATCACCTGGACCAGATGGTATACACCCCAGAGTTCTGAAGGAACTCAAAAATGAAATTTCAGACCTATTAGTAAAAATGTGTAACCTATCATTAAAATCATCCATTATATCCTGTAGACTGGAGGATAGCTAATGTAACCCCAATATTTAAAAAGGGCTCCAGGTGAGATCCTGGAAACTACAGACCAGTTAGCCTGACTTTAGTGCCAGGAAAATAGTAGAAAGTGTTCTAAACATCAAAATCACAGAACATATAGAAAGGCATGGTTTAATGGAACAAAGTCAGCATGGCTTTACCCAAGGCAAGTCTTGCCTCACAAATCTGCATCACTTTTTTGAAGGAGTTAATAAACATGTGGATAAAGGTGAACCAGTAGATGTAGTGTACTTGGATTTTCAGAAGGCATTTGACAAAGTTCCTCATGAGAGGCTTCTAGGAAAAGTACAAAGGGATAGGTGGCGATGTCCTTTCATGGATTACAAACTGGCTAAAAGACAGGAAACAGAGAGTAGGATTAAATGGACAATTTTCTCAGTGGAAGGGAGTGGGCAGTGAAGTGCCTCAGGGATCTTTATTGGGACCCTTACTTTTCAATATATTTATAAATGATCTGGAAAGAAATACGACGAGTGAGTTAATAAAATTTGCAGATGATACAAAATTGTTCAGAGTAGTTAAATCACAAGCAGATTGTGATAAAATGCTGGAAGACCTTGTGAGACTGGAAAATTGGGCATCGAAATGGCAGATGAAATTTAATGCGGATAAGTGCAAGGTGATGCATATAGGGAAAAATAACCTATGCTATAGTTACACAATGTTAGGTTCCATATTAGGTGCTACCACCCAAGAAAGAGATCTAGGCGTCATAGTGGATAACACATTGAAATCGTCAGTTCAGTGTACTGCAGCAGTCAAAAAAGCAAACAGAATGTTGGGAATTATTAGAAAGGGAATGGTGAATAAAATGGAAAATGTCATAATTCCTTGTATCGCTCCATGGTGAGACTGCACCTTGAATACTGTGTACGATTCTGGTCGCCCTATCTCAAAAAAGATATAATTGCGATGGAGAAGGTACAGAGAATGGTGACCGAAATGATAAGGGGAATGGAACAGCTCACCTATGAGGAAAGACTAAAGAGGTTAGGACTGTTCAGCCTGGAGAAGAGTTGGCTGAGGGGGATATGATAAAAGTGTTTAAAATCATGAGAGGTCTAGAACAGGTAGATGTGAATTGGTTATTTAGTCTTTCAGATAATAGAAAGACTAGGGGGAACTCCATAAAGTTAGCATGTGGCACATTTAAAACTAATTGGAGAAAGTTCTTTTTCACTCAACTCACAATTAAACTCTGGAATTTGTTGCCAGAGGATGTGGTTAGTGCAGTTACTGCAGCTGTGTTTAAAAAAGGATTGGATAAGTTATTGGAGAAGTCCATTACCTGCTATTAATTAAGTTGATTTAGAAAATAGCCACTGCTATTACTAGCAATGATAACATGGAATAGACTTAGTTTTAGGGTACTTGCCAGATTCTTATGGCCTGGATTGGCCACTGTTGGAAACAGGATGCTGGGCTTGATGGACCCTTGGTCTGACCCAGTATTCCATGTTCTTATGCTCTTATGTACATTATGATCCATCCCAGTATGGTGGTCTCTTAGCGTATGCAGATAACATCATAGGGGCTTTCAAGGATTATGAAGGTTGGGCTTGGCTCAAATACGATGAAAAATTCCGAGACAAAATGGCAGGTAATCGCTATATGTCATGGGGTAGCCATGACATACATTTGTGGCTCACACAAATGACTAATAAAGGGGCCATTTTTGTAAAGGTGTGGGAGCTGCTAGTGGGGCAGCAGGAGGTCCCAGGGGGAAGCAGCGGGAGAACGGGTTCCTTTCAAGCCAGTGGGCAAGTTGTTAAGTAGGGCACAGCCAGTAGAGCAGCTGCAGGGGGTACTGACATGTGTTGGTGATTTAATAAAGTTGCTTGCCTCTTCCTGGATTGTAAGTTCTGGCATGCTTGCTGAGCATGCGGTGGGACTCATCCAGCCACCAAATGTACCCAGGGTTCATCTTTGCCCACTCCCAGAGGGAGAAAATGAAAGAGTTCTACAGTGTAAGGCTAATTCCCCGATAATCTTGTCGGAGTTAGGTCGGTGGCTTTTGGGTTATCCTGATCGAGTAGCGGCGGGTTTTTTATTCAAGGGATTTCAGGGGAGGTTTGCCATATTGTACAGGGGCCCTAGGGTGGGGGGAACAGTGGGATAAATGTGAGGTCGGGTTCTATTCATGCTGATATTGCATGGGAAATAATAGCATCGGAGATGCACCTGGGGCATATAGTCGATCCCTTCACCCACCCACCCTTTGTTCAAATGCATTTGTCGCCATTAGCAGTCATTCCGTAGAAAGCACCAGGTAAGTTCCACTTGATTTTTAATCTGTCATCCCCGAAAGGTTTGTCTGTAAACGACTTCATCCCTCCAAGTCTGTGTACAATTAGATATGCGTCATTTGATAAAGCAATAGTGTTAATCCATCAGGCGGGTCCCGGAGCATTTCTGGCGAAGGCGGATATTGAATCGGCTTTTTGATTGTTGCCTATTCTCCCCATGAGCTTTCCGCTGTTGGATTTTCGATTTGAAGGGCACTATTTTATTGACCGTTGTTTGCCGATTGGTTGCGCAGTATCGTGTGCCTTCTTTGAGGCATTTAGTTCTTTTCTCCAATGGGTGGTTAAGCAATTTATGGGAAATGACACCTTGTTATATTACTTGGATGATTTTTTGTTTGTTGGGCCACACCAATTGGGTGGGTGCCAGTTGCAGTTATAAGGTTTTTTGCAGGTAGCTGGGGGTTGAGGGTGCCCATTGCTCATGACAAAATGGAAGGTCCCGTTACGCGGCTCACTTTCTTGGGCATAGAATTGGATTCTGTAGCCATGGTGTTGCGTTTGCCTGTGGATAAAGTGGCTATGTTAAAAGGTATGGTACAGTCAGTTAAAGAGGCAAAAAAGATGACATTGCGGCAGATGCAAACATTGATCTGGTCACTTAATTTCGCTTGCCGAATGATCCCCATGGGTAGGGCCATTATTCGTAGGTTGTCTTCGGCTACCATCGGGGTGAAAGCAGGACATTTTATAAGAGTAACCTGATGGGTGAAGGATGATTTGGGTGTCTGGGCAGCATTTTTAGAGTTTTTTAATGGAGTTTGTGTCATGCAGGAGGCAGAGGTCTCGAACCATGCATTTGAGTTCTAGTCAGATGCCGCGGGATCTTGTGGTTTTGGGGTTTATTTTCAGGGTCAGTGGTGTGCAGAGCCATGGCCAGTATCGAGGGTAACAGTAGGCATTACTAAGAACATAACGTTTTTAAATTGTTTCCCATGGTAGTTGCGTTGGACATCTGGGGTGAGAGACTCGCTAATAAGCAAGTAGTGTTTTGGTGCAACAACCAGGCAGTCATGCAAGTTATTAATAAACAGTCGGCTAAATGTAATATGGTGGCCATGTTATTACGTGAACTAATCTTTCGATGTCTGACATGGAATGTGCACATAACAGCTCAGCATGTGCCTGGAATGAGGAATTTAATCGCGGATGCTCTTTCTCGCTTCAAGTGGCAAGTCTTTCAAGAGCTTGCGCCGCATGTGGAGTTGGAAGGAGTCCGTTTCCGAGAGCACCAGTGGACGCTTGGCCTGCAGAAGCGTGGTCGTTGATTCAAAAATCTGTAGCCCCGGCCCCTTGGGCATCATATGCAGGGGGATGTGGAGTAGTGACGCATCATTTATTAGCAGTGGGATGGCGGGGAGGCCCGTTGGAGGAGGCTGCCATGGTGCAATTTATTATTTGGGCAAGGGTGAATGAGTATTCATTGGCATCTGGGCATTCCCAGATAGCAGGGTTCACTTTCTTCCAGAAGTTATGGGGCTGGGGCAAACCAGCCTTAAGTTTTGTTGTGAAATGAATGTTGGGGGATTGGGGTAGGGAGAGGGCAGGGGAGGGTGACAAATGGTTGCCCCTCAGATATGCGTATCTCATAGAGATCGTTGGGCGGTTGGAAACAGTTTGTTGGTCACAGTTTGAGGTACTATTATTTTGCGCAGCGTTTGTAATGGCATTTTTCGGTGCTATGAGCGTGCGGGAATTGGTGGCAAGCTCGAGGGTCAATGTCCAAGATATGGGTTTATGAGCCAGTCTTGTATGGATATACAGAGGGGTCATCAAGTTTTGCATTCATCGTTCAAAGGTAGATCAGTCTGGACGAGGTCATGTGGTTGTTGCACTCGGGGGTGGAACCCTTGTCCTGGAACAGTGCAGGGACTGCCCCAGGAGACAGAGCACTGAAGGAGACAGAGGCAGAATCGAGCTTCACCACTGGAAGCCTGAGGTCCCCCTGGGAGCAGCCCGTAGGGACCCGGGATGCTTGGACTTAGGTGGGCCTCGCAGGGACTACAAGAGAAATGGAAGTCCAATGTGCCCACAGGAACTAGGGGAGCGCTGTAGGGTTCAAGAATGAAGACAGGAGGCAGCAGAGAGAACCAGAACAGGGATGGTGAAGACAAGGCAAGGAACAGAGCCAGGAACTAAGACGTGGTCAGGCAAGCATGGTCAAGTCCAGGTATCAGTCCGAGGAGTGGTCAACGAAGCAAGGGTCAAGAGCCAGAGGTCCAACGGGTTCTAGAACAAGAGGAGTTCTTGGGCAGGCAGCAGGCAGGCAGGTCAGGAACAAGCTGAGGTTTTTGGCAGGCGGCAGGCAGGCAGGCAGGTCAGGAACAAGCTGAGGTCTTTGGCAGGTGCCAGGCAGGCAGGCAGGCAGGTCAGGAACAGGCTGAGGTCTTTGGCAGGTGGCAGGCAGACAGGCAGGTCAGGAACAAGCCAAGGTCTTTACCAGAAGGCTGTCCAAGGTAAGACCAGGGAGACGAACAGACGAACAAACAGGAACATGCAGGAATAGGAATCAGGAACAACAGGAACAGAACTGGAATGAAGGATCCTGGAACAGACTAGGAACAAGCAAGCAGGAACAAACCGACCCTATTGCCAAGGCAAGGAAGTGAAGGCAATCACTTCCTTATATCGGGAGTTCAATCAGGGCGCGCCGCGGAGCTAGGCCCCGCCCCGGTTCATACTTCAGTGCAGCTGGTCCACGCGCACACGCCTGGGGGCGTGATTATGCAGACTGATGGCGCTGGCGCTTGGCGTGAGGCCTGGCATGTCGCAGGCGGCCCGGCAGTCGACACCACAGGATGCTGCGGCCTCGATGGTCTAGCTATAGCCACGAGGGAGGCAAAGCTGGAACTTGGCATGGGGGCCTAGAGGTGAGCAATCCCATGCACATGTCGTCCGTGGGCGGGGCGCGTAACAGTGGTCACTCTGATTCCAGCTCGAGATGTTTCAGTTTGTCCAGTGAGAGCCGTTCAGGACTATGTGACAGTGAGGCCAGAGGTGCCAGGTGCTTTCTTGGTGCACGAGGACGGCGAGCAGTTAATGGCTTTTCAATTTTCGTCCAATTTAAAGTGGGTGGTCCAAGGTTTGGGATGGGACCCAACTCTTTATACATCCCATTTGTTCTGGTTAGGAGCCGCAACCTCAGCGGCGGAAATGGGATTCTCCAAGCAAGCGATTCAAGCCAAAGGCAGGTGGAAATCCAAAGCCTTTGTTGGGTACATTAGGAAGTAAGCTTGTTGAAAATTGCAGCAGGTCATACTCTCATACTTTTTCTTTGTTTTGCAGAGTCATGGGGGGTCCCTTGCGTGCAGGAATGTGCCTGGGTTGTGGGCCATTCCTTTGTCCTTTGGGCCCAACAGAGGGCATAAAAAGCGACCTTATGGAGAGCATCTCACGCTGGATGAGAAAGGATGGATGATCAAGTGGTTCAGTATCTGGGGAATGAAATGGAGGCAATTGATATCCTTCCTGCAAGAGCAGGTCCGGGAGTGGGGTTTTCCACATCTCTTACTGATTCATTTGTGCGGTAATGACATCTGGAGTTGCTCATGTAGAGAGTTAGTGATGCTCATAAGAAAAGACTTTGCATCCATATTAAATGGGATGCCAGCTACGCGGATCAGGTGGTCAGATATTATTGTTAGGTTATACCATAAATGTAATCCATTATGGCCCAGAGGGGTGATGAAATTAAACAGGCAGATTGGCAAATGGTTATTGCGGCAAGGGGGTTTCTGGGTGCGGCATCAATGGTCCTGGGAGGGATTAGTAGGTCTTTTCAGGCATGATCAGGTTCATCTCTCAGAAGTGGGCATTGACTTGTTCAACAATGCCTTGCAGGAGGGATTTGAACACTTGATTTTGTAACTTACAAGGGGGCGCAGTTGGGGGGAACAAGATAAACGAAGTTGCCTTGTTTAGTAGCGGTAAACCTGAGTCCAATGATGTTAAATGTTGTTATTTATTGTAAAGGGGCATTTGGGGGGGGGAATCTCATGTAGCTTGGGGGCTGCTACACGAGATGGTAGATGAGCAAGAGGCAGGGCGTTGCTCAAGGCCATGTGCTTACCCTCACTGGGACGAGGTGGGGTAAGCCGAGTATGGACAATGATTAGCCCTACCACTGGGGGTGTGGTAAGGTGCTATCGACGGGGAAGGGGAGGGGGAAAAGTGGGGTTATGTTTGGATCTTATGTTAAAGTGTCGGGCTCGGGTTCTGATTATAAATAAACTGTTGCCTTTGTTAACCCAAGAAAGTTGAATTGTTGTTTGTATGGTGTAAGGCGGGGGGGGTAGGGGGGAGGGCCTCATGAAGTAGACCGTCTCCACTCTCCATGTTAGTTAAGGTGGCGCTTGCTTGTCAGGTGCTGCCGAGGGTAACAGGAGAGGAGCGCGTTGGGAGCGGGAGGGGCGGGGGGGGGGGGGGTGATGGTGCCCGCCGGCGGCACCCAATAGCAAAGAGGCATTTTCAAATGTTCCTTTGTGGTTCGATGTTGACACCTCCTAACGGTAGTGCTATGTAGGGATGTGAATCGATTTTTGACGATTTAAAATATCGTCCGATATATTTTAAATCGTCAAAAATCGTTAGGGCCACGATACAATACCAATTCCCCCGATTTATCGTCAAAAAAACATAAATCGGGGGAAGGGGGAGGGCAGGAAAACCGGCACACTAAAACCCCCTAAAACCCACCCCCGACCCTTTAAATTAAATCCCCCACCCTCCCGAACCCCTCCCCCAAATGCCTTAAATTACCCTGGGGTCCAGCGGCGGTCCATAGCTAAATCGGGGGAAGGGGGAGGGCAGGAAAACCGGTACACTAAATCCCCCTAAAACCCACCCACGACCCTTTAAATTAAATCCCCCCCCCCCCCAAATGCCTTAAAGTACCCTGGGGTCCAGCGGCGGTCCGAAACGGGCCGAAAACCGGCACACTATATCCCCCTAAAACCCACCCCCGACCCTTTAAATAAAATCCCCCCCCCTCCCGAACCCCCCCAAATGCCTTAAAGTACCCTGGGGTCCAGCGGCGGTCCGAAACGGGCTCCTGCTGTTGAAGCGTGTTGTCTTCAGCCAGCGCCATTTTGCAAAATGGCCGCCGCAAAATGGCGGCGGCCATAGACCAACACGATTCGACCGCAGGAGGTCGATTCCGGACCCCCGCTGGACTTTTGGCAAGTCTTGTGGGGGTCAGGAGGCCCCCCCAAGCTGGCCAAAAGTCTCTGGGGGTCCAGCGGGCGTCCGGGAGCGATCTCCTGCCGCGAATCGTTTTCCGTACGGAAAATGGCGCCGGCAGGAGATCGACTGCAGGAGGTCGTTCAGCGGAGGTCCGGAACCCTCGCTGAACGACCTCCTGCAGTCGATCTCCTGCCGGCGCCATTTTCCGTACGGAAAATGGCGCCGGCCATACGCGTATGGCCGGCGCCATTATCCGTACAGAAAACGATTTGCTGCAGGAGATCGCTCCCGGACGCCCGCTGGACCCCCAGAGACTTTTGGCCAGCTTGGGGGGGCCTCCTGACCCCCACAAGACTTGCCAAAAGTCCAGCGGGGGTCCGGAAGCGACCTCCTGCGGTCGAATCGTGTTGGTCTATGGCCGCCGCCATTTTGCGGCGGCCATTTTGCAAAATGGCGCCGGCTGAAGACAACACGCTTCAACAGCAGGAGCCCGTTTCGGACCGCCGCTGGACCCCAGGGTACTTTAAGGCATTTGGGGGGGTTCGGGAGGGGGGATTTAATTTAAAGGGTCGGGGGTGGGTTTTAGGGGGATTTAGTGTGCCGGTTTTCGGCCCGTTTCGGACCGCCGCTGGACCCCAGGGTAATTTAAGGCATTTGGGGGTGGGGGATTTAATTTAAAGGGTCGGGGGTGGGTTTTAGGGGGTTTTAGTGTGCCGGTTCACGATTTTAACGATTTTCATGATATTCTAAACACCCAAAAGGCAACGATACGATTCCCTCCCCCTCCCAGCCGAAATTGATCGTTAAGACGATCGAGGACACGATTCACATCTCTAGTGCTATGCGTTCGTGCCTCAGACCATTTGGGCAGGTTGAGACAGCAGCGGCTTTTTGTTTCCCTCCCTCCCTCCCTATAGGCAGCTGTTCAATGTATGTCTGATTTTGTGATTCTGTTTTGGTTTAAAGTTGTCGCAGATGGTGGTGATAAACCCGAGCCCAATGTTATTAAATATTGTTATTTAATAAAAGGAGCATTCGGGGGGGGGGATCTCGTGTAGTTTGAGGGCTGCTACACGAGATGGCCGACGAGCAAGAAGGGGGCAGATGTTCAAGGCCATGTGCTTACCCTCGCTGGGACGAGGTGGGGTAAGCTGAGTATGGACAATGATTAGCCCTACCACTGGGGTGTGGTGGGGGGCTATTGACGGGGGAGGGGAAGGGCAAATGTGGGGTTACGTTTCTATCTTATGTTAAAGTGTCGGGCTCGGGTTCTGGTTATAAATAAACTGTGTTAACCCAAGAAAGTTGTATTGTTTGTATGGTGTGTGTGTGTGGAGGGGGGGGGGGGCTCACAGGAGCGGGTAGAGCGTCTCTGCTCTCCATGTTAACAACCCTCTGCTCAGCTTCCCTAAATTTCTATGTGAGTGGCTGGAGTACTGATGAAAAGCTGCAGTGAACAAATGGCAGCAGTTTTTTTTTTCCCTCATCATCTTACTGTGTTTTTGCTAGGTGCCACTCTTGCTGCTGTTGTCCAGTCTGCTTCTTGTGACCTTCCTCTTTCCTGGTTCAGCTCCTTGCTGTGTTGTTCTGCCAGTGTTACTGCCCAGTCTGCTCTTAGTACTCTAATGTTGCCTTTAGGAACCTATTATACCTTGTATTATTTTGTCCCTCTTATAGCACTTTGAGGTATTCAAGCCACTATTTGTATTGCTTTGCTGCTCTCTTGGTAACTTGATTTGTTCATTCCACTGCTTTTAGTGCCCTTTGCCTCTCTCATGATATCATGGAGTTTATTGCTATTGTGCTCATTGCCTTACCCTTTACTCTGCACCTTGGGATTTTGTTGCCACTTTGCTAACTATGCCTTAGAGATTTGATACCACTATACTTACTGACTTACTTCATGCCATGCCTTCAAGTATTAATGACACTCTGCATGCTATCTTAACCTAACATTATGCTTTGGAGTTTTGTGTTATTTTACCTGCTGCTTTATCCTCACTTTATGCTTGGGGCTTTGATGTCACTAGGCATGTGTACTGCAAAGATTTTTATTTTTATTTTTTATTTTGATTTGTTCTTTCATTTCAGGAATTTTAAATTTGTATTGTAGTTTGTTTAATGTTTATTTTCCTTCAGTTCATGAATAAAAATAAACATTAAATTTAAAAAAAAATGAAAAAGAGCAGAAATGGGGTCTTCCACACCATTCATTGCCAATTTTACTGCCACAAGTGAGCTGAGGCCTCCCTGGATTCCTCCACCTCCCCCACAAGTGAGTCAATGCAACCTCAGACTTCACTTACATCTTCTGTGGGATCTTCAATGTGGAAAAGTGTGGAAGTCTTCCAGAATCACTCTTGCCTCCTGCCCATTCTGCACATTGCTGCGGCTGGCCATGAGACTGGTGTCAATGTTTTGCAATTATAAAGCATATGGTCATTAAAAAAATGGTGGCCCGTCAGGGCTTACCAGCGGCATTTTGTTATATGGCTGTACATTTTTACAGTCATACATCAAAATGGCACTGGTCTCAGTTTTGGCCATGGCCAGGGCCATTGTGCAACAAGCAGTCAGCAGGGCAGGATTGAATGGGACTTGTTCCTGTCCCTTTGTACATTGAAGACCCCCACAGAAGGAATAAATGGGGCTGGGGATGCCCAGTTTCAGTTCCAAGATTGAGTGGAGATGTCAGGAATGGATTTTATTTTTTAAACAAACCAAGCTAAGTCGATTTCCATTCATATTGAATCAAAATCAACATTTTCTTTCTAAAATGTGCATTCATTTAAAATGGATGCACGTCCCAAATGCCATTGTGATCTCTGACTTACCCATCACTCTCACTGGAGGTGCTGTTCAGGGAATGGTCTGCCCCTTTCCTACCTCCTGCATCCTAACCCCTTGAGCAAAGCTCATATAGTACATAGATGAGGTAGAGTATACAAATCTGTGTTTAGAGAAGAAAATTTTGGGAAGAACTAGGAAAACAAAGTGGACAAAGTCATGGGCCAGATGAGCTACATCCCAGGATAATGTGTGAGCACAGAGATCCCTGCCACGTGGGAGTAAGGTCCGGCAGCGGCATCTGCTGCGAAGATGAGCAACAGACTGGCAGTGGCAGGGGTAACCCCCTGCTGCAGGAAACAAAGGTCCTGGCAGCGGATCCATGCCGCGAAGATGAAAACTGAGCTGCTTCCCTGCCGCTCAGAGCGAAGGCAATGTTAGCGGCCTCCGGACCGCAGAGGAGGAGTTCTCGGTGGTGGCACTAGGACCGCGGGGAAGCTTGGAGTGTTGCAGCTCGGCCTGCTGTAGGACGGCGTCAGCCGAGGCCTGGCTGGCTTCGGGCTGGAGAGAGGTAGGGGGACTGTCTGCGGCTTGCGGGCAGTCCCACAACAACTTCTTTGTTTCTATTTTTCTATATCCCAGAGGGAGTCTCTGTAGACCATATGGTAACCTGGAGGACCATAACTATGGATTGTTAATTAACTCACAGTCAGTAAATGTATAATTCATGCATGAGAAACTGAAGAACTATCTTTACTATAAGAGCTGGAAGATAGAGTCTGTATCTTCTAGTGATATCAAAAGAGCAACATTGGATTCCCCTGTATAACTATAAGAGGAACCTCTCTTGGACTATATTGGATTTCCCAAGAGAAATACGTGCCCAAGAGAAATACATTTTTTTTTTTCAAGAGAATAGAACAATACTGCATTTTCTCATGTAACTATAAGAAGGATTTGTATGTGGAAAGACTGTTATTGTGGATATTATTATGGTTGATTTCATATTTAGTTCTTAGTTATAAAAGTAAGGATAACTCATATTTCATGTTGGCAAGTGACTTTAAACCAGGGGGTTCATTTTCAGTTGCTGTGTAGCTCAGCTAGTTAGCTGGATAAAAATATATGCCTAACTAGCAGGGTATGTTCAGCAGTGCGGTCACTCCACTGAATATACCCGACTATTTTAAAGTCTAAAAGACTAACTTTAGGATAGCCTTATGACCCGACCAGAGTTAGCCGTATAGGTTAAGCAGCTAACCCTGTTCCACCCAGAATCGCCTCCCGCCTGCCCTAGCTTATAAATTATTATGCATCTAGAATTTAGCCTCATATGGCAATGCATATCGCTGGGTAGCCATTCAGATGGATAACTTTTCCAGAAAAATACTGCCCAAGGTAAAAAATAAATATTCACATTTTTCACAGTAAAACCAAAGCATCATCTCTTTGACACCTGAACTAGTTACAAACAATTTGATGTGGCTATATTTATCCTGCCAGTGTTCTCATACTACAGATTTACTCACTGTTTATACAATCACCTCCTTGCTTGTTCAGCAAGCATAAGAGTAGCAGATATAGCAGCAAGAGTCTCTGGTCTCAATATTGTAAGTTGGTCATCTAAACAATTTAACCAGATAAGACTTATCTGACTAACTTACATGGAATATTCAGCAGCATGGCATGCAGCAGGCCGAAGAGGACACAGATTCTTGCCTTTCCCCTTTGCCCGGTGGATATCGCGTCAATCTTCGTTTTCCTCAGGCAGGACTGGTTTTTCCAGGTTTCTTTTCTTTTCCACTTCATTGCCTATCGATTGCGTCCTTGCTGGGGGGATTGGGTGGCATTTTTTCTCATCGTACACGGTTCGATTGCTTCCTTGCCTTGGGGTTGGGTGGCGTTTTTCGTTGGGGCTCTATTTCTATCTTTCTTTTCTTTTTCACTGCGAGTTAATCCTTTGCGGGAGCTGTGGTGCCATTTTCGTTGGGGGCACGGTGCTCAGTTCGGGAGCGGGAGGTTGCATTCCCCATTTCTTTCCCGGCCCTGTGTTGCATGTGCAGGAGGCCGCATGGTCCGGTTGGCCACGCGGAACTCTATTGCCGGTTTTACAAGAAGAAAAAGGGAAGTTTTGAGGCTCTTTATTGTGCATTTGGTTTGTGTATGGCATGCCTGGCTGGGAATTTTGGTGGGTTGGGGTGGTTTCTTTTGTGGAGGTTGCGCGGTCCCCGATGCTCGAATTAGCACCATTTCTATTGTGTTCCTCTTGGCCATGGGATTGCTGACAAAAAAAAATATATATATATATATATATTAAAGTGGAAGTGATTTTGCGCTTGGAGGACATTGGGGGGGGGCGGTATCTCGGGTCACTTTTCCTTTGCCTTTCGTGTTCCCTATGCAGGGCTTTTGCTGCCTTCTTCAATGCGGCCTGGGGCCTTCAGGCACTTCCGGTCCCCCCCACCTTTTTTGCCCCCACATGGCAGTAAGGTATGCAGGGGAGCTTTGGCAATTCCCATGCACTCCCAGCACAGCCATCGGCGCCCACATGTGCAGATAAAAAAAAAAAAAATTTATATATATATATATATATATATATATATATATAATATAATAATAATATATAATCCCATGGCCAAGAGGAACACAATAGAAATGGTGCTAATTCGAGCATCGGGGACCGCGCAACCTCCACAAAAGAAACCACCCCAACCCACCAAAATTCCCAGCCAGGCATGCCATACACAAACCAAATGCACAATAAAGAGCCTCAAAACTTCCCTTTTTCTTCTTGTAAAACCGGCAATAGAGTTCCGCGTGGCCAACCGGACCATGCGGCCTCCTGCACATGCAACACAGGGCCGGGAAAGAAACGGGGAATGCAACCTCCCGCTCCCGAACTGAGCACCTTGCCCCCAACGAAAACGGCACCACAGCTCCCGCAAAGGATTAACTCGCAGTGAAAAAGAAAAGAAAGATAGAAATAGAGCCCCAACGAAAAACGCCACCCAACCCCAAGGCAAGGAAGCAATCGAACCGTGCACGATGAGAAAAAATGCCACCCAATCCCCCCAGCAAGGACGCAATCGATAGGCAATGAAGTGGAAAAGAAAAGAAACCTGGAAAAACCAGTCCTGCCTGAGGAAAATGAAGATTGACGCGATATCCACCGGGCAAAGGGGAAAGGCAAGAATCTGTGTCCTCTTCGGCCTGCTGCATGATATATATATATATATATATACAACTTTCCTGCCCAACTTGATACTCCAACAACTTTCCTGCCCAACTTGGCATGGCCCGGTCAGGCCATGCCATGCCAAGAAGAATAGAATAATGGAGGGTAAAGTGACTTGCGCAATCCTTTAAAAATAAAGAAGAAAGATATATATATATATATATATATATATATATATATATGGGTTCCAGGGGTTTTTCCAGGTTTCTTTTCTTTTCCACTTCATTGCCTATATATTAGGGATGTGAATCGTTTTCCATATCGTCTTAACGATAGAAATCGTGTGGCAGGGCAAGAAAATCGTCTTAGGCACGATTTTTTAGTTAAAAAATCGTTAAAAATCGTTTTTTCCGATTAGTGCGCACTAACTGGGAGTTAGTGCGCACTAACTGAAAATGATACAATTTGACACTTTTCAGGTCAGTTAAGGTCAGTTTAGGAATGAATATGTATTCCTATTGGCTGCCCCTCTTATTTATTCATGTTACCAAGTTTCCTACTGACAGTATATGGGGGATGGGAAATGGAAACAGTTGGTAGCTTGACAAAACAAGTAATGTGATCAGTCAATGTGACTAGAACTTGTGCCCTAACCCTGATACCAGGGGTATTGTGATCTTCCTGCACACAGTGCCCTATCCCTATTAATACCAGGAGTGTTGTGATCTTCCTGCACACAGTGCCCTATCCCTAATACCAGGGGTGTTGTGAT